>NW_027527920.1:9993444-10045256 GCF_008692635.1 Crocuta crocuta | reverse complement strand
ATATTAATATATATTTAAAATATTTTATAATAAAAAGATTTTTTTTTAAATATTTATTTGAGAGAGAGATCAGGGAGAGAAAGAGAGAGAAGGAGAAAGAGAATCTGAAGCAGGTTTCACACTCAGCACAGATCCAGACAAGGGACTCGTTCTCACAACCATGAGATCATGACCTGAGGCCAAAATCAGGAGTCCAACACTTAACTGACAGAGCCACACAGATGCCCCTAAAAAGATTTTTTCCTTTTTTTTTTCTCTTTTTTTCCCCATCTCTTCAGAGCATTTACTTTGAAGCCAGAATCATGGCAACTCAGAGGAAAGATTTTTTTTTTTTAAATGCTATCTGGGAATTGAATTACCTCCCTAAGACTACAAATAATCTCTACATGAATTCCCCCAACAGATTAATGCACAGTCAGGCATAAATGAATGTAAATTTACCATGATCAAATTATAAAGTACTATACGAAACAATTTGACATGAATTTCACTGACACCCAACATGTTAAGCTCTCATGTAATTATTGTTATTTGCAAGCCTATTACTATCTCACCAACTTATGGCTTTCTATTAAAAAAAATAGTGTTTCAGAATAATTTTTTAATTTTAATTTCTTAAATAAAGCAACAATAACAGAAAACACTTGCAGACAATACTGCAGAGTCATCACTATCTTTCTAGTCCTATGGGCCTACTGTACTTCTGGAATTCATCATTAGCTGACTTATTGCATAAGTGCTCCAGTGCACTGAGCTACAAAAGAATTAGTTTTATCTTGTATATGAAAACCCTTTCCTGCCTTCCTACTCTGGAATAAAGAGCCAAGCCAACAGATGGCAGACCAAGAGGGCGGGGGTGGTGATAAGGAGCCAGTTACAAGAGAGCACCAGGGAAAAAGAAAGTAACACTGAGAAATGAAAGATAAAAGAATTTAAGAATACTAAATATACAGCAATTCCTTACATTTTTGCAAAACAAAGTCACATTTTGTCAATCATCTACTTCAAAGTGAAGGGATTCTGAATTTCCATCTGACTGTACTTATTTATGCAGTGTACCTTTAAGAGTTTTGAGAAGACCCTCCTAAAATCTCAGACCAATTTAAATTAACCAAAGCAATTCAAACTATTTCCAAAATGAACAAGAGAAACAGGGGACCTACTAAGCTTTTATCAGCATTTCACTAGGCTTTACATTCACATCAGCCTTTTCAGAAGCCACCAAACTTTTTTTTTACTTCAAAAAAGTAAAGCAATCCTCTTGTATCCCAATCTCCAATATAATCAAAAAAAGCATCAATATTAGTACAGCCTAACTGGTAGAAGGTTTTAATTAAAATATTAGTTTAAAAAACATTACAACAGTGTTGCTACTAGAAGTATAGTTTTAATCTAAATTATATTTCTTAAAAATGGCTAGTCTTTCAGTATAACATTAAGAACATGCTGATTACAACAGTCCACCTTTGCCCATTCATCATGCCAAGTTATCTCCTGCTTCCAGATTAAGCAATTTACAATCACTTACTGAAGATCAATAATACCACATAATTCAGAAGTCAACCACTCAGGCTCTTGCAGTTTTGCAAAGAAATAACAAATTCCTTTATGATTAGAACCTATTAAAAGAGGGTCTAGGGGCACCTGAGTGCCTCAGTCCGTTAAGCATCCAACTTCAGCTCAGGTCATGATCTCGAGGTTTGTGGGTTCAAGCCCCGCATTGGGCTCTGTGCTGACAGCGCAGAGCCTGGAGCCTGCTTCGAGTACTATGTGTCTCTCTCTCCCCTCCCCTGTTCTCTCTCTCTGAATAAACATTTTAAAAATAATTTTTTTAAAAGAGGGTCTAGCAACTGGTGGTTATTCAAGGGCTCATTCTTCAAAGCTACCTCTCTCCTCTGGAAGCTGAGTATATGGTTACCAAAGTACTTTGCAAACTAGAAATCATTACCCTATACAAATATATATGTGTGTGCACATATATATACACACGAATGTGAGTCATTATTATCATTATTATCCCACTGCTTGATTGTGCTCTAGACAGTTTGCAGACTAAACTTGCTCCCTAATATCATTAGGTTTCAAGGTCTACCAAGGAAAGTTTCATATTTTTATATAAAAATTTCACCTTTCTATAGCAATGTCCAATCCTTATACCAATTGCTGTTCTCTTATCACATCTATTCCCCCCCTTTGAGAGAACAAAACTAGAAACATTCTTTAAGAACTTAAGCAAAATATGGCACCTAAAATTTTGTCTCACTGTCATTACGATTTTATAAACACCTATATAGAATGGTCTTGCCCAAACATTAGTTGGATAGGATTTTAGATCAGCCAAAACCAACATACTGAGGTTGGCCATTTCCAAACTCTGCCCCCAACAGTTTCAGCCAACAGCCCCCTTCATTACAGAATTCTAATCCACACTCCAAGCACTTAATAGCTATGTGATCTTAAACAAGTTATTTAACGTCTCTGTGCTTCAATTTCCTTACCTGCAAAATAAACAAGTTAAACATTGTATTCAACCAGATTTAACCATGGTTTAAATAGTAGATAAAAGTACATAAAATAATGCCTGGTACACTGTAAATACTCAGTAAGTGTGACCCAGCATTATTCTTTATATATACGCATCTGTCTACTCTACCACACCACCTTCAGTGAATTACACAAATATCTCCATCATTCTCTATCGTTCCTTCTTTTCATTTTTTTAAAAGTTTATTTATTTATTTTGAGAGAGAGAGAGAGCAGGGAAGGGGCAGAGAGAGAGGGAGAAAGAACCCCAAGCAGGCTCTGCTGTTGACACAGGGCTCGAACTCACAAACTGTGAGATCATGACCTAAGCCAAGGTCAAGAATTGAACACTTAACCAACTGAGCCACCCAGGGGTTCCATCATTTCTTCTTTTTAAAAGAATGAGAAATTTTGAGAAAATTCATTACATAAAAGTGAATACTTAGTTGTATACGAAAGGTCAAGATACTTTTGTTTTTTTCAATATTAACATATAGATAATATAATCCTTCTAGTTCTAGAATATATTATCCTATATTTCTAATACTATCAAGCTGGCAAAGCTGCTTACTTGAATTGTATAACCTAAAACTGACCACTGCCCATGACCCATATTAAGCTAAAGAAAAAAAAAGTGCTTGGACAACAATATATACCCCCCAAAATAAAAATCAACAGACTTTAAATTAAGAATTTAGAGTGAGGACAAATAGCTTGCCAAGGCAAGAGGAAATATTACTATTTCATTAACATCACTACCATTATAATTATAGAACAAACACTACAACAAGCCCAAGAGCTGAAATGCAAGCTTATTTTTTTTTACTATTACTTAGCACATCCTATGCATAATTATATGCTCTTGATAACGTTATAAATTCTAAAACTTTTAATGTTTATTTATTTTTGAAAGAAAGAAAGAACATGAGCAGGGGGAGGGCAGAGAGACAGGGAGACAGGGAGTCCGAAGCTAGCTCCAGGCTCTGAGCTGTCAGCACAGAGCCTAACGTGATGCTTGAACTCACAAACTGTGAGATCATGACCTTAGCCAGAGTTGGACGTTCAACTGACTGAGCCACCCAGGTGCCCCTATAAATTTTAAACCTTAACATTTCACATGCGATAACACAAAGCAAAAAAAATTCAGTGTTTAACTAATTTAATAGTTCCCCTTCAGCATAAAACATTTAAAAGGTACAATTACTTAATCTAATTTAGAAACAATTTTACTCCACCCTCAAGTTCCTAGAGTTGCATTCCTGGCTTTCTATACCAGGGACTTGTAGAGGCACTGGAATGAGTAATACAGGCCTATGTTCTCATGGAGTTTACATTCTAGTGAGGAAGACAAATAAAAAAACAAGTAGACAAGCTGCTAAATTTCAGAAAGCACAAGTGCTATATAAAAAAATAATAAAGCAAAAGAGACAAGGAGAGTGGAGGGGAGATGATTACTATTTTCTATAGTGTGATGGCTGACGATTTCTCGAAAGAGGTAAAAACTCTGAGAACTCTTCAAACAAACACTTGAATGATGTGAGGGAGGAAGCAAAGATCTGAGGAAAGAATACCCCAGAGCAAGAACAAATAAATATTAAGCCCTGGGAATGTACCTGTCATGATCAAAGAATATAAGGAGTTCCATGCAGCACAGGTGAAATGAACAGAGAGAAACAGGCAGGGATGAACTACATCATGCAGTACCTTGTAAGCCAACACAAGGAATTTGGTTGTTACTTTAATTGTAAAAGGACATCATTGTAAAGTATTAAATAAAGGAGTGGCCTATCTGACTGACTGTTAAAAAGGTCATTCTAGCTATAAGTGGAAATAGACTGTCAGAGATCAAGTAAGAAAGCAGGGAAACCAGTTAAGAGACTATTGTAATTATTTAAGCAGGAGTTGGTGGTGGTTTAGATCAAAGTGATAAGGGAGAGATGATGACATGTGATCAGATTAGAAATATATTTGAATAAAAGAATCAAGAGGTTTTGTTAATGGGCTTATTACAGAATCTGAAGAAAAGAGAAAAATCACAGATGACACCTAGGTTTTTGGCCCAAGTGACTAGTTGATTAGTCCTATCATTAACTAAGAGTTGGTTCAGAGGAAATGAAGAGGACAGAAATCACACCTTCTTTATTGCACAAATTTGAGATACCTCTTAGAAAGTCAAATGAAATGGTGGAATAAGCAGATGAAATCTAACCTGGACCTCAGGGAAAGAGTCTGCCCTACAAGACATAATGTGGAAGTATTTCAGCACAGAGAGTTTTTAAAGCATAGAAATGAATAAGTGTAATTGGAAAGACTTCATGATTTAATCCTCACATCAGCCCTATGACGTAGCAACTACTATTATTCTCACTTTTATAGATCAGGAAACTGACACTAACAGATTAAAACTTGTCCAACATCACTGAGCGAGCAAGTGGCAGAGTTTGAAAAAAAAGAAAAAAAAACAAATCTGACTACAATGACCATGACCTTTTTCAACTGAAATTAATCATCCGAACCAGAGAACTTGAAGTGAATACTGGAATAAATATTGTCTCAATTCTCCCAAGGATGGTAGATACCTAGTGCCATTCTAGATGTAGTGGAGAGAAAGAACTTAATTCTTTACATACAATCAATGTCCAAATGTCCTTGAACATTAGGGTTTAGTTCTCTCCCAGAATCCCAGCTCAGGGGGAAAAAAACAACATCAACTATACTATTATTATTCTATTATTATCATCCTATTACTCCTACTACTACTGGTACCACTAACAGTCAGAATCCTTTAAAATAAAAGAGAAAGAGATTGATGAATAATGTTACCATATTTTCATGGCCTTCTGCTTGTAACCAGCAAAACCAAGTGTCATTTGAGGTTTTTACAGCACCAAAGGTAATTTTACTATAAGACAACACAGACCACTCTCTACTGGTTCCATTCGTAATCAGCACTCAGCACTCTCTACTAGAATGTAAACTCCTCCAATGCAAGAATTTTTGTTTTTTGTATAGACTTGTTAAATCACTATACTGTACACTTGAAACTAATGTGACATTGTGTGTCAAGTATAGTTAATAAAATTTTTTTTTAAAATAATCATCTTTGCTTTTTCATTAATGTGTCCCAAGAACTTGGAAGAGTGTTCTTTCTGGGAAAGAACCTAAATTTCCAGCTGGGCAGAAACTGTTACCTTTTAAGATGGGGATGTTTTTCATGCTGTCTTAGTATCTTGGTCGCACTAACATCTGGTATTTTCCTCATCCAGAACTGTAAACTCTTGATTGCATCCTCCTTAAGGTTAACCTTCTTTCTTACGGAAATATAACAAGTTCCAGATATGGCCATTACTGGTCAAATAACTACTATACCATGATTTCAATATGTACTGTGTACAGTGTTCAAAATAACAAGCATACTGTGAACCAAAACTACTAAATTGTACATATTCTGGAAAAAAGAATATTCTTCTTACTATCTCAGTTATCCTTTGTCAAACTTCAGAAGTATTTCAGAGTACAAGTATTATGAATCAATACAGCAACGCCATTAAATGCAGAAAGTTTCAATAAGCAATCCTGGCTAGACTAGAAATTGCATTCCAATTGATTTCACCTGCATATAATAACCTACATGTAGCAGTGCAATATTAGTGGACCGTGTATTTCATTTTCAAACTTTAAGAACCTACCAAGACAAGCATTAAGTGCCCCTACACAACAGGTTCAGGTCACCGAAATTACTACAGAGCATTTTTAAAAATCAGTCATCTCTGGGGAAAAAAAAATAGCACAACACATTCTCTGTTGATGAGGTTATAAGGAAAACAGGTGTTCTCATACATTACTGGTAAGAATGCAAATGAGTACAACACTTCTATAATATCCAACAAAACTACATACAGTCATCCCCTCTTATCCAAAGGGGGGGGACCCCCAGTGGATACTTGAAAGTGTTTCTTTCTACCCACACATACCCATGATAAAGTTTAATTTATAAATTAAGTAAGAGATTAATAACAATAATAAAATAGGACAATTATAACATTACAGCTGACTCTTAAATAACGTAGGGATTGGGGGCACCAACACTCCATGCAGCTGACAATCCACATATAACTTTTGACTCTCCGAAAACTTAACTACTATTAGCCTACTGCTGACTAGAAGCCTTACCGATAGCATAAATAGTCATTAACACATATTTTGGACGTTACATGTATTATATACTCTATTCTTAAAATAAAGTAAGCTAGAGAAAAGAAAATGTTACTAAGAAAATCATAAGAGAAAATACATTCTGTGTGGACCCAGGCAGTTCAAACCCAAGTTGTTCAAAGGTCAACTGCATACCATTATAAAAGTTATGTGAGGGGTCCCTGGCTGGCTCAGTTGGTACAACCTGTGACTCTTGATCTCAAGGTCGTGAGTTCAAGCCCCACTTTGAGTGTGGAGCTTACTTAAAAAAAAAAAAGAAAAAGCTATGTGAATGTGGTCTCTCCCAAAATATTTTATTGTACTATACTCAATCTTATAATGATGTGAAATGATAAAATGCCTACATAGTAAGATGAAGTGAGGTAAATGGCAGGCATTGTGATGTAGTGTTAGGCTACTATTGACCTTCTTTCTGGCCACACATCAGGAGAAGAATCATCTGCTTCTGGACCACTGCTGACCATCAATAAGTGAAACCATGGAAAGAGAAACTGTAGATATGGGGGAGGATTACTGTATGCACATAACTTTTGACCCAGCAAACCCACTTATAGAAATCTTCCATGAAGATACACCTCTAACAATACAAAACTACATAAGCACAGGTCAGTTAACTACAATACTGTTTATAACTGCAAAACACAGGAAACAACCCAAATGTACACAGAATAATTGTTGAATAAATTAGATAAAGCCCCACATCAGAGCCTGCTTAGGATTCTGTCTCCCTTTCTCTTTGCCCTTCCCCTGTTCCCTCTCTCTCTCTTTCTCAAAAATAAATTAACAGACATTTAAAAAAAAAAAAAGAGAATGAACTAATTTGGAGTGATTTCCAGGATATCCAGCAATTTCCAGCAAGTAAAAAAAAGTAAAGTGCAAAAGAGAATCTATAACATGTTACTCTTCACATAAGAAAGAAGGAAAAGGAAAACAGGCAGTTACTCAAAAAGTTAAACATAGAGTTATCATACAACCCACTAATTCCACACCTAGGGTATATACCCAAAGGAACAGAAAATATATGTCCACACAGAAAGTTGTACATGTATGTTCATTTGCAGTATTATTTACAATAGCCAAAAAATGGAAAACCAATGTCCATCAGTGGATGCATAGATGTGATATAATCATATAATGGGGTATTATTCAGCCATAAAAAGGAATGTAATACTGATACATGCTACATGGATGAACCCTGAAAAAAAAATTATGCTAAGTAAAGGAAGCCAGGCACAAAAGTCCAAATATTATATGACTCCATTTACATGAAATGTCCAGAATAGAGAAATTTATACAAACAGAAACTAGATTAGTGTTAACAGAGGCTAAGGAAGATGGTATGGGAAACAACTGCTAATGGATACAGAGTTTCTTTTTGGAGTCATAAAAATATTCTTGAATTAGATATTCTTCAATTAGATAGTGGTACGGCTGCACAATCTTTGAATACATGAAAAACCACTGAACTGTACACTCTAAAAGGGTAAGTTCTGTGTTAGTGAAATGTATCTCAATTAAAATTGTATGAGGAAAAAAAGAAGAAAGGAATATAACAAAACACAATCTGTTCACTTCTGTAAAAGAAATAATAGAAGAATAAACATAAAACTCAAGCTGGGCAAGGGAAACAGATGGGCAAAAGGAGGTGGAGGTGGAAATAGGGTAGTAGGAATAAGGAGTGACATTTCTCTGATACTATCATTTTATGTAGAAATGTTTAGTAACAATAATGTTTCATATACCAAAATAAATCAATAATCAGAATCAACCACGATTGAGGGGTAACCCAAAATGGAATACAAAGAAAAGAACCTAACTGCATTACAGATGAGTAACATAGCCACACTAAAGTGAGTGGGGAAGAAAAGAACCTAAACAACTTTGGAAAAAATAATATTTTGACTAGATACTGTGAGGCCAAAGACAAAAAAAAATTGTACACAAACACTGAACTCTAGTTAGCAAATATGTTCTCATAAAGGTACTGGGTTAGCAATCAGTAACTACTTGATATGCATTATAAAAGTGAACAAGTAATTTGAATATGATCTATTACTTCATTATCTGTAGATAACTGAAAGCCAGGTTTTTCACTATCAGGAAAAAGTTACAAATAAGAAACAAGTAAAGGCTGGGTGCAAAGGCTGGGTGCCTCGGTGGCTCAGTCAATTAAGAGGTCTTAAGAGGCCAACTCCTGGTTTTGGTTCAGGTCATGATTTCACAGTTTGTGGTTCGAGCCCAGCATCAGGCTCCATGCTGAAAGTGCAGGGGCTGATAGGCATTCTTTCTCTCCCTCTGCCCCTCCCCTGCTTGCGCTGTCTTAGTCTCTCTCAAAATAAATAAATAAACTTAAAAAAACAAAAAGGAACAAGTAAAGGTTAAAATGAACCTTGTGGTGCTGGAGTAGTCTAGAAGCTATCAATATCAACTCATGGTTTTTAATATAGAGAGAAAGATACACAGAAATAAATGCATGTGTGTGCGTGTATGCCCTCACTTATATGTGTGAGAGAGTTAGAATATATGCCTATATTTCCTAACCCTGCCCTCTGAAGGCCTAGGATTAGTAACACCCCAGTGACTAACCTAGCATCCAGATCTTAATTTAAATTCTGTTCTCCAATAAAAGGAACCAGAGTTTCTCAGACAAGACTGGTAAAAGGAAAGCACAAGATGAGCAAAGAAATAGCCTATGGTGCCAAAATATGAGGAAGTGCTTGAAAAAGGATGAAGGTCAACATTAAAAGGCTCCTAATGGCCAAAACTGGGATGATCTGAGTAATTAAAAAAATAGGGGCGCCTGGGTGGCTTAGTCGGTTAAGCGTCCAACTTTCGCTTAGGTCATGATCTCACGGTTCGTGAGTTCGAGCCCCGCGTCTGGCTCTGTGCTGACTGCCAGCTCAGAGCCTGGAGGCTGTTTCAGTCTGAGACTCCCTCTCTCTCTGACCCTCCCCTGCTCACGCTGTCTCTCTCTCTCTCTCTCCTAGAAATAAATAAAAAAAAAACATTAAAAAAAAAAATACTATTGGGCTATAACATCTAGAATAAAACAAATACCCAAGAGATTATACTTATATAAAATAAATAACCGAATAAATGAGGAAGAGATAATACTTCCTAACAGAAGAATTCCAATAACATGTATTTTTAAAATGAAGAAAATACAAAATCACCATTAGGAAGGCATCACAAAACTGTTGCAGACAAGATCCAACGCATGGTAAAAGCAGTGAGACAAAGTTTGAGAAGAAACAGTTTTTCTGCATAGGCTCAAAGTATCTCCCCCAAGATGTGTACCAAAAGGAAGAATAGTAACTTTACAATGGAAAACACAGCAGAGGCCACCTTAACAAAATAATCAAGGTTAAAATATCACTAGCAATAAGACCTGTCAACACCATGTACCCTCTAAAATGATGCACTGAGGACACAACATTTCTGTGGTTTTCTTGCAAACATTCATAATTTCAACCAAATCATGAGAAAAACATCAGACAAATCCGAAATGGGAAAAATTCTACAAATTAACTGACAGTACTCATCCATTGTGGGGATGAGCACTGGGTGTTATGTGGAAACTAATTTGACAATAAACTATTTGTAAAAAAAAAAAAATAATAATAATAAGGAAGGGAAAAGTAGAACAAAAACAACTCATTATCCTTATTGATCTGATCTTTGCAAAAACAAATGCTTATACACTACTAAAGAAAAAAAATGGTAAAATGACTCATAATAATATAAAATAAACAGATGTAAAAGAAAAAAAATAATAACTGACAGTACTCATCCAAAGTGTCAAGATCATGAAAGACAAGGAAAAACTGAGGAACTGTCACAGACTGGAGACAAGATACAATAACTAAATGTAATGAATTAGATCCTGCAACAGAAAAAAGATATTGGGGGGAAAGTGCTGAAATTCAAATAAAGTCTGTAGTTTAGTTAACAGAATTATACCAAAACTGGCTTTGATCATTGTACTATGGTTATATAAAATGCCAACATCAGGAGATGATGTATGAAGAGTATTATATAGGAACTCTATGTACTATCTTTGCAACATTTCTGTAAGTGTAACATTATTTCAAAATAAAGTTAAAAATAAATAAAATCCATCAATTGATCATCTTATGCAACTGTCATATTTCCTTGCTCAGGGATATCATCTGTAACTTAATACTCTGATTAAGTTAGAGGGCCCAGTGTCAGAAGAAAAAACTAAAACCATAAAAATCAGATCTGGCATCTAAAAAGTATATTATCTACTTTATGTTCCCTTAAACCTTAGTCAAAAAAAAATTGCTAGCTATCGTGACTTTACTGGCTTTGCAAACTTATTTTTAATTGATGTGGCCAATATGTTGTTTTCAACTCATAATAATCTGCAGTATGTGCCCATAACAATGCATTTCATTTGTCTCTTAAGCCAAAGTTTTACTTACATTAAAAAAATTAATAGGTTATAGTAAGTTTTTTTACTTATTGTTACATAGTTGTCCAACTATAAAATTCAAAGTGTTTCACAAATTAATTTGCTTTTATCCTAACACAAACTTCTCTCCACACCCCAAACCACAAAGTCTTCATTACTATTATTTTACTAAAAATCTGAATTTTAACAAAGCAACTGTTCAATATGTCGAGTCATTATTTTTAATTTAAATACTAAGGAGTATTTTGGGAAAAAAATGTCTTTTGGGAACAAAAAATGTTTGGGACATTAGAATTCTGCTATTTATTATTTACATCTTCTACTAACAAATCCAGCCCAATCAACAACACAGTCTTTGTAATTCCTTTAATCAAATAGGATTTGCAGATGTTTATTTTTTTTTTAATGTTTGTTTATATTTGAGAGACACCACAAGCGAAGGAGGGGCAAAGAGAGGGGAGGAGACACAGAATCTGAAGCAGGCTCCAGGCTCTGAGCTATCAGCACAGAGCCCCATACAGGGCTGGAACCCACAAACCATGAGATCATGACCCAAGCCAAAATCAGACGCTCAACTAACTGAGCCACCCAGGCACCCCAGAAGATGTTTATATTAATAAACAGACTAAGTGACACATTTGCTTTCTCCTCCACGTACCACCAGGACGCCAGCATAGGGAGTGGAATACATGACCAGCAAATGAATGGCTAAGTGTCACATGCAAACAGCATGACTAGAAATTTAAAAAGCAAAGTGATAAAAGAACCGTAGGAAAAACAAAATTCATTTAAGTTCAGAACTACAAACGGCCTTAACAGGCCATGTAATCCATTTCAATGACAACTCTAGACAAATGACAATCTATCACATTTTTTAACACCACCAGAATTCCAACTTCCATAGATGTTCCATTCTGCTATATCATATTACCATATAATTTGGAAAAAATATTACAAGACTATTCTTTGCCCTACCTAATGCTTTCTTTTCTCAAATAATACATTTTAACTCACTTCCAAGATATATCCATGTATAGATGCACATTATACGTGTCTGTGCATGCATACAGACACCTAGGACACTCAATTTTGCTTGTATAAACTCACACCATAGAAACCTGCATAATCAAAGGCAGGTATCCATCCTATCCCAATTACAAAGGCACGATGACAAACAATGTCACATAACGATTTGGGTCTAAAAATAACCAATGAAAATCAATGTTCTAAAACCTTGGGGAAAAGAGATTTCTCTCCACCGTGAATAATCATAGTTTGCTTCCTCCAAACACTGCTCCTTTTCAGCACCCACCAAAGAAAGAACTGTAAAAACACGTATGCTAGATACAAGCAGATAATACTTGTTTAACTTTTGATTTTTAAAACCATTTAACTATCATTTTGGAAGAGGGTCCAATGAGAGAGAGAGTGATGACAGAGTACAGCCAGTGATAATGAACAAGTAACCACTCTCAATCAAGCGGATCCGAGTGACTCAAATAAAACAAATCATTTTGGAACATACATAGAATGCGGAAGTCCCAATCAATGATGAGCCAAGTATTATTTGAAAAAATTAAGTGTCTGTTAGGAAATGCACCAAAATGTTAACCATGAAATGCTCTCTCTGGAAATGGAATTACAAGGACGAGTTCAGATTTGGTTGTCCTATAACCCTGATTATCCCTATTTTCTACAGCAGTATAAACGTTACTCCAAAATTAAGGCAAATTCTGTCCGTGCACACAGCCCTCTGGGCTGGAGAGCAGGTATTTTACATAATTTCTTGGGAAAGATGGTACCAGTTCCTGTCCCCGTGTCTCCCAAGAACCGGCCACCCACAACAGAAAAGGTTTCACCATGTTCCCTGGGACAACTCTTTTCCTCATCATCCTCGTCTCACCCAGAGACTAAACAATGCATCTTGTCTCCCCTTCTGGTAGCAAAGGCACTATAAATTGTTAATTTGCCGAGGCGGGAGGTGTGGAGAAAGGTTTACCAGATGATGAGCTGCCCCCACCCAAAGGCAAAGGAAAGGAGAAAGACACGTCGTCCCAACCTCCACCTCAAAAGGCGGCAGGTGACTGGGGGCACTGGGGTCGAGGCTTTCCCAAAACAGAGTCGAGCTGCTGCCCCAAGAGCCCAGCCCCGCCCGGGGGAGGGGCTCTCGTCAGCGGATAAAGGGGTGAAGGAGAAGGTCAGAGACGCGACCCCCCGAGGGCCGAGGAACAGGTACAACAAGCCGCTGGAGGGGCGGGTCCCTCTGCGGGGGGCTCGGCTGCTAAAAGGGCAATGTAGGCGCCNTTTGGGTGGAACTCTCGCGCAGTCTTGACCGCTCGCCCCGCCTTCCAGGCCCAGCGCGGGAGGCGAGAGGGGGTTGGGGGAGGAGCATCAGAGCGGGGCTGCGGGAGGAAGGGAAAAGGGAAGGAGGTTTAATGGCGGGGGCGGGGGGTTGACTTCGGTTGTGGGGACACCCGCCACCGCGCTGACCTCCCCTTTCAGCCCTCGCGGAGTCTAGACAACCCCGTCCGCCCGCGGGGGCTGCACTTCGCTTATGAGGCACAATTGGAGACGTTTCACAAAGGCGAGTGAGGACTTGGGGGCGCCCTCCAGCACTCCGGGTTTTCCCCGTGGTGGGCGGAGAAGAACCCACCGCCCAGAGTCCAGATGCTACGAAACGAAGCGACGCTTAGAGAGGCTGGCAGCAGGGGCGGGGCGACCACACCCCTTTATCTCGGAAGCACGCCTGGTTTTCTGCGCTCTTTATCTCCCCTCACACCCGGCCCTAGACCTCTGGCCCCGTCAAGTTGAAGCTTATAAAAGCATTTCACTATCTTATTTATGTCCTTGCGCTGCAGGACTGCTAGAACCCTGCAGATGATGGGGCCTGCCGCTCCTTGGTTTTCTTTTCTGCTGAGGAACACTGAGTTAAATTGTCCCTTGGGTGACTTTAAACTTTGATCATGACCTAGACCCTCACAAAGAAGTCCCATGAAGGATGAGAACGCTGACAGACTTTGGTCATCACTGTACACCCAGCACCTAACAGCAGTACAGGTGCTCATTAAATTCTTGAAAGATTATATTCCTGTCTCCTTCTCCCTTCTCCTATCTTACTACTAGACTCCTACATTTCTAGCCATCTTCCTGGTATCCGTCGTTAAACATATTCTGCTGAGTTACTTTTTAACTGAGTGAGGATCTGAAGCCATTCTCTTCCCTCCAGAAGCTCACAAATTGGGGACATAAGAAGACTTCACAACAAACAAGCCATGTATGTGTCACTCATGTAAAAAAAAAAAATTGTGATATAGGCAGAAGAGAGTGCTTGCCAGTGGTTAAACTGGATATAAATGAGGCAGTATGGCCCAAGTCCACTATCAGACATAGGCGAGAATTCTGGAGTTCCACTTAGGTGGTAAATGACCTTGGGCAAGTTGTTTGACCTCCCTAAACCTCAGTTCCTCATCTGTCAACTTATAATGTTGGTTCTTATGATCACCGGGATCCTGTGAGGACTAAAATATATGTAAAGCTGGCACATATTAATTACTCATTAAATGGTAGGCCTCATTATGTGTACAAATTTTAATTTTCTATATATAAAATGTATTATCTATTTCTGGTAAACTAGATGTGAGGGAGTGGGTATACCATGGAGTGATGTTACTAGTGATTTATGATCCGGATATTGCATGTGAAGCTAAGATAAGGCCAACAAGTTCCCTTATCGTTCTCATTTTAACTTGCTGATGATGTAGGCATCTGTGCCACTCAAGCATCCCATGACATTCCATTTTTCCTGGATTTGTAAAACTACTGCTTTTACTCATTCTTTTTTAAAAAAAAGGACTCTGCTTATTTTAAAGGCCGTTTAGAGAGTCCTTTCCTCTCCTTCCACCCTCAGAGCTATGTGCAAAGGAGAATTGAACGATTGGACAATTGAGTTCAATTGGACCCAATTATCAAATATGGCTAATGTCAGCAAGTAAACCCTGGCTTTCCACCCTCACCTTGACCACTCCACTTCTTCTCTAAACACTCTTTAATATTTAAATCAACATCTTCTGGAGTCTTGTTGTCAGTATCATTCTCCCAACTCCACCAGCTCATTTTATCCAAATTTCCCCTAGAGAAAAATGTTGGAGATAGGAGGGGGTGATAGAGGGAACTTAAAGCCAAAGCTTCAGCATTGCTGGCCCTTGCCCTGAAAGTCCTCTGAGCAGTGCACTGCTCAGTGCCTCACCAATCGGCTACATTTTTCCCCACAAATACACATCACCCCCCATCTCATGCTACATATTCCACAATCCTACACCTCAGCCAGGAAGTCCCAGGCAGAGGAACTGGAGAATCAACAGAAGAGTATGTATTTTTCATCTTTCAACTTCTCATAGAAAATATGTGGCTCCTAAATAAAAAGTAGTGATGGACGGAGAACCCACGGGGGGGGTCCCACAGGACCAGCCAAGATGGTCCCTGGCTATTCGCAGGATAGAAATCAAATGCGAGTCAGCAGGAGATGAAAGCAGTTTATTGATGGCATAGAGTGCAGAAAGGAAAGGAGAGAGAGTCTCATCTTTGCTCAGGACCTGGGGCTTTTATTGAAGATCATGGTCTGGTGTACACGTCCTCTCAGGCATCCAGGAAACCAAGGGAACAAAGACAAGGGCCTATGTGTTATTCCTTGGAGCTAGGGGTTCTTGGCATCGAGATGTCTAACACTGGTGGTCTGGAACACGCAGATGATGGCTTCCTCTGGTCTTTGTCACCTGGTCCTTCCTTAGATGTAATCTATTCTAAAGAATTTAACTCCTTGTCCCTTACAAGGAGAACGTACAGTATTTGCTTTATGAGGCATGTGTAAAGTGCAGGTGCAGGTCCGAGCAAGAATAGAAATAGGAAATGGAGCAAAAAAAGATTTTTATGGAGTCTTCCAATTTCCCTATCAGGAAGGCTAAGTCAGAAGTAAAAAAGACCCAAGAGAGGAGCAAAGTGTGGAGGCAGAAAGTTAAAAGCATTCAAGGAATGTTTGTTTGGACTTTTTGCCACATGGCTCAGGAAACTAGCAGCTCCAATGTTCAGAAAAGGACTGGAGAGCTGGAAACCAGTCACGAGTTCTGGTGTCTCCTGAAATTGCAGCCTATTTGCGCTTAAGTTACACAGCCTTTCTGAACTCAGATCTGTAAATACAGAAGATACTGGGTTTTCTGCCTGCCTCAGAATATCATGGGAGTTAAATAACATAGGAAAGTGCTTTGTAAGTCTAAAGTGCTATGTAAGTGTGAGGCACTGTTATCATTCATTCTTCTAAGAGGTCAGACACTTTTGCAAGGCACCAAATGTACTAAGTTGAGCAACCTTTAATACCTGCCTTCAAGGAGTTTCTGGTCTAATAGGAGGTGATAGGGAAGAAAATAAATCATTATAATACTATGTGAGGAGAGTGCAAGTGACAAAAGTATGGAGGGGAAGGATTGAGCAAGAGGGAAGGGCAAAGAACTAAAGCATTCTTGGAGAAGGAGGTTTAGAAGCACAGCACACATAATGAAGAATGATTTGTAAATCAACTCCAAAATAACTTTGACAAGTTGCTCTGTTGTGGCTTGTGAATTCTGCTTTGTTCTAATAAAACTCACATCTCTTAAACCATTAGAAAAGAGTCTTTGATGTGGAGTCATTATATACAGCCATTAACTTGGAAGAAAAATGGAATTAATGGAGGGAAAAATCAGTGGTATCTTAATTAGAAACTTTTTGTTCTCACAGCTTGTGTGTAAATACCAGAAAAAGAGAATGCATTCTACCTCACATTCTTGGTCCCAAATTGTTCCCTCAGCCAGTCTTTCTGATTCTGGTACTATTGCAGATCAGAGACTAAGAGACTTCTCCAAAATGTGATAATAATACCTTATTTTTATTTATGTGGTTCTTTATACTCCATTTCCTTACAAAAAAGACTTTGAGATGCCCAACAGCACTTTATTCTTAGTCATGTTACCCTGCAAAGAAACTCTAAGAGAGTGTATGTATCATTCAATCATTTCTCACATTTATTGGTGCCTACTATGTATAAGACATCACGCTAGAACTATAGGCTATACAAAGTAGGTCCATGCCCTCTAGGGTTCTGAAAATGAAAGATGGAGATACATGGCCATAAAAAGATAGCTAAATAACCAACAACGTGGATTCTACTCCTATATGTTTTTCATTGGTTGAATGAGCAAAATTGTAAAGTCGGGTGCCCAATTTCTGAAACTTGTTTACCCTGTTGCCCCTCCAAAGAGGCAGGATACAAAGGAAAGACAAGACATTTATTGTAACTTGATATTTATAGATGTGTAATAGGTATTTCAATAGGTCCCCTGAATACATCATCGTTTAAACAGCGTGTAAGCATTATAATTTTCTCTGGGTACAGGTAAGATTTGAAATCGGCCAAACCCAAAAATCAGTTAAATTTATTCTTTTTTTTAATTTTTTTTATTATTGATTTATTTCTAGGAGAGAGAGAGAGAGAGAGAGACAGCGTGAGCAGGGGAGGGTCAGAGAGAGGGAGACACACTCTGAAACAGGCTCCAGGTTCTGAGCTGGCAGTCAGCACAGAGCCCGACGTGGGGCTCGAATCCACGAACCACAAGATCATGACCTAAGCCAAAGTCGGATGCTCAACCGACTAAGCCACCCAGGCGCCCCCAGTTAAATTTATTCTGGAAGACAAAGACTTGCACAAAAAGCCCAGCCATTACTACAAAGCAGTATAATGCAAACTGAAAGAAAGTGCAGAAACATAAGTATTCTCAGAACTCAGGAAAGAGAATATAGATTGCGGAAGAGAGAGAATTTCATCCAGGTGGTAGAATCTGAGAGGGAAGCTGAGAGCTAAATATAAAAAGTTACATATTTTGATAATAATGTATTCTCAAAACACCAACCTCCAAGCCTCAAAAGTTGCCTCGAATTTTGTTTTTAACATATCTACATATGAGAACACATCCATTACCTCTTTCCTCACTAAGGCTAACAAATTGTTGTTCTGGCAAAGAGGTTTAAAAGGAAGCAGAGATACTAAGAACAGGAAGTCCTTTGGGAAACAGAGTCCCTTCCTGCTGAATGCAAGCCTTCTAGGGTTCGTGCTTGAAATCCACATTCTAAATAAAATATCACATATGCCAGGACAATCCACCATCTCAGCCGCACTAACCACTTCTCTCACTAGTTCGTTAAGCCTACAATGCAATAACCATCTTTAGATAAATTAAGTTCTTTTTACAACACGTTGTTAGTGCTACTTCATGAAAACACAACTGCCTGGGGTAGATACAGGTGAACATTTTCTCACTCAGCAGCAGGCAATGGAATGTTGATGCCGGGGAAAGATAATGAAGCTACAGGAAAACCAGTGTGCCTACCATGAGAAGGGGAAGAGGAAGAGAACTAACACTTAGGCAGGGCTATCCATGCCAGACATTGTCGTGGCACAATGGGAACAAGATGAACGAGGCAAATCTTTGTTCTGGAAAGAAAATAGTAGAGAGGGTGTATATGTAAATAATTATAACACAAGTTAGAAAGTTCTGAGTACAGTAGGATAACTTCTCCCCTTTTAAAAAAGGACTGGGGAGCTTAAAGGAGGAATAGTTTAATTTTTCCAGGTGGATCAGAGATAGTGCATGAGGGACGAGGCCTTGAAAACTGAGTGGTTAGTTTTGGACATGTGAGAATAGGAGAATAAAAAATAAAGGAGAAGAATTCATTCAAGGAATCAAAAAAATGGCTGAATAGTCAAACTGAAAATGGGAGAAGGGAGGAGCAGTGAAGCAAAGCTTCAGGAAATGTTGGAACCAAGAACTCCAGCATGCCCACGTCTCTTGCTCTTCCCTTGTTCCCCTTGCTATAGTGGCGTCAGTTTCTCTCAAGACTGACTTTTTTTAAAGTTTATTTATTTTTTTAATAATCTTTACACCCAAAATGGTGCTTGAACCCACAACCCCAAGATCAAGAGTCACGTGCTCTTCTAATCAGCCAGGTGCCCCAAGACTGACTTTCTTCATATATCTGGAAATATGGCATTCCCAAGTTTTACATCTGACTATTTCTACCATTAGAGAAGAACTAACACCCTTAATTCAAGTTTGAGAAATCCTGGGGAAGAAAAGTACTGATTTTCCAGACTTGGATCAGTGCTCATCCCTAGAACAATCCCAGGAGCCAAGAGAAAAGGCAGGGTACACCGTAGATGTACACCATAGTACTCACTAATCATATGAGAAAAAGTGAGAGATGGATCTGGAAAGGCTATCGAGAAATGTAAGGCTGTCCTCTGGGAGTTGGTAAGGGCTAAACCTGGCGTCTAGAATAGGAGTTTTTTAACCAAGGGATTGTGTGGGAGTGGCAGGGATGTGTTGGCCCAAAATTATGGTTAACATTTTCTGGACTATGAGGTTAAATTGGGGCTGAAAATTTTGTTATTGTTCAAATTGATTGTTTTGTCATTTCAGTCAGGATGTTTTGAAACATGGTGAATCTCTCACATTGACTTTAAGGACAGCAAGACCTGGGATCTTTCTTCAGCCTTCTAGCTGATTGACTTTAGTATCATAACTAATTGGAGCCTCAATTTCCTCACTGAAAAGTAATAGTAATGATGACAGCTAACTTATATTGAATCTAGATGTTCTAAGCACTTTTCAAACGTGATTTCCTTTAATCTTCAAAACAACCCTACGGGGCTCTATAAATCTGAAATAATAATCCCCACTCACCTGATTGTTGTAAACATTAAAGAAACCATGTAAGATCCAGAGACCAATTGCCTGGTTTATAGCCAGCCTTTAATAAATCATTATTTTTAATTATATGTTGCTGAGAAAAGGAAATTCCTCTCATTTCCTGATTGTCTCGGGCACCCGAAAGTGATACTTTGAGAAAACAAAACCAGGGGTGCCTGGGTGGCTCAGTCGGTTAAGCGGCCAAGGTCATGATCTCACAGTTCGTGAGTTCGAGCCCCATGTTGGGCTCTGTGCTGACAGCTCAGAGCCTGGAGCCTGTTTCAGATTCTGTGTCTCCCTCTCTCTCTGACACTTCCCTGCTCACGCTGTCTCTCTCTCTCTCTCTCTCAGAAATAAATAAAAATCATTAAAAGAGAGAGAGAGAGAGAAAACAAAAACAATGGAAGGGAAGAACTCTATGACCCCTTGTCTCTGATATAGTGGGGTGAGTTAGGGTCTGACTTAGGAGCTAACGTAGGCCAGGAAGATAAATACTACAAAATAAATAGAAAGTAGAATATTGAGAACTGTGATTGTGTAATGTCAACTGAATGAGATTGGGCTAGGTCAGTCTTTCTTTCTCTATCTCTTTCTCCACCACCCTCACCCCACAAAAAAGTCCATCTATAAAGCTGATCTAAAGAGCCATTTGAAATTTCTTGTCTTCTTTTATCTAAATGCCATTAAATGGCTAGGATTATTCAACCAGGGACAGAAACTAATATTCCCTGAGAAAAACCAAAGCATTTGGGTTCTGGGCTGAGCTCTTTATATACATCTTTTACTACCCCGCCACTACCCAGTAAAGTGAATATTTACTCTGTATTATACAGATAAGGAAACTGAAGCTGAGTTTAGAAGTAATTTGGTGCTTTCCAGCAAATAGCAAGGCTGGGATTCAAACATGGATTTGTCTGAACTCAAAGCCTAGAATACAAAATAAGTCCACTTCCTTGCCATGGAGAAATATTCAAGGCATGGGCACCACCTAAACCCAAGAAAACTGGTGAAATAGTAGGCATTTCTCAACCACTCTTTTCCCTACCCTTCCTCCTGTGGTCATCCCCCTCTCTTACTTTAGACAACACCACCTGGCTGCCCAGGGCTGTGGATTCTTTCCAGAGACTGTCTTCTCATCAAAATGCATCTGTCCTGGGGCACCTGTCTGCCTGAATGGGTGGAGCATCCAACTCTTGATCTTGGGGTGATAAGATCAGGCCCCACATTGGGTGTAAAGCTTACTTTTTAAAAAAAGTATCTATCCTCTGCTACTCTTCACCATAATGATATTCTGTCCTAAAGTGTGCTCATCAGTCTAGTTAACACATTTTAAATACATTTTGGTATTCTAAATGGGATCTCCTGGGAGTATTGCAACAATATTAAGAAATAACTCATATGATAGAAATTTCGGAAGCTAGAACAGAAGATGAATCAAACCAGAGACAAATAAGCCTCCAAGAGTTCCCCAGGTTGTACCACATAGCTTTTCACCCCACTGTGCCAAACCCAGCTATGAGTTTCCTGAAAGTTGAGCCTGGGCCTGTCATGTTCAATGCCTGGAAATAAATAAATATATGATGAATGAATGAATGAATGATACCTGAAACACATGATGGCTCACTACTTCCCCTAGGCCTCAGATTATCCCACCAAATGTGCCAGCTGGTCCAGCTGATGGGGTTTTATTCCTTTTTTTTTTTTTTAAATGTTTATTTATTTATTTTGAGAGAGGTGGAGGGGAGAACCCCAAGCAGGCTCCACTATTAGCACAGAGCCCAACACGGGGCTTGACCCCATGACCAGGAGATCATGACCTGAGCCAAAATCAAGAGTCAGAAGCTAAACTGACTGAGGCACCCAGGCACCTTCCGTTTTGACAGAACATTCCTTCCCATCTTCTCCTCCGGTGAGCTTTGCCAACTTTCAAACAAGGTCAAGATGAACCATACCTTAGTGAATGACAGTGGACTCCACCATTACAAAATATGGACTAAAGCTTTCAAGACCATTGGGAGAATGAAGAACAGATTTGGCTGTGTGTGACAGTGAATGTGAGTTACCACAGATTGTTGAAGCAATCACCAAAAATCCAACAAAACCAACAGTTTCTTGAGAAACATTTACCAGCCTTTTGAGGATCTACAGATATGTGGATGAACTCTGTTGGTTACAAGCCAAAGCAGTATAAATAAAAAGGGACTTTTTGGCTCATATAAGTGAAAATTCCATGGATACATCAAGCTGCAGAAATGCCTGGATGCAAGTAATCAAACAAGATTATCATGGACTTTGTTGGGGGAAAAAAAAGCCCAAAATGGAGTCTTTTGCTGCCTATGACAGCAAACCAAGGTTTAATTACAGTCCCAAGAATGTGATCCTTTAAAGGCTAGTCTGAAATTTCCTATTACCCCTAGTGAGGTGACCTGCATGATAAATAAACAAAAAACAAAACAAAACAAAAAACACCTGCCATCCCCTCCCCCCCAAAATGTTCAGGCCTGAAACAATCATTTCTTTTACTAATAACTTCTTGCCCCACCCTACTGCCTATGAAAATCTTCCATTTGTACAACTCCGTGGAGCATCCCTCTACTTACTATATGGGATGCTGCCCAATTCATGAATATCTTAATAATGCCAATTAGATCTTCAAGTTTATTCAGCTGAAATTTGTTTTTTAGCAACTTAATGTCTCACATTCTGTCTCTAGGCCCTGTGTTACCCTGGGTAGAACTTCATTCCCAAAGCAGCTTCTTCATACAGGAGCCATGCCACCCAGCAGCTCCAGGGTTATGACATCCTTAGAACTGTTTTGGGGGAGAGACAAACCATAAGAGACTCTTTAAATTTTTTTAAATGTTTATTTATTTTTAAGAGAGACACAGAGAGACAGAGCACAAGTTGGGGAGGGGCAGAGAGAGAGAATCCAAAGCAGGCTCCAAGGTCTGAACTGTTAGCATATAACCTGATGTGGGGTTTGAACTCAGGAACTGTGAGATCATGACCTGAGCTGAAGTCTGACACTTAACTGACTGAGCCACCCAGGTGCCCTGAGACTCTTTAACTGTAGAGAACAAACTGAGGGTAGATGGAGAGAGGTGAATGGAGGGATAGGCTAAATGGGTGATGGGCATTAAGGGGGGCACTTGTTGGGATGAGCAATGGGCATTATATGTAAGTGATGAATCACTGAGTTCTACTCCTGAAACCAATACCACACTGTAGGCCAACTAACTTGAGTTTAAATTAATTAATTAAAATAAATAAGTAAATAAATAAGAAGTCTTTTTTAAACTACAAAATAAAACATAAATACAACAAACAAATAAAACCCAAAACAAATACATAGCTCAATTTAGGGTGAACATTTTTGTCAACACATAGAATCAAGACGTAGAATCTTGCCACCCACCCCAGAAGCACCATCCATGGGGCCCCTTTCCAATCACAACCATCTCCAGGGTTGATTTTTATAACACTCACCCTGTAATACATACATCCCTAACCTGGAGTTTAGTTCTGCCCACCCTTCCCCAAAACAATACAACCCTAAACCTCTTTCAACTTGTATCTCCTCCTCCTTCTATCCTTTTACTTTACCCAGTCTGTCCAACAATCCTTTTGACTTGTACAGTTTCCCACAGTCCAGATTTTGCTGATTGCATACTCCTGGGGTGCATTTCAGCATGTTTCTCTGTGCCCCATATTTCCTTCAAATATGTAGACACATCCAGAGACTGAATTAGACTCAGGTTTTGTCCTTTGGCAAGACTGTCAGCAGTGTTTGGCAAGACCATAGGAGGCACACAATGCCTGATTGTCTCACTTTTTATCATCCACTGATACATAAGGCTCATATCTATTAATGTAATGTACTGAGGGTTGTTAAATGAACATATTCTGATTCAAGGGTCAGCAAACTATGTTCTATGAGCTAAATCTGTCCAGACTTCCCTGTTTTTGTAAGTAAAGTTTTATGGTCAGGAAGTGACAGTCAGATACAGAAAACCAGGATCTAGTCTCTCTGGATGCATCAGGCTTCTGGTCCCCTCTGGGGTCCTGGAGTCTCCCTGGGACTAGCCAGGTTAGGTTACAAATTTCCCAAAGTCACCAAATCTATAGACTTTTATCCCTCTCCTATCTCAAGGATTTTCCTTTCACTGTCACTGCTTCGACCTCCCCTACCTAGAATTTCTCTCCCTTCCTCCAGGATAACCTTCCCTGGGAACTCAAACTTTTGGAAATCAAACCTAGGACAATAGGCTGTCTTAGGTAACTTCTTCTCACAGCTCTATAACTCAAAATTTCTCTGAGGCAGGAAACCCAAAGCCTGTCTACCTTCTCAGAACAGGAAAGGAAAATCCTAAGAATAAATAAACAAATGACTGCTGTTCTTTCTAATTCCTCCACAGCCACAAAAGCAAAATACATCATCTCAATAAGTTGTCCTTATTGGTTATCATATGCCAAAGAAAGGGTTATTCTGGAGGCCTTTATCTATATGAAGTCCCCCTCCCTTTTTTGCAAATAACAGAAAAATTATTCAAATTAAGTGAAGGAAAATGGGGATCTATTAAGAGGACCCAAGCAAAGGAGTTGTGTAGCCTCATTTGTGAGGAATGAAAGCCAGGACTGGGACAGCTCCTCTGAACCCCCTCAGACCTCACAGTACCCCCATCCTGCCTCCTGTTTTGCATTTATTCCATTTTCCTTTCTTTGCAAACTACTTCTCCTTGTTTCTCTGTTCTCATGGCAGAAAGCAGCCACCTTGTGGCTCCCAATTCTCTTTATTCTCAGTTCAAGAGACCAGCAAACATTCACTGGTATCTCTCAGGGGCCAAAGTTTCCAGATAAACAAACTGATTGTTCTACCTTTGGAGTTTGCAGACATCACTTCCACTCATCTCGTCTTGGCCAGATCTTACAGGCCACACCTAGCTGTAAGGGAGGCAGGGTTATGTGGCCTCTCACTGGGTGGTCATAGGCTCTGTGGGATCTATTACTAAAAGGAGGAAGGGGAAATAGCCACTGGAGATAGTTAGCTACCTCTGCCACAGTCCACATCAAATGCTTAGATATTTAAGACCAAGATGGTTATGGCACCTCCTAAGGCCAGAGGCACTTGATAGATCTAGCTCATGCAGGGAGAAATAGCCTGTGAAGAAAGAAGAAAGTGACACCATGAGGAAACAGACCCAATACTTTGTTTTTGTTAAATAGATTCACAAACACGAGGGAAGCCTGGGTGGCTCCTTCAGTTGAGCACCTGACCCCTGATTCCAGGTCAGGTCATGATCCCAGAGTTGTGGGATCAAGCCCCATGTTGGGCTCCATGCTGAGCATGGAGATTCTCTCTCTCTCTCCTTCTGCCCCTTTCACCCACTTGCACACACACTCTGTCTAAATCAATCAATCAATTAATTATTCACAAACATGAGATTCTCAAATCAATTTTTTTAGCTTTATGGAAATACAATTGACATGTAATGTTGTATAAGTTTAAGGTATACAATATGTTGATTTGATATATTTAAATATTACAATATTATTCACTTATGAGAAAGAAGGAAATGCTGCCATTTGCAATGATAAAGATGCCCTTGAAGGCATTATGCTGAGTGAAATAAGTCAGACATAGAAGACTGGGGGCCCCTGGCTGGCTCAGTCAGTAGAGCATGAGACTCTTGATCTCACGGTTGTGAGTTCAAGCCCCATGTTGGGTGTAGAGCTTACTTAAAAAGAGAAAAAAATAGAAAGGAAGTAAAGAAGGAAGGAAGACAAATACTGTATGATATCACTTATATGTGGAATCTAAAAAAAAAAAGCCTCTTAGAAACAGAAACTGAAAGTGGTTCCTGGGGCAGGGGGAGGGGTATGGAGAGATGCTGGTCAAAGAGTACAAATTTACAGTTAGAAAATTAATAAGTTCTGGAAATGTAATGGACAGTGTGGTAACTATGGTTAATAATATTGTACTATATTCTTGAAAGTTGGGGGCGCCTGGGTGGCTTAGTCGGTTAAGCGTCCGACTTTCGCTTAGGTCATGATCTCGCGGTTCGTGGGTTCGGAGCCCCGCGTCAGGCTCTGTGCTGACTGCCAGCTCAGAGCCTGGAGCCTGTTTCAGTCTGTGACTCCCTCTCTCTCTGACCCTCCCCTGTTCACGCTGTCTCTCTCTCTCCTAGAAATAAATAAAACATTTAAAATATATATATATATAAATGGCCCAAAGGCTAAAGCAATTCTGTAAATGTGGTTCCCCAAACAACAGCAGTAGCAACAGCACCTAAAAAAAAAAAAAAAGAAAAAGAAAGTTGCTAAGAGAGTAGATCTTAAATGTTCTCACCACAAAAGAAATGGTAATTATGTGATACAATGAAGGTATTCTCAAATCAGTTTCAATCCATGTGGCCAGATTACTTTCCCAAAAGGCTGTTCTAATTGCCATCTGTATCAGCTGATTTTGAGGGTGCCTCTTCCCCCAGTCTCACAAGCACTTGTCTTCCCCAGTCTCACAAGCACTTGTGTTATCAGTGTCCTCAAGTTTCACCAACCTAATGGAGAGTGAATAGTTCTATTATGCATTTCCCTAACCACAAGTGAGTTTGCATTTTTTGTTGTTGTTGTTGTTGTTTTAGGCAGGGTAAGTAGACTTCCTGTTTGTTGCTTTGGTCATGGCCTCAGGGCACAGCAATCTGTGGTATCCTTTCAACCCACCCCCGTTTACAAGACACACACTCCCCCCACCCCGCTCTACCACTTAGTTGAAGTAGCTACATCATTTTCTGTACATTTGTACAGCCTTCCTGGAAACCAGTTTGCCACCTGCAACCCAGTAAACCCTCTTTTGGGAATCTGTCTTCAGAAATAATCTAGGGGTACCGGGGTGATTCAGTCAGTTGAGCGTCTGACTTTGGTTCAGGTCATGATCTTGATCTCATGGTTTGTGAGTTTGAGGCTCACGTCTGGCTTTGCCTGATACCGTGGCGCCTACTTCAGCTTCTCTGTCTCCTCTCTCTGCCTCTCCCTCCCCGCATGTGCATGCTCTCTTTCTCTCTCTCTCTCAAAAACAAACAAACATTTAAAAAAATAATCCAAACTTCGGAGAAAATTATTGCACAGAAATGTTCATTGCAGCATTATTTATAGTGGAAGAATTTTTATAACAATCCAAGTAGCCAACAGTATTTAATGACGGTTAGGCAAAATATGTACGTTGCACACCAAAATCCATTAAAATGATAGTTATAAAGGGGGCACCTGGGTGGCTCAGTTGGTTAAGCGTTCAACTTTGGCTCAGGTCATGATCTCGGGGTTCCTGAGTATGAGCCCCACGTCGGTCTCTGTGCTGATATCTCAAAGCCTGAAGCCTGCTATGGATTTTGTGTGTGTCTCTCTCTCTGCCCCTCCCCCGCTCATATTCTGTTCCTCTCTCAAAAATAAATAAACATTTTTAAAAAATTTTTTTTGATTAATTTAAAAAAATTTTAAATGATAGTTCTAAAGACTTTGGAATGAAATAACAAATTAGTCATGTTATAAAATATGGATAGAGGACAGCTCCTGTTTCTGCATGCCCAACACCTCTGGAACTGCCCTTCCCCCTCGTTGTATGGCAATCACCTTCTTCCTTCCAATCCCTGCCTGTAGGAGTGGAAGTGACACAGGCTGAGACAATCATGACACCCCTTTCCACTACCTACACCGGTTTGTCCAAGAGTTGGGCACAAGCCCCATGGCAAGCTAATCAGAGTCTCAGCATGATATTGGCATGTGTATAGCTTTATCTTCCTCTGGGGTCAAGAGCTATAAGGACCACAGAAGCCTCCTCATGCTATTGGCCATTCTTCCCCATCATACAAAGAGAGCCCCCGGCATTATTAAACGTACACCGAGAATAGGAGAGCAAGTGCATGGAGAGACACAGGACCTTAACATCATTTTGCCACATGAATCTAGCTATTCCAAAAGCCAGTTCACCTCCCAGTTATTGAACCAATGAATTTCCTTTTTTTTTTTTTTTAAATGTTTTATTTATTTCCAGGAGAGAGAGACAGCATGAGCAGGGGAGGGTCAGAGAGAGAGGGAGACACAGACTCTGAAACAGGCTCCAGGCTCTGAGCTGGCAGTCAGCACAGAGCCCGACGCGGGGCTCGAACCCACGAACCGGGAGATCATGACCTAAGCGAAAGTCGGACGCTTAACCCACTAAGCCACCCAGGCGCCCCATGAATTTCCTTTTTTAACTTATGCCACTTTGAGTTGTATTTTGGTTACTAGAAAGTAAGTCTTTACTAACACAATGTATATGAAGAAAATGCACGGGAAAATTATGGTGTTAAGGTAAAAGAATTATGGGAGTTTTTCCTCTATATTTTCAATTTTATTTGTGATATTGTTTCATTTTTATAATTTCAAAAAATGATTTTAAAAAAGCAGTCTACCCTCTCAGGGCCCACCTCAGTTGAAAGTGATCATATTTCACGGTCCACACATATGTAGGTGAGATCAGAGACGTCTTCTGGGAACTTACGACTCAAGGTCACACAAGTGAGGGACTGAGATGCAAACTCCGGTCTGCATTCTCCAAAGCCAATGCTACAAATTAACCCTCTTCCTTATTCAAAGGAATGTCATAAATGTGAGGAAAATATATAGTGACTCCACTGTATTTGATAACAAAATGTTGCAATAAGTGGCAGTTTAAGAAATTAATTGTATTTTATATATTAGTCATTTCACTTTTATTATATAGATTGTATTCATTTCCTGTCACCACAAATATGGTGGCCTAAAACAAGAGACTTATTATCTCTTAATTCTGGGGGGCAGAAGTCCAAAATAGGTCTCACGGGGCTAAAATTAAGGTGTTGGCAGGGCTCTGTTCCTTCTGGGGGTTCTGAGGGAGACTTTGAGGGTTGGTTATTGTGCCTACCCGTGACAAATTATAGAACTACAAAATTTAAAACCTGAAGGATGTACCAAAAAGCCTCCCACAATTCTTCCATCACCCTAATACCATCACCAATAATATTTCTGTAACTCTTTTCCATCTGTTTTTCTATTTAGCGTGTGACTTTTTGTGTCTGACTTTTTCACCTGATGTATACCATAAACCTTTTCCTGTACAGGTGCATGGTCTTTATGATACTTGTTAGTAATGGCTGTAGAATATTCTACCGAATGGATATGCTGAGGTTTATTTAACCACCCCTCTCCTGTTACACCCTTAGGTTGATATTCAGGATGTTTCCATCTTTTGACACTTATAGACAAACAGGCAATGAAGAACCTCATGCATACAGCTCTTTCTAAGTTTGTGGATTATTTGTTTAGAGATAGCTTTTCCAAGCCGAAGGAAAAAAACACTTTGACACCAACAGTCAAATGACATTCCCAAAGGTTATAGCAATTTCACTGGCATCGGTGACAAAGGGGATTGTTTGTCTCACTGCATCCCATCAATTGTCGTTGCTCCAGGAGTATGAGTTCAAAGCTGTTGCCAAATGTGATTTGACTCATTCTCTATATCCAGGTTGTACCATGAGGAAATATGTTCCTTCCTAGTCACCACATTGGAGAGAAACCTGAGGTGTCTTGATTTCTCAGGTGTATTCTCATCAGTCATGACTGAATTAGCCTATCCACTAATTCAACCCTTTTGTCCAAAGACAAATGAACTTAGAAATCAGTTTCCCAGCAACATTTTTTTTTTTTTTATGGTTTAGTAGGAGAGACAGCACCAATCCCTGCTACAACAGCTGTGAAACATATCTGGGACATGTCAACATTCCTTCTTGGTCTCTTAGAGTTGTGCCTAGCTGAACCCACCAGGGAGATCTGCAGGCTGCCTGAGCTCCCAGACCTTGCCAAGCATGCGATCTCAGGCTGCTGTGACAACATGGAGCAGTAAAGCCAAGTTGGTACCTAGACTTGTGACTACCTCTGGTCCTGAGTTAAAGCTTTTTCTGAAAATGATAATAACATGAAAATGATACTCTCAACAACAATACTCAATATCCTATCTCCTCAGTAATTGCTAAAGTCCAGGCTGTATGCTGAGCACCATATATGGATCACCTAATTTCTTCCTATGAGAACTCTAGAAGGTATCTGCTATCACAACAATTTTTAAGATAAGAAAATTGAGACTTGCAGGAGTTATGGAACTTGTCCAAGGCCAAACAGCTAAAAAGTGACAAGGCCAGAATGTGAGACTAGATTTTATCTGACTCCAGAAGAAGATTCTTTTTTTTTTTTTTTAATGTTTTTATTTATTTCTAGGAGAGAGAGAGAGAGACAGCGTGAGCAGGGGAGGGTCAGAGAGAGAGGGAGTCACAGACTCTGAAACAGGCTCCAGGCTCCGAGCTAGCTGTCAGCACAGAGCCCGACACGGGGCTCGAACCCACGAACCGCGAGATCATGACCTGAGCGAAAGTCGGACGCTTAACCGACTAAGCCACCCGGGCGCCCCTCCAGAAGAAGATTCTTAACTACCACATTAGATGGTATAGCATGCTAAAAATATCTACAAGATACTGTCTTAGTGAGCTGCTCATCAAACCCGGTGTCTTAGGGAAAAGCCACCTGTGCCTTTCTGAACATTCAAAGAAAAGAAGCATGGAGGGCCCCACAAAGGAGCCTTGGGAAAGAATTGCAGAGATAATGAGGAGGCGTTTGTACCTTGCCCCCACATTCTTTTTCTATCTGACCTGTTTTCTCAAATGGAAAACACCATGAGGAAATTAATGTGTACTTGGATTCAGGATCTCGGTTTGTCTTCCAGAGCAGAGGACCAGGCCTTGAATTGGGGTTCTTTCATGTTTCTGCATTTCTCTGGTATTCCCCTTGCTCCAGGCATGGACCGAGGGTACTGGGCCAGACAGAAAAACAGATGGAAGGCCTTGGCTGGTGATTCTGAATCAAGGTCTCTGAGCTAGGAGCCTGCACCCCCAGAAACATCCAGCACACATGTGGGGCAGGCTGGTGCAGATGTATCTTTCTTGCATTATTTTATCTTTGCAATTGCCCTGGGCAAAGTAGGTATTAATACTTCCATTTTATGGAAAGAGAAATGGGGCTCTGAGATATCATGTATGTAGCAGAGCTGGGTTTCGAATCCAGGTCTACCTTCCTCTAAGGCCCAGTCTCTTAAATGCCATGCTCACTCCTTTTTGATGAGAGAAGAGTTTTCCACAAACTACCAGACTGTGTGCTTGCTGTCGTGGGACTTAGTCACAAGTCCTCTGTGTTAGTTTTCTATTTAGATAAATTATCACAAATTTGGTGCCCTAAAACAAGAATTTATTATCTTAGAGTTTTAGAGGTCAGAAGCCTAACATATCTTTTAGATCTGACATCAAGGGTGTCAGCCGTGCTGCATTCTTCCTGGGGGCTTTGGGGAGAATCCATTTATTTTCCTTTCTGGCTTTCAGAGGCACCTGCACCTAAATGATGCAGGATTATTTTCCTGTTTCAAGAGCCTTAACCTAATCACACCTGCAAGGTTCCTTTTGCTACATAAGGTAACCTATTTACAGGTTCAGAGATTAGGGCACCATTACTCTGTCCACCAGGGGCCAGTTTCCACAATCCTAAGCCAAGCAGGAAGAGAAAGGCCCATTGCGTGAGTGGCACACACGAGCCCTTCCCTCAGACGCTCCCTCACCAGGGTCATGGAATTTGAACTTGGCCTTGGTTTGCAGAAGGATGTGTTGAGAACAGGATCAGAATGAAAGGAGAGGGCTGGTCACCCACAGAATTCGGAGTTGGGCAGAGTTAGAGGCAATGGAGAATGCATTCCTTCTGATTTACCACAACATTTTGGACAGACCCTTTCTAGAATGCCTCCTGGAACAGGAACCTCACTCCTTTACAAGAGAGCCGGTTCCATTGCTGGCTGCTCCAGTTGTTAAAACTTCTTCCTTAACTTGGGGCGCCTGGGTGGCTTACTCGGTTAAGTGTCCGACTTTCCCTTAGGTCATGATCTCGCGGTTTGTGGGTTCGAGCCCCGCGTCGGGCTCTGTGCTGACTGCCAGCTCAGAGCCTGGAGCCTGTTTCAGAGTCTGTGACTCCCTCTCTCTCTGACCCTCCCCTGCTCACGCTGTCTCTCTCTCTCTGTCCTAAAAATAAATAAAACATTAAAAAAATATATTAAAAAAAAAAACTTCTTCCTTAACTTAAGCCTTCCTTCTCATAAATGTACCCCTCCCCCCGCCCCCCGCCTTGTTCCTGGCTCTACTGAGTCTGAACAAACTCTCTCCCCTTTCTGGAGATGAGGCCTCCAAGAGCAGTGAAGGGTTTGAAGGGCGCTTCTGCTAAATTGAAGGCACCAGTTGCACCTGGGTTGTGTTCTGGCATCCTCCACTCCCACAGTAACAGTGGATGCTTTGGGAGCCATCAAAGTCCCACGGGCCCGTGGACAATACCAATCTGGTGTCTGCCACATAATAAAGGACTCTTAAAGGCAGTGCTCTAGACTGGTGTTGAATAGCAGAGTTGGTTCAACCTTGCAAGAGAAGGGCAGAAGCAGATTTGGAAGGCCTGCCAGAAGCCCCAAATTCTTCTCTTTTTTAAAAAAAATTTTTAATGTTTTATTTATTTCTGAGAGAGAGAGAGAGCGCCAGCGTGAGCAGCGGAGGGTCAGAGAGAGAGACAGAATCCAGAGAAGCCTCCAGGCTCTGAGCTGTCAGTACAGAGCCTGATGCAGGGCTCAAACCCACAAACCAGTAGATCACGACCTGAGCCAAAGTCGGATGCTAACCGACTGAGCCACCCAGGTGCCTTCCAGATTCCTCTCTTTAAAGCAACTGCCAGAAGTGAGAGACTAGAAGCAAGTGATAAAAATTATATATGGCAGCTCAGGGCAGCACCTCCAACAACTTTAGTCCAAGCTCAAAGTACAATTCAGGTCTGATTTTTCCTTTCTGCTTGCTCATGGGCTCTGCTGCTGACTCTGCCTCGCTCCCCGTCTTTCTCTCTCTCTCTCTCTCTCTCTCTCTCTCTCTCTCTCTCTCTCTCTCCTCTTCTACCTTTTGAAGTGCCTTTGTCCCTCTGCTGGGCCTGTGCCATTTGCCCTCCACACCATGCCTTCTTTTTCCTTACTCCAGTCTGTATTACAGGAGGTGACCCCTGCAGGCTGCCTTCCCCAGGCTCCTGGATCAGCTGGCTTCTGGCATATTTGGTCAATGGGAGGCACTGGGAGGGAGATACACTGGGGAAAGGCCAGACGATTTCTCTCCAACACACACCTCTGACTGCATCTCTGCTTTTGTTTTGTAGCTTCAGCTTCTGTTGGTGTCCCTGGATCCTGCGCCCTAGCAACCTCCTCCCAGGGACCTTCCAACCTAGGGGTAGAACTGGCTTCTTGTTGCTGCTAACCTCTGAGTTGCATTATGTTCCCCAGTGATTTCTTGTCCTTCGATCCCTTTTGTAGCCAGTTCTCTTTATGAACATCTCAGTTTTAAATACTCAAAGTGGTTATTGTTTCCAGATTAGACATTACCCCTATCTGTTCTGTAACCCTTTTAGCTGTTATGCTTCAAGCATCCTATGTGGGGAAATAGGTTCTACCTACATAAATGGGTTAGAAAAAAGCTTAGGGTGGAAAGCCACCACCACTGGGCAAAAGCCCTGAGGTTAGTTAGCTAGATATTGTAATGGGATCACAAGAAACTTGTTATATCATCTGCAGGAAATCACTTTACATCTGGCACCAATGTACCTTGATGATAAACTCCACTTGCTCCCCAGATGCTGCTTCCTACTCATACAAGTTAATGATTACTGTCTGATTACTGTTTTCTCCAAGTTCACATGTGTAAGATCTTGTTTTCTTCACGTTTCACCCTGTGGGTAATATCTTGAGGGCTCAATAAGTACAGAGACAAAACCCCTCTTCGGATCTCTTGTCTCCTGGACATTAGCCTCTCTCATATTTAGTTCTGCATCAGCTCTCTTGCTGGACAAGAGAGAACTCCAGACGCATAGTCTGCAACAATCCCATACTGTTCTACAAGTCCTAAATGCCTTCCCTTTGGTCTAAGTATTGATTTTCCCATGTAACACCCTTGGTAACTGATTGAGAAAATTCTTTTTTGTTTCCTAAAGTCTCTGAAAATGAAGATAGAGGTCTGTGAGACCGACAAAGTTTCATTCATTCCAACAAATAATTACTCGGTTCCCAGCATTCATTCATTCAACAAACAGTCATTGAGCACCTACTATTTCCAGGTACTGTTGAAGGACCTAGGGAATCTGCAGTGAACAAGACAAAATCTTTGCCTTTGTGGAGTCTATATTCTAATGAAGGGAGACAATGAACAAATCAGCAAATGAACAAATGAGCAGACACCTGACAGCACTGAGGGGTGAACTCTGAGAGAGGAGTATCACAGGAAGAGGGAAAAGCAAGTACTAAGGTAAATCCTGGGGCAGCTGACTGGCTTAGTCAGAAGAGCATGCAACTCTTGGGGCGCCTGGGTGGCTTAGTCGGTTAAGCGTCCGACTTTCGCTTAGGTCATGATCTCGCGGTTTGTGGGTTCGAGCCCCGCGTCGGGCTCTGTGCTGACTGCCAGCTCAGAGCCTGGAGCCTGTTTCAGTCTGTGACTCCTTCTCTCTCTGACCCTCCCCTGCTCACGCTGTCTCTCTCTCTCTCTCTCTCCTAGCAATAAATAAAATATTGAAGAAAAAAAAAAGAAGAGCATGCAACTCTTGATCTCAGGGTCATGAGCTCGAGCCCCATGTTGGATGTAGAGACTACTTAAATAAAAACTTTAAGATTAAAAAGAATAATAAATCCCAAGATGGAGCACCCTTGACATGTCCCAGTAAATAGCAACGAGACAGGGATGACTGGAGTGGAGTGAACGTGAGAAAGAGTGATAGGCATGAAGGAAGAGAGAGAGGAGTTGGAAGTATCTCATGAAGCAGTGGAGGTCATGGTAAGAATATTGGCTTTTACTCTGAAATGGGGGCCACTGATAGGTTGTGAAGAAATGAGTAATGTGCTCTGGCTTACATTTCTTTTTTAGTTTGTTTATTTTGTGTGTGTGTGTGTGTGTGTGTGTGTGTGTGTGTGTGTGTGTGTGATTGAGAGAGAGAGAGAGGGAGAGAGAGAAGGAGTGGGGGAGGGGCAGAGAGAGAGAATCCAAGCAGGCTCCATGCTGTCAGCACAAAGGCCCACTCAGGGCTCAATCTCATGAACCATGAGATCATGACCTGAGCTGAAATCAAGAGTCAGACGCTTAACCAACTGAGCCACCCAGGAGCCCCTCTGGCTTACATTCTCGAAAGACTGCAGCATTGCAAATAGACTAGAGGAGGGCAGGGATTGAGGCAAAGAGACCTATACAGAAAACCAGGAGGCTAGAGTAGTGACCGGAGAGAGTTGCTGATGGCTTGGACCAGAGTGGACATGGTGGAGATGATCATACGAAGTTAGATTCTGAATATATTTTACAGGTAGCATCAACAGGATTTGCCAATTTAGAAAATGAAAGATGGGATCCCAGATGACTCTGTTTTTAGACATGGAAAACTGAGGGGATGCAGTTTTCATTTATTAAGATGGAGAAGACCATGGGAGGTAGGAGTATGGGAGGGAAGTAAGTCTGTCTGGTTTGGGACATGTTGAGTTTGCAATGTCTGTCAGCCAACCAGATGGATGTGTCAAGCAGGCAATTGGATATGAGTGAGTCTGGAATTGATGGGAGAGGTCTAGGTTTGAGATGGAAAACGGAGAGTCAGCAGAGAACAGATGGTATGTAATGTCATTAGACTGGGTGGGATCACCTGGGGAGTAAGAGCTAACAAGATGAGGAGGGGTCTGAGGACCAAGCACCCCTGTGTTTAGAGGTCAGGAAAACATGGAAGAACCAGAAGAGGGGGCTGGGAAGGTGATGTGAGGTGTGTGTGTGTGTGTGTGTGTGTGTGTTTGAGAGAGACTGAATGACCCTGTGTCCTGCCTGTCTGTAGGTTGGTAACTCTGGGTTTGTGTGGCAAAGGGAAGCCACCTGGACTTTGATATGTAGGCAAAGTTCCAGGCTTGCAGCATGAGTTCAGCGAACTACCCAAGAAGCATTCATAAACTCAATTCATTGATCTCTCTAAGAAGCCCCCATAACTTGAGTTCAGTGTAGTCCCCCAAAGTGTCCTGTTGGCTCCGAGTCCAGTAGCCTTCCCTGGACATCCTCATAGCCAGGGTCAGCACATCTTCCAAGAGGCCCCCTGACTGAATCCGTGAGTCCTCAGACGGTCTTTGCAGCCTGAATGTAGTACATTTCCCAAAAAGGTCCCACAGCCTCAGTTCAGCCACTTCACTAGGATGTCCTCAGAGCCTGGGTGCTAAGAATTTCTCAAGCATTCCTGCAGCCTGAGTCCAAAGCATTCCAGAAGTTCCTTACAGCCTGAATCCCTCTATGTCCTATGCCCAGCAATACCCCACTTCATGGCTTGGTTCCAGAGTTCACTGTACCCCCAATCTCCATTATTCCAGGCTCACTAACTTCTTGGTAACTTCATTCTCTAAGTTACCAAGACCCAAGCCCATTAAGGCAACTGAAGCCAAAAATCCTTCCCTTCAGTAAACGGAGGAAGCGGGGTCTCTCTCCCTGATGCTTACCCTGACAGAGGCCTCTGCCCCTTGCTGGCAGTCTAGGGTCCCCACCAGGAGTTCCTTAGGGGTGGCCACAGGCAGATCAGGATGCAGACTCAGGATGGCAGGAAAGGGGGATCCTAGGCAAGGAGAGGGATGAGTCACCCTGGAAGTTCTACCTCTGTCCCCTCTCTTATTTCCCCCAGCTCTGCAGAATGGCTGGGCACAACTTCCAAGTCCTGATCCCTGAATGGACTCGAAAGTGGGAAGGGCAAACAGGTAAGAAGATGTAGAGCAGGAGCCTGACCAGCATTTTTGCAAGGAGCTGCCAGAGGTCTCTGATGTTAGAGAGGTCTACGACACTACTGCCCTAGACACGAAGTTTTGAGCTGAATGGGCCAATGGCTCTGGCCTTCAGTCTCCTACAAAGAGGAGAGAAACACTTATTCAAAACCATAGCTGGCCTCCTTAATGCCAGGAAACTTATCCTGCTCACAACAGGATAAAGGATTTGTTAGCAGGTAAGGGCAAGATCACATTTGGGTTTTTGTAAGAATCTGCTGGCTGTTGACTTGGGGAATGGTCCTGAAGTAGGGAGATCAGAAGTAGAGAGCACAAGTAACAGTGAAGAGGCTGTTGTACTTGTCCAGGTAAGTGATGAGGGAGAGTTAGAATAGGGTAGCAGTAGAGCCCCTGGAGGAAGCAGAGGTATATGGAAGGATATGTTAGGAGGCAGAATAGACAGGTCCTGGGGATGGTTTGTGTATGTAGGGAGAGAGCAAGTGTTTATTGAACAAATACTTATTAGGTACCTTCTATAGCCAGACACAGATCCAGGTGCTTAAAATATAAGGAAAAAAAAAAAAAAAAAAAGTAAGGGAACAAAGTCTCTGTCCTGGTAGAGTTCACATTGGAGGGAATGACTCCAGGTTCTGCCTCTGGTGCCTGGGTGGATGACGGGGCTATTATTTACTGAGTTGGGAACAATGGGGGAGGAGCTGATTTGGAGCTGGAGAGGATGCTGAGTTCCATGTTAGACATGGTTCATGTGAGATCCTGGCGGGATGACCAGTGAGGATGGTCAGGCAGAGGTTGAGGCTGGAGCACAGATGAGAGGTCTGGCCTGGTGGGAGCTGTAGGTTTGGCAGTGGTCACGCAGAAGGCGGTCCAGGGCAAGCAGAAGCAGTGGGCAGAGGACAGGAGACTGAACTCTGAGGAAACCTAGCATCTAAGGGCAGAGCAGAGTGAGGGAGGTGCAGGAATGGTCAGAGCTGGGAGGATCATGAGAGCAAGTAGGATACCATGCGAGCCACAGGAAAAGCTACCATAGCTGCCAAGAGAGTCAGCCATTGCATTTGGTCACTGAGGCCACTCAGTGACACTGATGGGGATGAGTGTCACCTCGGAGGAGCCATGGGACTGTATCTTGGTAGGTTGAGGAATAATAAGGAATGAGGAATCAGAGACAGTTGTGGGTCCTTCTTTCACAAAGCTTGGCCAGAAGGGTGGCTTATTCAAGTCCTCAAAGGAGAACAGCGACAGGCACAAAGGAGAGCACAAGTAATTGGTTCAGAGTTGAGTGGGGAGGGCAGGCGAGGAGCAATAAGGAATCAGAACATACTCTGCAGTTGCCCTTGCCTAGCATCCTTAGGCACCGACAAGCCCACCTTCTAGCTACTCCAGACTGCTCTGCTTACCTCCAAGGAACATTTCTGCCTCAGTAGAAGGCAATGCGACACACTGGGAAGAGCTCAGCTTTCAGGATTGGCAGGGTTTGCAACTCTACCTTGTCCCTTCCTCACCGAGTAGCCCTGGTTAAATTTGTTAACCTCACTCAGACCCAGTTTTCCCGTCTATAAAACAGTGTCTTCGCAGGTATTAAATGAAACATTTGTGAATGTAATAAATGCTGCTAAATTTTACACTTAAAAATGGTTAAGGGGCACCTGGGTAGCTCAGTTGGTTAAATGTCTAGATTTTAGCTCAAGTCATGATCTCACAGTTCATGNTCTTTATGGACATCAGTGAGGAGCCTGCTTGGGATTCTCTCTCTGCCCCCTCCTGCTGGCATGCATGCATGCTCTCTCTCAAAACAAAATTAAAAAAATCAAAATGTTATATATATTACCACAATTTAAAAAATTAATAATGTAATTTAACGTTTATGCTATAAATGGGTGTACTCTATGATATGTGAATTACATCTCAATAATGACATTAAAAACCATTAATGGGCAGATTAGTGCCTGTGAAGTGCTATTTAGAAATTGTGCCAACCTACCTCCAAATTTAATTTTTACTTATTGGCATATACTGACCTTTATGCACAGAGTTCATCATTAGATTTTTACTCTAAGTGTTACAATTAAAGGGGCTAAGACCTCAAGGAAGGAAGCACTTCAAAGAACACTTGGAGGGGTCCCTCAGATCCTGGGTTTGGTCCTGGTTTTAGAGGTTGTCGAATTCCATCTGCAAAGTTCATGCGAAGAAACCAAGCTCTGAAGAATCCAGGCTTTGGCTCCAGATTCCTGGGAAACTGATAAAACAGGAAAGCTAATTGATTCATTTACCAGTGGGCTCACATCGAGAGTCCTGGGACAGGGCCCTCCCTTCTCTGGGTATCTAGTAAGCAGAGAGGAAGAACTCAGGTGCTCAGTGCTCGTCAGATACTTCTTTCTGACAATAACACCCAGGTATCATTGGCCTAGTTCATTTTATTATGCAATGAAACTCAGTAACATAGAACAGATAGTAAATGAGAAGCATTTTAAAAAGTAACGAATTAGAAACATTTGGTATTTTTTCTTTTCTCTAATTTGGCCCCCAATAATGCCTGTTATGTCTTTTTGTGTGAAACATGTATATGCACAGTTTATTAGTTAATTATTTTTTTAAGATTTTATTTTTTTTAATGTTTATTTACTTTTGAGGGAGAGAGACAGAGCATGAGCGGGGGAAGGGACAGAGAGAGAGGGAGACACAGAATATGAAGGAGGCTCCAGGCTCTGAGCTGTCAGTACAGAGCCAGACACTGGGCTCGAACTCACAAACTGTGAGATCACAACCTGAGCCGAAGTTGGACGCTTAACTGACCCAGCCATCCAGGCACCCCAGAGATTTTTTTAAGTAATCACCCCAACATGGGGCTCGAACCCACAACCCCAAGATTCAGAGCTGCACACTCCACCGACTGAACCAGCCAGGCATCCCTATATCTGTACAGTTTAGAGTCCAATTGTTCTACAAAGTGTATTAGGAAAAACAGCAGTTCTCCACTCCTGTTTTTCATTTTTCAGAGGAAGATCCATTTTCAACTCTTAGTGGGTGCTATTTCTTTTTCATATCTACATCTTCCTGATATTGTACAGATGAGGAAACAGCTGTGGAAGTTCCAGGCAGAGCCCCAGTTTTGATGATTGTCTAACAAATGCAAATACTACATTCTAACCTCTTTACCACAGCTAATTGGTTTCTATCATTCTAAAGACTGCAAAGCACTTACTTCTACATTATGCCATTTCTTTTTTAAAAATTATCATTTTTAACTGTGGTAAAATGTGAATTATGTAAACCTTATCATTTTAAGCATTTTAATTTTTTTTAATTTTAAGCTTTATTTGTTTTTGAGAGAGAGAGAAACAGAATGTGAGTGGGGGAGGAACAGAGAGAATGAGACAAAGAATCTGAAGCAGGCTCCAGGCTCTGAGCTGTCAGCAGAGCCTGACATGGGGTTTGAACCCACAAACTGCGAGGTCATGACGTGAGCCAAAGTCAGATGGTTAACTGACTGAGCCACCCAGGCACCCCCATTTTAAGCATTTTTGAATGCACAGTTCAGTGGCATTAAGTATATTCATATTGTTGTACAACAAACCCTGCCATCCATCTTCAGAACTATCATTTCATACTGAAACCCTGTACCTATTAAACAATAACTCCCCATTCCTCTCCCCACCCAGTTCCTGGTAACCACTATCCTACTTTTTTTCCTCTATGAATTTGACTATTGTAGGCACCTCATATAAGTGGAATCATACAATACTTGCCCCTTTGTGTCTAGCTTATTTCATTTAGTATAAGGTTTTCAAGGTCCATCAAGGTTATAGCATGTATTAGAATTTGATATCTTTTTTAGGCTAAATATTATTCCATTGTATATAGAAACAACATTCTTTTACTCATGCAACTGTTGATGAACATTTGGGTTATTTCCATCTTTGAGCTGAATAATAATGAATATGAACATGGGTGCACAGATATCTCTGAGTCCCTGCTTTCAATTCTTCTAAGCATATATGTAGAAGTGGAATTGCTGATATATGGTAATTCTGTGTTTAATTTTTTGAGGAAGCTACCTCTTTGTTCTGACAATAATTCTATGACAGAGATAAGGCAGGTACTAAGACAACTGTTCCCATAAACAAGGCAGGACACTTGGTGACTTTCCTACAGTGTCAAAGCTTGTTGGAGGATGGAGCCGGGATTGGGTCCTCTTGCTGTAACAAGTCCAGGCTCCTCTCTACCATGTTGTCTCCCATATTGTATTGCCTACGTTGTATTGCCTTCTTCAGCCTACAGCACCCAACCAGTGTTCTCAAATAAATATTCCTTTTCTTCCAGAGAATGTAGATTTTCATTTCTATAGGCCACCACCCTTTGTTTGCAATCATTATTAGCATTTGCCTTTGGCACATCTACAGTCCATTATGATCCTCAAATTAGAGCTCACTTCACGTCCATTTAGATCAAATCCATGATGGGCTGTAGGAGTCTCATAAGCACTTTGGAAAAAGAGTGTGTTTTTACAAAGATTCATGTCTATGCTATGCTAACCCTTAAGTCCCAGGGGCCCTCTTTTGGCCCCAAATTTGACCCCCTTCTACTCTGGATCAACTAACTCAACATAACTCATGGAATTCAAATAACAATTTTCAAGCAGGAATTGCACTGAGGGCTTTGCACATGTTATCTCATTTAATCTACTGGTAATATCCCAAGAGATAGGAAAGATCTTCCTTTCCCAGATAAAGAAATAAGACCAGAAGAGATCGGGTTACTTGCCTGAGAGAATGCCAAGGATCTGATGGTGCCAGCACAGTGCCACCATTTCCCTACCTCACACTACCTCCTTCCAAAGGATGTGGTTTCATACCCTATCCTGCCACTACATAAAACATCTTTTTTTTTTAAGTTTATTTATTTTGAGGGGGGAGAGGCAGAGAGAGAGGGAGAGAGAATCCCAGCCAGGCTCTGCACTGTCAGCTCAGCACTCCATGCAGGGCTCAAACTCACAAACTATGAGATCATGACCTGAGTCGCAATAATGAGTTAGACACTCAACCAGCTGAGCCACCCAGGTGCCCTACTATGTAAAACATCTTAATCTAACATTTTGAGAATAGTGGGAACAGGTTTTATGAATTGATGACTTTTTTCCTCTTTTCCTGCATCAAGTTCAAATTTGATTTCTAATTGGTAGAATTTTCTCTTTCTCATTTCCTTAGATCCTCTTCTACAGGACTAGCTACCTTGTCTGAATCCTAGTTATTTGTGACCCTCTTTAATTTCCCCTTCTTACCAAGAGTATTAGTCATGTGCTATTGAGCCCCCATGAGTCCTGGCATGCAATAGGTGACCATGACCTTTAGGTCTCTGGGGTAAGACCAAGTGTTCCTGTTTAGCCAGTTCTCATAGGTTTGTGTTGAAAGAATTAATAAATACATGAAAATAAAATTGATACTGGGCAATACTCTTTTGTGTTCCATCTGCCCAACTATCATTGTCCTCAGTGTTCTCTGCTTCAGAACAGTAGGGGGCAGGACTATGAGGGTGAGGAGCTAAGAAGGTAAGAGGAGGCCAAAATGATACAATTAGAAGTTCAAGGTCCTAAGTTGAAATTCTGTTTCAGTCATTTACTGTGTGGCCTTGGGCAAGTCACTTACCCTCTCTGGGCTGCGTTTTCCCTATTTGTGAAAAGAGAGTAACAACCACTGTCTCATGGGGTAGTTGCGATAATTAAGTGACAGGATGGATGTGAGGGTGAGAAAGTAAGAGAATTTGACATACACAGGAGACACTGGATGAACACTTTATGGGTAAATAAATAGCTGAAAGACCTACGAAAAGTATACAGCATAGAGTCTGTTTAAAGAAGTGCAGTTTTAAAAATTTTCACGCAAAATATTTTATCTTTTGGAGCTATAAAAGGCATTAAGCAATAAATGAGGTATGCCAATGAACAGTTATGACTCACAGTGGAAAAGGCCAAGCCTTTAAAACCTAAGAGCCAATACTGGATCCAGCATCAAAGACACACCAAAGGACTTAAAAAAAAAAAAATCTTCTCCATAGCATCAAGTGAGAATCCTATGTCTTATAGCTGGACTAAGGCCAATCAAGACATCAGGGTCTAAATTATTTTGGCGATCTTAGCCCTAAAGTTTGTAGCCAAATCCCAAAGGCTACAAAAAACTAAAGTCTTTTAGTTTCTCTATTAAGGTGCTAGAGTTGGTTCAGACCCCTCCTGCCTGCTCTCTGAGGACTTGGAGCTCCTTACCGCTGCTGATCTCTACCTTTTCCCTCTGGAAGTGAGCTTCCCACTCTCCCACATCCCACTCTGAAGCCCAGGCCTGACATCAGCTGGGTTCTCCAGCCTCCCAACCTGAGGTGCTGTCCAGATGCTGAGAGTTGGGAGTCTTTGCTTCCTTCTGAAATTCCAAGGGAGCTGTCCAGCCTGCGAGCTGGGCAGGGTCTCAGAGCTCAGGCAATACCTTCACAGCCCAGGACCCAGAGAGTTTGAGCTAAGGGAGCATAGCTAGGAGGGCCCTTGGAGGCCACACTCATATGCAGAGGAGGAAACTGAGGCCCAGAGAGGACGGGGGTTGGCTCAGGAACACCTCGCCCAGCAGTAGAAAGAAGCAGGTTTTCTGCCTTTGAGTCTAGCATTCCTTCCACGTTGCTACACTATGGGCTCTCATACCCCATTATACAATATTACATGCTCATAGACACTAGTTTCTGTTGGACACACACTTACCACTGACAATGATGCTCACTTATACAGCCTTCACAAGGTGCTTTTTACTATTATCTCATTCAATTTTTACCACTACAGTGTGATTAGCTATGGTAATACTGGCATCATCACCCCCCATTTTCCAGATGTAGAAACCAAGGCACAGAGACATGCCCAGGGGACTGGATATAGTAGGATGGGTGAGTTATGGAGCCTGAGGAGTCTGTCTTCTCAGAAGAGGAGACGTTTGAGCTGGGCTGGTGAAGAAAATGTTGTCTAGAAGGGTGCGGGAAGGGGAAGGACACTCTAGGTAAATGGACCAGCAGGCACAAAGGTATGGACTTATTGGGTGGGGAAGAGAAGTGAGTAGGACACAGACAAAGACAGAGAACAGCATGGCGTGAACATGAGGGTAAGGTCAAAGTTATGGGCAAATAGAGGCTGAAGACTGTCTTACACAGCCATCTCCCAAGGCTCCCTCTGAAGGAAGAGACGCAGTAGTTCAGGGGCAGCAGGTGGTCTGGTTCCCAGCACAGGTATCAGAGCTTGCCTGAGAGTCTTTCCTGAAGGTGTTCCAGAGAGGGCATGACTCACTATGCTGTGAACTCTCCTAAATAAGAAGGACATTAATCCTGCTTGGGTCTTCCTCTTCTCCACCCCAGGGCCTAGTTATGGGCTGCATCTCCATATTGTCTGTGATAGAGGCTCAAGGGCCTGGCTGCCAAAGTACAAGGCCTCGGGCTTGGTCTTCTCATGTGGAATGGCTGGGGGGAGAAGGAGGAAGAATGGTTGGTGATGGGTGGAGTGGAGAGGTCATGTTGCTGTGTTGAACTTGCCACCAGCTGGGGTATAACAAGGGAATGAAAGGAATCTCTGTTCACTGAACATGTATTGGGCACTTGACTCCGTTCCCAACATTGTAACTATGTAGTTTTCTTTAATCCTCTAAATACCCTTCACTGTGCAGTTGAGGAAACTGAGACTCAGAGAGGTCAGACAATTCTCATGAATGGTTTCTAGAAAGTAGACTATATTATTGGCCATCAGAGTAATAAAATAATAAAATGTCATTCTTCCTGCTTCCAGAAATATAGGAAGAGATCACTGAGCCCACCTAATAAATTCTCAATCTAATAAATTCTCAACAGCATGGTTTCTGTCTCAAGGCTCCAGGCAGAGGAAATGAACATGATTGTTTATTTATTTATTTTATTTATTTTTGGAGAGACAGAGCACAAGCTGGGGAGGGCCAGAGAGAGAGGGAGAGACAGAATCCAAAGCAGGCTCCAGGCTCTGAGCTATCGGCACAAAACCCGACGCGGGGCTCGATCCCACAAATCATGAGATCACAACCTGAGCCGAAGTTGGATGCTCAACCGACTGAGCCACCCAGGTGCCCCTGAACATGATTGTTTTAAAGACTTCTGTGTTAGGAGGTGGGAGGACACCTGAACTAGAAATCCACCATACTTAGATAAGCTGAAACCAATTTTTATGGGTTCTATGCCCTTATCTACTGAAAGTATCATAAACACTTTTCCCTGGCTGCCCATTCTGATGTTAGGCAGATGACATCAGTCCTTGATCACCAGGCAAATTATTATAGACGACCAAGGAATTAGCTGTGGCCTAGGAGAAACAGGGATCATGGAGGAGCTGGCTTTACAAGAATTCTGGAAAATCAGAAAGGAAAAGACACGAGTCTCAAATAATGAATGCTGAGAATTATATCCCAGGGTTCAAAACAGATACACCCCTGGCCACCCACACTGCATCAATTCCTACTCTCCTTTTCTAAGTCCTGTCTATCCTTTAAGGCCCAGCTCAGGTTCAACTCCTCCATGAAGTCCTCTATGGCCACCCTTTTCTACCCATATCTCCAGGCTCCTCTCTAGGTTCTCAAAGGGATTAGAGGCTGTTCTGTACAACATAGCACTTATTGTACTAAGTCCTGCCTTTTATAGCCACAGTTGTATAACATTTTGGCTCCACAACTCAGTTGCAAGTTTTTAGAAATAGCTAGAACTTGTGCTCAATTCCAGGCACATAGTAAGCACAGATCTTCCTTGACTTACAATAGGGTTACATCCCAATAAATCCATTTCCATAGGTTGAAAATATTTTAAATTGAAAGTGAGTTTAATATACATAACCTACTGAACATGATAACTTAGCCTAGCCTACATTAAATGTGTTCAGAACACTCACATTAGCCCACAATTGGGCAAAATCATCTGACACAAAGCCTATTTAATAATAAAGTGTTGAATATGTAGTATAACTTATTGAATACTATGCTGAAAGTGAAAAACAGAATGGTTGTAAGTGTATCAGTTGTTTGCCCTGTGATCACATGGCTGCCTGAGAGCTGGTGCAGCATCCTGACACCACCCAGCATCAGGATAGAAAATTATACACATGTAGCTAGTCCAGGAAAAAGATCAAAATTTATAATTTGAAGTATAGTTGTCCACTAAATGTGTATTACTTTTGTACCATCATAAAGTTGAAAAATCATAAGTTGAACCATTGTAAGTTGGGGACCAACTGTATATACTTATTGACTTGTATGTATCATAAGCACTCAATAAATAACTGTAGATTTGGTATTTAATAGATGTTTAATAAACACCTATTGGTTTGATTTACAGAAGGTACTCAGTAAATGCCTGCTAGTTTGGTACACAATAGGAGTTCAATAAATAATTGGCCTGACCTAATAGGTTTTTTTGTCTCTAAGTAAGCTCTACGCTCAATGGGGAGCTTGAACTTACCAACACTGAAATCAAGAGTCACATGCTTTCCAGTCTGAGCCAGCCAGGCACACCTGGGTCCCGTCTTTGATAAAACTAGCCAAGATGACTGGGGCACCAGCCATCCAAAGGGAAGCTGGGTTGAATTCTGAAAGGCAGCTAGGACAGGAAAGCTCCCCAAAGAAGGCCAAAGTAGGGAGTGAACTGGTGGGAAAAACCCAATTTTTTTTTTCAATTTTTAAAAATTGTTTATTTGAGAGATAAAGCATGAGTGGGGGAGGAGCAGAGAGAGAGGGAGACACAGATCCGAAGCAGGCTCCAGGCTCTGAACTGTCAGCACAAACAAGGGTCTTGAACTCACAAACTGTGAGATCATGACCTGAGCTGAAGTCAGACACTTAACCAAATGAGCCACCCAGGTGCCCCCAAGCCAAATTCTTGAGTGCGACTTAGTGTCACGTCTGGAAAGCTCAGATACAAATATCAGGTCCCAAGAGGTACTTCCAATAACTTTCAGCAACACTTGCTCAGGAAGTCTTCCCTTACATCACCCACCCAAAGTAGCCATGCCATGCCCTATCAATCTCTAGTACACTACCCTATTTTATTTAATTCTTAGCATCCATACTACTTGGCATTATCAATATCACTAGCATTTCCCACCACACCCAGCACCCACCTCATCTCTCTGCTAGAATGTAAACCCTAGAGAGATTCTCTTGTTTATTGACACTGGTCTTATTTACCAATATAACCCTATCTATGCCTAGAAGAGTTCCAGAACATAGTAGGTGCCCAATATATATATCTTGAATGAATAGCTGAATCAGCTGAGAGAAGCCAAAAGAAATGAAATCACCAGGACATGGATTCAGATAGATCTGGATGGGAACTAGCATAGGTCTGGCCTTTGGCTATAATTGCCCACATACCTGTGTTTTCCACCTTTTGTGGAACTGTGGATCCCATAAATGGTAGTGTCTGGTTGTCTTGAAGGGACAACTAGATAGAATGAAGGAAAAGATGGCCAGTTTATCTCTATAACATCTGTTCTATTCTTTAACGAGATTATACAGCGGCTCCCCATCTTATTCTTGGAGAGTCTTATAGGATTTTCTCTAGCGGACAGTATGAATGGAGCATATCATGCTCTTTTTTTATGCAAGTAATAGCCAATAAACACGGGTTACTATTCAGCATATACTTACTTCCCCTGTGGTGACACTGATGTTAGGCTTAGCCAACATGCGACTTGCTTTAGCCAATGATATGTTACTGAAATGAATTTAGCAGAGGCTTTCCATGTACTTGTACACTTTGGCTTGTGTCTTGGGCTCTGGAAAGAGAAGCAAGTCCTATATAGCTGCTATCCCTTTACCCAGAATCACAAAATGAAAACACATGGAACAGACCTGAACCCAAACCTGCAGTAAGGAGACAGGCCTGAGACATAGCAGCCCTGCCAAGGCCAATGCACAGTAATCAAATTGCAGTTCACCTGCAGACCATGAGCATGAGAATAAATCCTTGTGATATAAGCCACTGGTTTTTGGGTTGATCTATTATGCAGCATTATTGTGGGAATAGATAATAAATATAGAACACATGCTCACCGTAGAAAAAATTAGAAAATATAGATAAGTTAAAAGGAAAAATTATAAGAATCTATGATTCCCTCATCCACAATAAACACAATTAACATGATGGTATATGCTTTCAGCTATTTGTCTATATTTCTCATTAATGGGGACCTACTCTACACAAATTTTTGTAACCTGTTTTTTCATACCAATATATCATGAGCATCTTTCCAAGGCCATAAACATTGCAGTGATGTCTCATTGTCTTCCCAACCGCAAGGCAGGCTCAGAGAGGCAACCTGATTTGCCCAAAGTCACACCTCTGGGAATTATTGGAGCCCTCTGTGGCCCTCCGTTCAGAGCTCTTTCCACCAAGCAGGTTCCCTCTTAGGGCCTCATTAACAGTCTCGGCACCTGGCAGGGTCAGCTCCTTCCCCAACAAGAACAAAATGAAACTTTTATCTTATCTGGAAGGAGAGCATGAGTGTTTGGTTCCCCTGATTCACACGATCCCAAGGGCTGTGACAAAACCCTGCTGCCAGCTTCCCATTGCGTGTGTCCTGGGGGATTGTGCTTTCCTCCCTGGGGTGGAAGGAGACAAGGGCAAGTGGCCGGGAAGTATTTTTTGATGGAGACTTTGGCAGACCAACAGGTTTCCAATTTCATGTTGGGGAGAAACAAAGCTCTCCGGTGTTCCAGTCAGCAGGAATGGAGCAGAGGGCAGCTCCACTTCCTGCAGAAGAGATAGCCTAAGAGCTGCTGGCACAAACCTGGGAAACCCAGGGAGACAGGCTGCATTCCAGACTCTAGACAACTTCAGCAAGAAAACTCCATGGAGAATGGAAAAAGGAGCACAGAATGCCAAGACCAAAAGCTACAGTTACTTACCTAAGCAAAGGGCCAGGACTCAGAGGATCTACCTCCTAGATGTATGGCCTCGGTTTCCCCCTCTGTCAAATGGTCGTGGAACCCTGCGCCCAGTGGCCCCTTTCTTCTACCACAATGAAACAGGGCTGCTATGGGGGTGGTATAGTGAAAAAAGGGATGTAGTATCATGGCTAGAAGTTTGCTCCCAGAACCCTGAGAGGCAGAGGAGATAGAGCTCCCGAGGGTGGCAGAGAAAGAAAGAGCCTGGATTTGGGGAGCTTTGGGTAGAGAAATGTAGAGTCTACAGAATCTTCAAAAGTTTACAGAAAGTAGTCTCCAGTCACAGCTTCTCCTGTGAGAAGGAGGGTTTCTCTGCAGAAAGCCTTTTGTTTGTATTTTCCTTCTTAAGTTGATTTTCTGACTCTAGCTGGTAAAAGAGAAAGAAGGAAATGGAGGGGAAGGGGAAGGAGAAGGAGAAGGAAAAAATAAAAACAGCCCACTGGGTAGACTGGAGCCAGTGCAGATGAGTGGGAGAGACACCAGATGAGGCTATTCTGGACCCAACCCCTGAGAAACCAGAAAATTTGGTGCAATCCCAAGTGATAGGGGGGACCCCCCAGGCCCAGTGGCTTTGATGGCAATGACAGTAAGCTCTTGCACAGCTTGTTTAGCTAAAGGGCTTTCTTCCTGACTTCTCCTTTCATCAAGTAAGTCCAACCTCTTTATAGGATGAGGAAGAGATGGGAGGTCCAGAGATGAGCCCTGCAGGAGAAAGAAAACACCAGCTTTGAAGCCAGAGAGAATGGTTTTGAAATTCCAGTTGTGTGTGTGTGTGTGTGTGTGTGTGTGTGTGTGTGTGTATGTGTGTGTGTGACTTTGTGCAATTTACAGAGCCTCCCCAAGGCTTGGTTTCCTCACCTGCAAAAGAGAGAAACCACATTGCTAAAAATGTAAAGTACCTCACACAGTGTCTGGCACCTCCTAGGTAACAAGTATCACCAAATGTGCACAGAGAATTAGTGGCACAGCTAGGACTAGGGCCCAGGTCTCTGAACTCCACACCCTGGCCTTGTTTCTCTGATCTCACTGGTAGCAGGGAGCAGCTGATGCTCTAACCCCTGGCAGTGAGGACAGCTGCAGTTGGAGCCCACTGGGAAACTGCCAGGCACACCCTCCCTCCCTAAGGATTCAGGTCACCAAGGCTGCCTCTCTCTGAGGCCTGAAGACAGTGAATTCATTCTTTCTCTGGGCTGGGAGGCAGCTCTCTGCAGGCAGGAGTGGGCTCCCTGGAGTCAGCACTCCCTCCAGGCCCCAGGAGATTCCAACAGGAGCCTGGTCTAGTGACTGTTCTCCAGAAAACATTCCCCAGGAACCCAGATCTGGATGGCTCTGCTCTGAGTAAGCATGGGAGAGGGGTCCTCCTCAGAGAGCTCCACAGCATACCTGGGCCCCCAAGCCTCAGCAAAGCCTGAGAGGACACCAGGGGATACAAGTTGCTGCTGTGATAACCCACTGCCCAGCTGGGAAACCTCCTTCAACCTCTTTCCCTCCCGCATATAATTCTTTCATCTCTAAATGCCAGTCACTGAAAGATGTGTATTTCCTTGCTCCATTTGCCTAGCCATGTGGGGATGGAGATCACCCCATCTTCAGCATAATCCCCCAGCCCCTGGTGCAGAGCCAGATACACAGTGTTCGGCAAATGGGTGTTGAGTCAAGGGAAGAGAAACTGAGTTGAAATCTTTGCGGGTTTTCAAAGGTACTTCAGAATTCACAGGACCAAAATGAATAAGGAGAGGTTGGGAGGTTGGAAGATGTTTGAGTGACTGAATCTATACCTTGATTCACCTGCCAATATAGATTTCAGTACTTCAAAGAAAAAACAACACAGATACAATTACACAAGGGAAAATGTATTGTTCAACATGACTTTGTTCTCATTATAAATAGAATGCATGTTCACTGAAAAATATTTTAATGTATAAGAAGGAAATGAAGTTCAGTATAATACATGTATGCTTACGTATACAATGCCACTGTTAATATTTCAGCATGTAGACTTGGAGTCATTTGCTAAGTATAGACTTTTTTCAAAATTGTATGTGTAGACACACTCCCAAATCTGAAGTGAATTCTCTGTCAGCCATCCGAGGCTCTTAGTGATGTGCCTCCTGAGGCAAAAACTAGAGGAAGACAGATTCCTGCAATTAGGAATCTAGGCTCTTTGGGGATGCTAACCTCAGACCCTTAGAGGCTCAGTGGGTTTATAGCCGGGGAGGGGCTGGGAAAGGCCAGGTGACATCCAGGCACATGCAGGGAAGGGAGTGACAAGCAGGACAGGTGAATTCCCGAAGGGGAAAATGGAGTTCCTAGTCATTTAACACCCATTACGTACCATGCTGGGGATGGTGAGCAGGTCACATCTGGTGCAGACACGGCTGGTTGATCCCTGCACTCTTGACTGACTGTCTACACGGCACACTGGGCAGACACTGCCAGTTATTAAAGTTGCCAGTTGGGTTGCTAGACCCTTTCAATTCATCACGTCTTCAGTCCTCACAGCAGCCCATTATTCAGGTAGTGTCCCCATTTTCTGATGAGGAAGTCACGGCTCAGAATGATGAAGCCAATTCCCCCCAAGCACTCAGTGGGAAGTGTCAGAGCGATTCGAATCCACTCTGTCAGAATCCATAGCCCGAATCCCCCGTCTCCTCAAGCCGGGAGACTTCAAGCGGGACACTGAAGCAGCCCCTGGGAACTGTCCTTGTGCTCCACTCCTGGCTCTCATTCTCATGCCCTAGGAATCAGAGGTAACTTTTTTTGTTTTTTCAAATTTACATCCAAGTTAGTTAGCATATAGTGCGATCATGATTTCAGGCGTAGATTCCAGTGATTCATCCCCTATATGTAACACTCAGTGCTCATCCCAACTAGTGTCCTCCCTTAATGCCCATTACCCATTTGAATCAGATGTACCCTTAAGTCATGCTCCTTACAGTGAGGCTGGCAAGGAGTCTCCCCATCCCCCATCCCTGCCTCTGCCCTCTACCTCCCCG
>NW_027527920.1:9931868-9993369 GCF_008692635.1 Crocuta crocuta | reverse complement strand
AACCTGTGTAGGGGCTATGACAAGCTGGGAATGGAAAGGGGAGAAGTAGCCCTAGAGCTGCCTAGAGCTGCCACATCCTTGTCATGACCTCCTGTCTGGCCTGGGGCCAACCAGGCAGAGAAGGTAGGGAGGTAGGCTCTGGGGAACTTTCCAGTGACACCTAGAGGGAAATGCCTTAGCTTTAGGGGAAATTCCCAAAAGAAATAGTTCAATTAAATCAATTTTGTGTAGCCCGAGGCTACCTCAGGCCGAGCAGCTGCAAGGGGGACAAGAGAGGTCACATTTGGGCCCATATCTTGGAGCCCCCTGAGAAAGAGGATTCTTACTGTTAACCGATTTCAGTCATTTTCATTCTAATGTGAATTAGTTCTATGCATTTTCCCAGAAGCTAGAGAGAGAGCTTAAGCCCTAAATTCTTATGGTGAGTAGATCCCAATATGGGAGACTCATAAGGAATGTAGGTTCAAACCCAGGTTCTTCTATTTGCTAGCTGAGTGAACTGGGGCTAAGAACCTCTCTCTCTGAGCCTCAGTTTCTTCATCTCCAAAATGGGGGACTAGAAAGTCCAAAGTTGTCCATAGGATATATAGAGACACTGAGTGAAGATGTGCTTAGTCATTGTTTTTGCCTACCTGCCTGACTTCCTGCCTTCCTTACAGGGCTCCAGGCAGGGCAAGGTTGCTTACCTCATAGCTGTTCCAGAACAAAGCCAGAGGGCAGCCCTGGTGCACCGAGAGCCTAAGGCAGAGTTCTGAGTGACCTGACTGATCCTGAAGCTGGAGCTGACACTGGAGCTGGCTCCAAGTGGGTTACCTGGGATTGGCCTTGACCATACTGCTGCAGAGGTGCCTGTGGGTGGACACGCTCTGGACACCTGGGTCTGACGTGAATATTGACATCAGCAGAATCATCTTCACCAAGTGGGGTGAGGACCGGGCAGGGCAGGGCAGGGCTAAGGGGACTGGACTTGCATTCCACCCAGGTTCACCCAGGGATCTGGAATCCCAGGGGTTTTGCCCCAGTTTTACCCCCTGGATACATTACTCCCCTCTGGGGCTACTATACACCTTTTTGGGGGGTCCCTGGGAGTGAGGAAAGGTCGGTAACGGTCAGAACCTCTAGGCCTCCAGAAGGCAGACTAGCATGTGTGGAATTTCCTTCTGGGGGCCAGGAAATCATAACTGCTGCTGGGCACAGGTTGTATGCCAGGCTCACCCAGCACTTGCCCGGCATTTTCCGTGGGTCCTCAGAAGCCCACAGACCACCAGCTTTAGAGCCATCAGGACCAGGACAGTGGGAGGTGGCTCCAGGCTGGGACTTCCCACTGCTCAGGAAGGCAACAGAAGTGGCGGGGATAGGAAGGTGGGGACAATAGGTGCTGTTGTCCGAGAGGGACAGGGGTTTGGCTTTGCTTCCCTTCATTTGTCATTAAAGGAAACAACACAGAATAATGTGACTTTAAACTCACAAACCCAGTATGCCAGCTGCAGGCCAGGCTGTCCACATGTAAAGCCCAGAAAAAACCTTGAGTTCGTCCAACTAAAGATGGAGACACTGAGGCCCACAGACATGATGGGAGTGGCTTGACTTGATGGACCAGGACTTTAATATGGGTGTCTCTGCTCCTTATGTATTATAATAGCCATCCAGGAAGGGAGGGGCTGTTATCCTAAAGGTCTCATACTTCAGGTAACGAGGACCCTGCCTTGGTCCTGCGGCGCCCTCCTCTTCCTCGCGCTTCATGTACCACCTCCTGACCACATTCCCCATTTAGAACAAGTCACCCAAGCAGTAAGAGTAAATAAAGGTATTGTCTGTGGGTGGTAGGATGGCCAATTTTCTCTTTTCAAAAGGACTCTTTGATGAGAGAATCAAAACAAAAATCTTCACTTAAAAGAAAATAAAGACTTACATCTGCTATGAAGCACCACATGGATGATTTCCTGTGGTTTGGATGATGGCTTGTATGCCTGGGTCTGTCTTGCCCACTAGACCGTAATCCCCTCGAGGGCCAGAAAAGAGCCTTGTTCAGCGTTGAGTTTTCCCAGTGCTTGCCTGCAGATGCTTAATAAATGTTTGTTGAATTAAAGTGGAAAATGAGGGGTGCCTGGGTGGCTTAGTTGGTTGAACGTTCGACTCTTGATTTCAGCTCAGGTCGAAAAATGTCAGTAAAGAAGAGGAAGCTGTTACCGTAGAGATGAATGAGCCAGTTCAGCTAACTTTCGCACTTGGGATACTTGAACTTCCTTACAAAAGCCACTCTACTCTCTCCTACGATAACACTCAGTATGTCTGCAGATGTACCCTTTGTTGTAGTGCATAAAATTGCTGATATGGGACATTTAAAGTACTATTTGGCTTCCAAGATCAAGGATGAAGAATCATCTTAGGCATTCTTAAAATCCAAGAAATAAAATTAAGCTCTTTGAGAACTGCTTCTGAGATGCCAACATGTACTTAAGTCTCTTCTGTTACCAAATTTGTTCCTCTCAGTACATATGTAGATATTTTCTGTAAATAGCCTATCTTTCTTCCAGTCTTTACAATTTACAAAAATGAAAGTCCAAAGTAAAAAAAAGAAAAAAGAAAAAAAAGAAAAGAAAAGAAAAAAGGATCCAGGGGTCATGGGATTGAGCCCTGCATCATGCATGGTGCTAAGCGTGGGTACTGCTTGAAATTCTCTCTCTCCCTCTGCCCCTCTCCCCATTTGTGTGCTCTAAAATAAAAATTCAAAAAAACAAAATAAAATGGAAAATGGGAATGAAGGGCTACTAAGCTGCTATTCGCTCATGGTGTGATGGGGTGGGGGTGGGGAAGATGGGCAGCAGTAGTAAGGTCTCCGAGTGTTGCTCACAACTTGGTCCCACGAAATGCTACAGGAATGAAGTACTTCAGCGTCAAATAAATTTGCTCAGTTCCCAACTGGCAGACCAAAGGAAAGTGATTTACACTTCCTGATTGTGCTGATTTTCAGGAGGATGTTAATGACATGTTCAACACTGCTTGATGTGAGCTTAATGGAATGAGTTGGTTGGGAGAGCAATTAAAAATCTAGTGAGTTGTATGTATTCATGCCCTTGAGCCTATGGATTCCACTTCTGAGTGTAAGCAGTAGAGAAATTTATACACATGGCACAGGAAGACACGACCCAGAATGTACAGTGTGGTAATGTTTGTAAAAATAAAAAAAGGTTCACTAACAGGAGAAGGGCTGAATTGTGGTTAAGTTCAGATAATGGAATACTACATAGCAATTAAGTTAATGAACGGAGGGGGAGGGGGCCCCTGGGTGGCTCAATCAGTTGAGTGTCTGACTCCGGCTCAGAGCATGATCTCACAGTTCGGGAGTTCGAACCCCACGTGGGGCTTGCTGTTGTCAGTGCCGAGCCCACTTTGGATGCTCTGTCCTCCTCTCTCTCTGCCCCTCCCCGACTTGTGAGCCGTGTGCATGTATGCACACTTTCTCTCTCTCTCTCTCAAAAACAAACAGTAAAAAAAAATGTTTACTATTTTTGAGAGAGAGTGCATGCAGGGGAGGGGCTGACACACACACACACACACACACACACACACACACACACACACAGAATCTGAAGCAGGCCCAAGGCTCTGAGCTGTCAGAGCAGGCTCAAATTCACAAGCCATGATCCCTGGTGGTCTAGTGGTTAGGATTCGGCGCTCTCAAACTCACAAGCCATGAGATCAGGACCTGAGCCAAGTTGGACGCTTAACTGACTGAGCCACCCAGGTGCCCCCAAAATAATAAACATTTAAAAAAATCAATGAACTAGAGCCACATGTATCAAATGGTAAATACATGTTTGTCATGCCACATAGAGACAAAGGGACACAAACAGGAATCTGAATAGCTCGGCCCTGCTGAGCTCGGGCTTACCACACCGTGCCCACCTGCTGCAGCTCTGGTGGGCGCTTCTCCTGGGCCAGGCCTCCTAAGTTCTTAGGGGCACATAAGGAGGAGGCAAAAAGTTCTTCCTGAGTCTTTCGGGCCTTGATTGTCTTGGGCTCAAATTATCCACATGCTAGAGTAGCACACTTTGAAAATCCTTTAGTATATAGTTGAATTAATTTTCAGAACACACCTGTGTAATCAGTCCCAGTCAAGCCCCCAAAGTCCCTTCATGTCCCTGCCAGTCATCACCAGCACTTCTCCGACCTCTGACCAGAAGTGACTCCTGATCTCACCCCACAGAGGACGGCTGACTGTTCTGTACTTTGTGTAAATGGGACCCTACACTATGTTACCCTCATTTTTCTCTACAGTCCCCTAGCACGATTCATTCATTTATTTATTTTTTAACATTTATTTATTTTTGAGAGACAGAGCATGAGCAGAGGAGGGCAGAGAGAGAGGGAGACACAGAATCCTAAGCAGGCTCCAGGCTCTGAGCTAGCTGTCAGCCCAGAGCCCTACATGGGGCTCGAACTCACGAACCGCTAGATCATTACCTGAGCTGAAGTCGGCTGCTGAACCAACTGAGCCACCCAGGCCTCCCCGCCCCCAGCACTGTTTCTAAACCTCTATTTGACACAGCCTGTCCTGTGGGCTTCCAGAAGGCAGAAGCAGAGCCCATATTTTCCTTATGACCTTCATAGGATTCAAGTGGACCAAGAAGGCAAAGGGTCCCAAGGTTGATGGTCAATTTTCTGAGCCCCAACCCCATGCTGAGAAAAAGAAGTCTTTATTCAGTGGTGAGGGGAGCTCACCCCACCCTGGCTGCTTGGTTTCCCAAAGGATGCATTCCCCTTTTTCTCTTTCTGACCCCTGCTCCACTTCCTTCCTTTGGAGGATTTCCTCCCCCTTGGGCCAGGCTTCAGTGACCTTCTGTCAGCACCTCCTCCTGAGGGCCAAGCCCCGGGCGGGAAGCCTGGGAAAGCTGCCCCCGGCTGCTTTTCCACGACACTCAGGCCAAGCCTGGGGCGTTCTGCTTTGAGGCTGGTGTGAGCATGAGAGTGGGGAGGATAAGATCTCCATGCAGAACAGAGCCAGGTCCTGTTCTGGGCTCATCTCTTGTCATCCAGAAAGCCCCAGGGGCTGGGAAGGGCCCCCACTGGCCTTCCTCTGACCCACGCCCTGTCCACATGATAGCCCAGGAGATGCAGACCTCCCAGCGAGCCCCATGCACACACAGACACGCACAGAACCCACGACTGATGCCAACAACAGAGACCTTCCAAGCCTGCTTAGAACTCTACAATGTTGCATTTAGAGATAACACCTTTATTTTATCATGTTTTGTTTTATATCCTAACTTCCAAAGTTTGTTTATATAATGCTTTCTTCTCTTCCTTCCTTCCCTTCTCTCTCTCTCTCTCAAAGAGAATGTCCATTGACCATTTCGTCAAGTAATGTACCCACGCGGGGCAAACTAGGCCCCTGTTATAGTGCCACGTGGGCAGAGTGGGGGGAGGGCTAGCATCTTCCCTGGCCCCACTCTTGCCGCAGTCTGGCCCTGGGGTCATCTGTCCAGCAGGCTGGATCTCACGCTCCTATCAGTTCACTGCCCTCCAGTTTGTGCTAAGGTAGATTTTCCAGAATGTCCCCATGGCTGACTGGGTAGAAAGGTGACTCCTAACAGGGCAGGCCTCCTACATCACTATCTATGGGATGTGAGCCGCTACTCCGGTATCTATGGATATTATGGATAAATATCTACTGATATTTATCAGCCTCATCCACAGCTGCTGCCACTGGCTGTCTTCCTTCAGGGTTGAGCTTTGTCCTTTCCTTATAAGGCCTCTTAGTCTGCACCTTTCTCAAAGCAGAGATTACAGTATTCCTTTTCCTTAAAACTCAGGAAAGAAGAGCCTGAGGAAGAACTTGAAAACAATAAGCTCTGGAAAACGGGGAGAGGCTAGCAAATGGGCCCTGGAGACAAAACAATGTCCCCCATGGCTCAGGGGCCTGGCTTGCTGACAGGAATGGGGTCAGAGGAAGCTCTGGATAGAAGTTCCTTTTTGTAAGAGCCCAGGAACTCCCTGGAAGGGCCTGTCTGGCTGCAGAAATGCCCTTACACCTACCGTGAACACACTCATACTCACCACCTCCCCATCATGGACGCGCTTCCACAGTGCAGCCTCCCAAATCCCACCCCACACTTTACTCTTACCCGCCACCATTCCCACCACACAAAGAAGTCTAGAGCTAGCAAGGACCTTAAAAATCCAGCCATTTTACAGACAAGAAGACTGAGGTAGAGGGAAAAGAGACCTCTTCAGGGTTGCTTAGAGGTTATGGCCAAGCCAGAAGTTATGGCCAAGCCAGAGCAGGAGCCCAGGTCTCTACATAGTTCAGGTAGAATCACAACACCTCATTTCCTGTCCCCAGCTGTGTGACCTTGGACAGGTCCATTAACCTTTCTGAGCCTTATAGTCTTTATGAAGCGATAACACCCACTTCAGTGGGCTTTTTTTGAGGAGTCATATGGTATGAGCACTTTCCTTGCAAGCTATAAAAATGATCAGGGATGGTACAAAGTCTAACTTCTGGCTTTTGCCTTTCCTTTTGAAAATTCTTCTGCAGGTTATATTGGGAATACATGCTGCAAATATTTTCTTCCCTGTTAGTTTAACTTTTTAATGCTTGTTTATTGTAAAGAAGTCTGTGATTTGAATGTAATTAAATATATCCATCTTTGCGCTTTTGTGTGCTGCCTAATGCTGTGATGAACATTTTATAAATGACAGATTCCCCAAAGAACAGAAAAGAGAACATAAATAGATCTTAAAAATATGAAAACACCTCACATATTCTCTCATAATAACATACATGCTGAGAGATCAATTTTTACATTATCAGATTAGCAAAAATCCTAAAGTTGGTAACATATCACACTGAAGTTGATGGGAAACAAGCATGCTCATACTCTTCTGGTAGAATTATAAATTGGTACAAACTTTATCAAGGGCAATTCTATTGTACTTGTAAAAATTTAAAATGCACATACCATTTGATCTAGCAATTCTACTTCTAGGAATTTACCCTCAGAATTACACATGTATGAAATGACATATGTTCAAGTTTACTCATTATAGCCTTATTCATAATAGCAAAGGAAACAACCTAAATACCTGTCATGAGGGAACTGGTAAAAACACAATTCATCCATTCAGAGGACTACTGTAAAACTGTAACAAAGAATAAGGAAGCTTTTAATGAACTGATATGGAAAAAATCCCTATATTTATATTGTTAAGTAAAAAAAAAGTATGGAACAATAGATATAATATGCAACACTCTGACCCCAAGAAGCAAACAGATCTCCCTATGATGGAAGCAGATCTCATAGGTCACTGTGGTTGCGGACCAGTTGAGTGCCACCCTATCGTGAGGGGCTTGGAAAATGTACAGCCAGGAGTTTGGCATTATCATACAGCAACAGGTTAAAGACCTAACTCCCAAAGTGGTGTTCATGAGAACCAAGACTCCCCAAGGCTAAGAGGCTGACTGAGATCTAGAAAGAACCAGACGAAGCCATCAGAAGCATTATGTTATTTTGCCTTTCATTAAGTGAAATGAGCAGGATCACTTGAAAGTTGAGTGGAAGAAGTATACTGACCAAAAGTTTCTGGACATCCTGTGTAAGTGGGAATCAAGTATCATGGAAGAGAGACAAAATAAGTAAGCTTCACACACCTAGTGACCCAGACGGGACCTAAAACCACAATTTGAGATTAGCCAATTAAAAAATCAAATGAGGGGCGCCTGGGTGGCTTAGTCGGTTAAGCGTCCGACTTTTGCTTAGGTCATGATCTCGCGGTTCGTGGGTTCGAGCCCCGCGTCGGGCTCTGTGCTGACTGCCAGCTCAGAGCCTGGAGCCTATTTCAGAGTGTCTCCCTCTCTCTCTAACCCTCCCCTGTTCACGCTGTTTCTCTCTCTCTCCTAGAAATAAATTTTTAAAAAAATCAAATGAATGTTTATAGTAGCAATCACGGCTGACATAACCAGGCACTAAGTCTGAAACTGAATAAATTGAATAAAACAAAACAATAATCAGTTAGCAAAAAGATATGTAACCACTTGTATAAAAATGGGGAAAGGGGCGCCTGGGTGGCTCTGTCAGTTAAGCATCCAACTTTAGCTCAAGTCATGATCTCACAGTTAGTGAGTTCAAGCCCTGCACTGGGCTCTGCACCGGCAGCTCAGTGCCTGGAGCCTGGAGCCTGCTTTGGATTCTGTGTCTTCCTCTCTCTTTCCCCTCCCCCGCTTGCACTCTGCCTCTCTCTCTCCCCCAAAATAAACATTAAAAAAAGGGAAAACAATATCCTTTTATATTACATAATAATAAATAAAACATTATATAAAACCTTATATATAAATGATTATATACATATGTATTACGTACATATGTATAATCTTTCAAAGGATTCACAAGTAGTAGAAAATACCTGCTAGGGAGGGAAGGGAGATTTTTCTGTATATATCTTGTCATACTTAAAAAGTTTTGAACCATGTGAATGAAACGTCACCAATTCAGAAATTAAAAATGCAACATAAAAATAATGGCAGACTCTCGGAACACAAGTCACAATATCAAACCAGACTCTCAAGGATTGGACCTGTAGTTTTTGATTACCTGGGATCCTCTTAGAGGAATCGTGGCCTGTTGTAGAAGTTCCCTAAGAACCTGTGGAGCCTTAGATCCAGGAGTTAGGGTCCCGTGGCTTATGCTGCGCCACCTGGTGGCCATAGACAAGATTCCAGGCATCCTTCTGAAAAATCTGTGAGGATGCTCCGCAGATACAGATGAAGAGGGAGGGTAACATGGCACTGTGCCCACAGGCTGGGTGGGTGGCTCTTGTGGGCACACAGCTTCTGGGGCTGTATGTGTGGGTCTTGGTTGGAATGAGGCACAGCTCTAAGAGTTCCGCAACCCCTGTGTCCCAAGGAGCCACCCAGAGGCAGCCTACAGGAGCACACAGCACGTAGACTTTAAAGTTAAACCTGAGTTCAAGCTCTGGTGCCACCATCTACTAGCCTTGTTATCTCATATGGCTCAGTATTCTAGGTCCTCAGTTTTCTCATCACCAGATGGGTACAGTTACACGTCAGAGAAAGTCTGTATGCAAACCTAGAAAAATGCCTGTACCTAGCAGGAGTCTGATAAATGTTACTTCTCTTTTCTTTAGTTACTTCTTGATAAATTTATTCCTCTGCCCAAAAGAGGGTAGCCTGGCTTCTGAGAGCGTGCTGTGGCCAGTGTGCCAGGAGGACTCAGCATTGGAAAGACGAGGAAAAAGAAATCTGTATGCTTCTGGTATTGCTAACCACTCTCCCTCCTTCCTTCCACCTTCTCGCTTCTTTAGCTACCCAAGAAATAAATTCTGGTCTGGCTGATGATGGGGGGACTCAGGACGTGGATTCAGATCCCACACGTGGGTCCGATCTAGTTCCAGTCATTCCCCCAGGAGGCGGGGGTGCTCCATTAAGCACTTCCTCTGGCCAGAGAGCAAGGCCCAGTCCTAGCCCTCAGGGAGCATATAGTCTGAGGAGAGAGCCAAATACAGCAAAAATCACAATGAATGCACCAGAGGGTGAGGGCATCAGAGAAGCACTGATGAAATTACTAAGTTGGCCACTTGCTTTTTTGGGTTAAGACAATGTTTCTAGAGGCTCCTGACAAAATCCAACTAAAAAGCCCACTACCCCCTCACTCCTTAATTCAGGTCAGCATTTTAGCTTCCCTTCTAGGTCTACTCAGAGATGGCAGAACCCAAAGGAGATGTGACACTAGACTGAAAAAGAAGTTCTGTTTGAGGCCGTGGGCAAGAGTTGTTCAGAGAATAGGACAAAGCAGCCCAGGAGAGTTGAATACCTGGTTCCAAGCTGTCTGCCAGTGGGAAGACACCAGCCTGGCCAGAGGAAGAGCCTCACAAGAGGAAACTGGGAAATACGCACCTGTGTCACAACTCTGCCCTGGCTGTTCTCTGTACCCATGGCAGCAAAGGATCTTTGAGAAGTCAGATGTAAGGACAAAAGAATCCTGACCTTAGGCATCACCTGATTCACAGATGAGGAAGCTAAGGACCAGTAAGAGGAGATGCTCCCCCAAGTCCCAGGTGGATGACCCTGACCTGCACCTTGACGCTTCTCCCCATGGTGTGGTGGAAATCACAAGTGCTTTGGAGCCAGGTAGAGCTAGATTTGAACCTGAACTCTCCTGTTAGTTTGCTGCCTATGCTGTCTTAGGAAGGTCATTCGCCTCTCTAAGCCTCAGTCTCCCTCACCTGTAAAACAGAGAAAATAGCTCTTCCTTAGGATTGTTGTAAAGACGAAAGATAATATACGCAAATCACCTGGCACATGGCAGGCACACAGGTGGGATGATTGTTGCCACTGCTTCTCCTACCCAGGCTGTCCTTGGCACAGGGAAGAGGCCGCAAGACTGCTTTGCACTTGGTGGTGGTCCTGGTGGGAGCATGGAGTTCCAGCTTGGGGGTGGGGGATGGGGGTGGGGAGCAGATGCGTGGAAAGCAGGATGTGCCTCCTGGCTGGGCAGTGAGACTTTCTAACTGACCCTGCCTTGCATGCAGGCTAGGGGGCCACACACCCAGCCCACAGTGTGGGGGAGCTGAGGAGGCAAGGAGGTGTGGCCTCTTAAGATTAAGAGGTGTGGGGGCGCCTGTGTGGCTCAGTCAGTTAAGCATCCAACTCAACTTCAGCTCAGGTCATGATCTCATGGTTCTTGGGTTTGAGCCACACATCAGTCTCCCGCTGACAGTATGGAGCCTGCTTGGGATTCTTTGTCTCCCTCTCTCTGCCACTCTCTCTCCCAAAAATAAATAAATAAACATTAAAAAAAAAGAGTAAGAGGTGTGACCCCTTTTTCATGTTAAGGCACCTGCCAACCACGTGCTTTGCAGTCACCAGAGCAGTCGCCAGGGGCAGAAATACTACACAGAGCTTCTATCCTCCCCTCCCTCCTGCTCCAGTTTCCTCATTTATGTATTTATTCTTGTTCTTTTACTGGACAAGGCCACTAAGAAGCGTCCATGTTATGCAGCAACCACTTTCTGAATGCAAGGTACTGGGCACCTATGATATTAGCTTATGTGTGTTAGTTCATTCTAACATCCTTGCTGCAGCCCTGCAAGGAACATATTGTCATCCCCATTTCTAAGAGGGAAAACTGAAGCTCAGTTCCCTGCCAAAAGTCACCTGACCAAGAAGGTGCCAGAACTGGGATTCAAACCCAGAGGCCTGGCCTGACCTGGCTTTGGAGGCTGCAGCAGGCCTGGCTCCTGGGCAGGGGTGGGGCCATGCTGGGAGTGGGAAGCCTCATTTGAACTCCAGAGAGTTCGCTCATGAAGCAACCCTGAAGAAATAGAGGGCATCCCAGAAGCAGAATGAGGTAAACAGCACTGCCCAGCATCTGTTCTGTTTCTCTTGGCAGTGACCTTAGATTCCCCCATTAGTTTGGGAGGAAGCAGCCTCTCTGGTTCTGGGTCTCAGGCCTAAACAAATCACCTAATCGACCCCCAGACCCCAGCAAAACACATGGAGAGGTTCCTTGGGGCCTTCAAAAAGAAGCCGCTCCACTTCACTGAGAAAGCTTCCGTGGGTAACTTTTCTATCTGGTGTTTGCACCTCAGGTGTCTGTTAACAAAACTCAACACAAAGGAAAGGTGGGAGGCCACAGCACCCTGCAGCCACCACACTGGCCCCTGGGCCCCAGCTACAGTGGTGAAAACCCAGTTGAGACCAGAGCAGTAGGGTAAGCAGACACCACAGTCTCTCTTCCGACTCCGGGCCCGGAAGAGCCAGCCAGGCGCCCAGGCCAGGGCACTGGGTATTTTCAGCCTCCAGCAGCATCAGCAGGGCCTGAGAGGCGTCAGCCATATTGTATTTCATGTGACCCAGGCACTGGGCCAACGACACGGCCATGGGGAGCCAACCTTTCATCCTTGCCTCAGCCCTGGGCCCCGTCTCCCTTTCTGCTGGTTTCTGGAGCTAGACCAGGGCAGAGGCAAGTGAGAGGGGCTCCTGCCAGGCCCACTGGGCACCAGAAGCAGGTGGCAAGAGGGGCTGGCAACGCGAGAATGGGCTTGGGGACCTCAGCAACCCCGCTGTCCACCCATGCCCTCCATAAACCTTCTGAGTAGTGTTTCTCTCTGACCATCCCGGTTTGCCCTGCATGCTCCTGGGTTTAGCACTGAACGCCCTGTGTCCCGTGACAGCCCTCGATCTGGGCCTGGGATGGTGGTTGGCAAGATCTCCTACCATCCCCCAGCTGGGACTCCTTTTTGAGGATGCAGAAATTGAGGTCCAGGAAAGGCACCTTCCTTGCCCAGGTTCATGCAGCTGGAAGGTGAGGAGCCAGCACTGGAACCTAGATCCGTCTAACTCTTCCTGGTCCCTCCCTGGGCCAGGCCTGCTTCCTGCCAGTGCAGGTGATTCCAGGAGCCCTGGCTGTGCTTCCTCCTCCAGACCCCTCCCACCTCAGCCCTCCCTCATCCCTCCCTCAACTCTCGGTTATTTTATTTTTCAAAAGACTGCATCAGAATCACCTGAGAGTCTTCATAAAGCAGACCTTTTGGTCCCACTCCCAGAGTCTGTAATTCAGCAGGTTTGGGGTGGAGCCTGAGAATATGCGTGTCTACGTGGGTCCCAAGTGTGCTGGTCGGGACCCCACTTTGAGAATACCTGATGTAAACCGCAGCTCTGGTAAAGTCTCCCAGAAATTCTGGACCTCCCCCAGCCTGGGTTCAAGGCCTCTGTGATCCAGCCTCCATGGCCAGCACTACTCCCCCTCCCCACCAGACCTCCGCCCTGCCAGGCTACTCCATGGCCCCAGCAGCTTCTCTGCCCTCTCTTGGCTCTGTGTCTTTGCTAAAGCTGTGGCCTGGCCTGGCCCCCACAGCCTGCCACAAACACAAATTCCCTTAAAGAAGCCTGTCTGTAATGCCACTTCCTCTGGATGCCCCCAGGGCTCCCATCAGTCAGGACGCAAGTCTCCCCCCTCAGCTCACAGCTTAGCCCCTATTTCATCCTGCTCTCGGTAACAGCTGTCCTTGTCACTGGTCTGTGGCCTTCTTGAGGGCACAGACTGTTTTTTCATCTTTACCTCCATATATTTGTTAAATGCGTGTGACCCCGGAAGACAGAACCAGAGCAATGAACGGATCTTTAGGGAGACCGATTTGGTCTCAACCAGAGAAAGAACTTGCAACAAAGTGAACAGTTCGACATCGGCTCTGGAAGGTCCTTCCAGGAGAATGTGAGCTCCCTGCTACCTCTAGGCATCCTTAGTGAGGTTGGACGAACATTTACAGTCACCGACGTTCCTGCTTAGGCAGGTACTGACCACCCCAACCTCCTTCTCAGGCTGCTCTCTCCCTAGGAAAGCCTGACCCCCGCCAAACCCACTACCCTGCATTTCAGAACCCCAAGGCTCCACAGGCTGGCTGGACCTTACCGGAGGAGAGTGATGGTAGGCAAGCATGAGATTTTGTCCATAGTCTTCACTGTCTAAATATAAGACGTGACCAGTGGTGAGGGGCCCCTGCTCCGGGCCAGCATATTTCCCTCCTCTGATTATGGCCTCCTCAGAAGGATTAACCGTTCCTTGATCCACCCACACCCACGTCCCTCACCTCATCTACATCTGTGCCTCTAGCTTCATGGCCTAGGGGAAGCAGCTTATCTGTAGGTAAGCTGAATATCTACAGGCTTGCCCCTGGCTGGGCTCCTTGAGAACAGCGCCTAGCACCATGCCAGGCACAGTTGAATGCTCAGAGGGTGTATGTTTACATCCGTAGCCCAGCTCAAACCCTTTCCCATCCCTGATGCGCTACCAAGTACACATCCCTGGGCAAATGTCCTCTTGCCCTTCCCCATCTGCTCTTGGGAAAGAGCCTAGGAAACCCATTCCAGTCAAGGGGCATGTGACTGAGGTTTTCTGTCCCTGCCATCCCTGGGGGAAAATTTTACTGTTTGAATCAGACAAGCTTGAAAAACTCACTTGATTCCATTTTGGCTAAGCATACCGTTGCAAGACTTTTTGTTTATTTGTTGGTTGGTTGGTTGGTTGGTTTGAAGAGGGAAGAGAAGGATTTTCTAGGGTCTAGACTCATGGTTTGGTAGGGCCTTCCAGGGTCAGCACTGCTTGTAAGAGTTTGGTGAGGTCTGCTGTTCGTACCATTCAAGACAATCCACCCTGGCTTCCTCCCTCACCAGGAAGTGCCCATCAGTCAATTTCAAAGCTGGCAGCTTGGTTGTTGGAATGGCCTGAGAAAGCCACGACCCAGGGGACCCAGCTGGAGAACACCCGGGTCTCAGCTCGCCTTCTGCCAACCCGTAGGTCTCCTGAACATTCTCATTTCCTCCCCTTCCTGGGGCTGGCTGAGGTCATGACCTTCTGAAAGAATGCAGGGTCAGCCAACCCATCTGAAATCTTTCCTCCCCGTGTGTGTGAAAGGAGATATGTCCAACTGTGAACACACAGAGCCCACATCCTTATGACTCAGCAGATGTGGCTGTCCTAAACCCTGTCCCCTGGAATGTCAAACAGAGCAGCCTCAGAGGTCTGACGGCCTTAGAACCAGGTGCCGCAAAGCCCGGCCCCAGAGGTGCTTTCCCCATGAGTTCTTTTGGATAAGACCCAGACATTCTGATAAACCCACATAGACACACATGCACACACCGAGACACACCTAGACGCATAGTCAGATGCACACACACAAAAACAAAGACAGACACACAGAAAACTCAGACACATCCTGTGATGCACATATACACTGACACATCCAAATACACCCACACAGAGATATGCACACACATGGATATCTGGGAAGACCCAGAAACACACAATCACTCTTCCAAAGGACTTGGCCAGAGTCAGGTCTGTCCTCCATGCTTACCTAACCTTGAACCCCTGTTCCAACCCCAGCAGGTATCTCCCAGCATTTTGGCCGGGCCCTCTGGGTCTCTGACCTAGAAACAGGGTCACAATGACTAAAGGAGGGGAGAAGCATAGAGTTTTTAATTCATCACACTACTAATTCAGCACCCAGAAAAGAAGTTTTGCTCTTTCATTTATTTGGTCACTTTCCAAAGTCCAATCATGAAAAGGCAGAAGGACAAGAATTCAGAACACCAACCCATACCTTCTTTTCCCTTCTCTCATCAGATTATCTGTCCTTTAAGGCCAAACAAAAGTCTGATGCACAGTAGACCTTCAACACCCTTGTGTGAAGTGTGTATGTCCATGGGAGATAGGCGTGCTGGGAGAGGGTGGCTGCCCATCCTCTCAACGGAGGAGGGCTCCGTTGTAGCTTCTTACCAGTCTGAGGTCCTGCAGCTACCCTTGCCGTTTCGGATCCACCCAGGAAAGAAAACTCATTCATTAATTCCTTCCATAAATACTGAGCACCCATAGGCGTTGTACAGAAAACAGCAAATGGGGAGACCTAGTTTGGTTCCCACGGAGCTTATGGCCTACCAGAGGAGACAGACATCAAAACCTAAGTAACGCTTTTTTTTTTTTAAATGTTTATTCATGGGGAAGTGTAGAAGGGAGAGAATCCCAAACCGGCTCTGCGTGGTCAATACGGAGACCCAGGCGGCGCTCAATCCTACCAACCATGAGATCATCTGAGTTGAAATCAGGAGTCAAACGCTTAACCAATTGAGCCACCCAGGTGCCCCCTAAGTAATTCTTTTTTTTTTTTAATGTTTTATTTATTTCTAGGAGAGAGAGAGAGAGAGACAGCGTGAGCAGGGGAGGGTCAGAGAGAGAGGGAGTCACAGACTGAAACAGGCTCCAGGCTCTGAGCTGGCAGTCAGCACAGAGCCCAACGCGGGGCTCGAACCCACGAACCGCGGGATCATGACCTAATCGAAAGTCGGACGCTTAACTGACTAAGCCACCCAGGCGCCCCGCCCCCTAAGTAATTCTTAAAATAAGCATTTGTTATGTGCTGAATTGTCTCCCTCTCTTCCTCCTGAAATTCATATGTTGAAGTCCCAACCTCCAATACCTTAGCCTGTGCCTGATTTGGAGGTAAATTATCTCTTTAAAGAGGTAATTAGGGTAAAAGGAGGTCATACAGGGGGCGGGGGGGATCTTAATCCAGTATGACTGATGTTAAGAGGTTAGGACACTGACATGTAGGAGGAAGACCAATGAGAGAGGACTCAGAAGAAACCAACCTTCCTGACACCTTGATCTTTGACTTCCAGCTGCTAGAATTGTGAGTTAATAAAGTTGAGTGGTTTAAGCCCTCCAGTCTTAATTAAAATTAAGGAGTTTCATAAAGGTGCAATGCGAGGTTATAGAAGGGGGAAGTAGAGGAAGGTCACAGGAAGTGTATTTAAGTTGAGACTTAAAGAATTAGAAGCTAACTCCCAAAAGGTAGAAAGCAGGTGGAGTTTGGGGTGGGAGAGGGGACACTGTGGACCATGGGCATGTGCCTGGGCCTGAAGCAAGCAGGAAGAAGCACCTGTGACGAACACAGGTTACTCCTGACCTGGTGGCAGGGGCACAGCGAGCAAAGGGCTCAAAGTCTAGATCAATAATCAGGGGCCGGGTCATGAGGCATCGTTGGCCACGTTCAGGATTTTGGGATTCAAGATAAGAGACAGGAGAAAGGACAGAAAGAGGGGATTGGCTTTTACTTAAATGCTTTTGGGGGCACCTGGCTGGCTCAGTCGGTGGAGCATGTGATTCTTGATCTTGGGGTTGTGAGTTCGAGCCCCACATTAGGGGTAGAGATTACTTAAAAAATATGGGGTGCCTGGGTGGCTTAGTCAGTTAAGCAGCTGCCTCTTGATCTCAGCTCAGATCTTGATCTCAGAGTGGTGAGTTCAAGCCTCGCATTGGGCTCTGCACTGGGCGTGAAGCCTACTTAAAAAAAAGAGAGAGAGAGATTACTAAATAATAATAATAATAATAATAAGTAAGCTTAAGAAAGAAAGAGAGAAAGAAAGAAAGAAATGCTTTTTAGCCAAAGACACAAACCACCATCACTTTTTCAAAAGACATGAACTCAGCACTGGCCGCTCTGCACCCAGCCATCGAGTGAGCAAGCTGGCTCTGCCAGTCCACATCTGCCAAAGGAGATCAGCGGAGATGGAAAGGAGGCACAAGTTCAAATTTTCCTGCCATCTCCCTCTCTCCCTGTGTCAGTGCATGTCCCCTGGGAAGCAGATGTCAGGATGGAATGGAATCAGAAATGCAGGAGACATGGGCGAGGGGTCACCTGGGAAAGATAAAGGGCAAAGGAGCACAAGTGGGCAAGGGGGCATTTCAGACCACTAGGAGGTCTGACAGAAGAGAAGAGAGAAGGAAGGAAGGAGAGTTGGATAGGAAGCTCAGACCACAGTGCACCTATGAGAGAGTCTCAGCCAGGGGACTGGGGAGCCCCAGAACAAGGATTAGCGGGTCCTACACTGGACAGGAGTGGCCTGGTTTTAGAACCTACCATTCCTCCCACCCAGCCCCCACCCTGCCATGCTCATTCATTGGCTCAGTCATCAACCTGGGGAGAGACTAGCTTCAGTGTGAACAGTCTGATGGATCTTGAATGTGCTGGTGGCGGGGGTCCAGCTGCTAAGAGTGCCCCTTACTGCAGGATTCCCCAACCCTGGAAGGGGAGCCGAGTGATTGACTTGGTGACTGCAACACCTCTTTCCTTTCTCCCTTCATTCCTCCCATCAACGCTTCCACTGTGCCTTCCCTCCTTAGATCTAGTAATCATACCACAGGTCCTGAATGAGAAGACAAAGCAGCAGTAAGTGCTGTTCAATGCCTGACTGTTTCTGCTTCTAGCCTCTCAGCAGGCCCCCTCCACATGGCCAGCTGAGAGCCTCTGGCACCCGTGTGGGGGAAAGCCCTTCTTGCTCTCTCCTATGTCTAATAAATCTTTGCTGAGTGTCTGTGCAGAATCAGGCATCACACAGGTGTGTTGGAGAAGAGCTGAGCAAGAGGTGCATCCAGGCCCCAGGAGCCCTCTGCCAGGAATCTAGGCCACCAGTGTTGAGTGTTACTATTGGCCACGGTCGTTCTCTTTTAGCACTTCTCAAAGTTGCCTGTGGTCCCAGAGTGCAGTTACATTATGTAAATAAAAAATCCCTTATGTTTGCCAAGTTCTTCGAAGTCGACAAATCTCCTTTGCAAAATTGGTCTCAACAAGGCATTCATGGCAAACAACATTATTATCACCATTTCACAGATTAAAAAATTGAGGTCCGGCGGTGCCTGGATGGCTCAGTAGGTTAAGTGTCCAACTTCAGCCCAGGTCATGATCTCACAATTTGTGGGTTCAAGCCCTGCATCAGGCTCCGTGCTGACAGCTCAGAGCCTGAAGCCTGCTTCAGATTCTGTGTCTGCCTCCCTTTCTGCTCTTCCCCTACTCGCACTCTCTCTCTCTCTCAGAAATAAATAAACATTAAAAAAAATTGAGGTCCAGCCTGGCTCAGTCAGTAGAACATGCAGTTCTTGAACTTGGAGTCATGAGTTTAAGCCCCATGCTGGGTGTAAAGATTACTTAAACAAACAAATAAACAGAAAATCAAGGTCCACAAAAGTTGAATGACAAGATCAAGATGCAACAGCTGAAAAACGGCAGGACATAGCCCAAGCTTTTTAGCTCTGAGTGGTGTGATATAATCAGGACTGATAAGAACCAGAAGAGGGAATTGACAAAATGCATAGGATCATCTTCTCTCAATTCAAAATGCGATGAAGAAATCCAAGTGCCGTCCTACCCAGGAACAGGGGAACTGCCCAGATGGCATTTCAAATCCCACCCAGCTCCTGGGTTTAAACTCAAAGAGACACCCAGAGCAAGAGTTGGCAAGCTCATCTGCTTGGGCCCAGAGGATGTCCTCAGACCAGACTCCTTAGACAAATTCCAAGGGGAGGTGATGACTGGGGAGGCAGAGCTGGGACGGGTAGGGAATATTTTCTACCCCTTCTCTTTAAAATGGGAATACTAAGGGGGCACCTGGGTGGCTCAGTTGGTTAAGCGTCCAACTTTGGCTCAGGTCATGATCTCATAGCTCATGAATTTTTGAGCCCCACATCAGGCTCTGTGCTGACAGCTCAGAGCATGGAGCCTGCTTCAGATTCCGTCTCCCTCCTTCTCTGTCTCTCTCTCTCAAAAATAAATAAACAAGGAATATTAATCCAGCCCAGTTATTCTCATAAGATAGCAGGAGGAGCTCTGATCAAGGCGCCAGTAAAAGGACAGAAAAGTCTGCCGTTGAGTTTCGAGGGGCAAGGCATACTCAATGGTAATAACCACACAGCAGCTTCATGTCCTGTTCAATCTGACATCTGATGATCTGATGACCATTAGGATCTGTTTGTTTCACCTCACTTCCTCTCTTTATTATTTTAATGTAATATTTTATACATGCAAGGGTTGGTAATATGCAAGTAAGAAAACACGATAATGAAATGAACTCCTGAGAGCCCAAAGTAAACTTGGTGTTGGCTAGAACACTGCCAACAGCCTAGCACTCACCCTGTGCTCCTCCCCATCTCAGCTGCCCAGAGGTAACCTCACCTCGAATTTTGAATGATGTCATTGCCTTGCTTTTAAAATACAGTTTTATCATACTTGCCTGTATCCCTAAACAACATATGGTATAGTTTTTGAGCTTTATAAAAATAGCATCCTACTGTATGTGATTCTCCGGGATGCTTTTTTCACTCAACACTGTTTCTCCAGGAACAGTAGAGAAGAATGTGGATTGCAGGGTAGGCAAAATGGGCTGAAGTCTAGATCCCAAGTACTCAAGCTGTGTGATTGCATGCAAATTTCTTAACTCTGCTGAGTCTCAGCTTCCTCATCTGTATAAATGGGGTTCTTGTTCCCCTGGCAAGGTTATGAAGAGGGTTTAGTGAAAGCCTGTATGCCAAGTGTTCCTCTTGCAGAACAGGTTTTTAAAAATTACTGTGAGCTTCTGTTGTTTTCTTTTCCTCTTATTTTTCTTCTAGCTCAGGGGTGAAGATCACTGGTCCACAGGGGGAGAAATCCTCACGGAATTACTTCTCCCTAGATAATATAATCAACTGTTTTTTAGATTAAGAACTGGGAACATGAATTTTAGTCAGTAAGTGAAGACATTACTAAAGTATGTACTTCAGCTATATATTATGATTTGCTAATGGAAGGAGGGGGAGATTGGAAAAAGAGATCTGGTGGGAGAAAGGGAAAAACAGGAAGAGAGAAATTATTAGTGGAAGGTCACCAACTGTGTTTCTGCTCTTTGAAATGTCAATTACCCATTGTTTACCACTCTTCAACTGCTCCCATCCCTAAACCCATTAAGGTTTGCATAGAATGGGATCCTCTCAGCAGACCACCAAAGAAGACATTCTTTGGGGTCCAGCTACAGTGAACAGAACAATGTCAGGATGTCAAGCTGGGAACCAGACAGAAAGAAAGTTCTACAAGCCTCTGCCAGATAAAATTCCCTGTGATATCTCAGTCCTCAGTTTAGTCCTTTTCACATGTACCTACTTTGTCCATAGAGCATAGGGCTTGACTTTTCTTTCATAGAAATTTTATGGTTCACCTCTTAGGATAGGGCCTTCATTTGCTTCCAAAATAAGGTTTTCAGCAAATAAATATGTGACTGGAAAAGGCATTCTAAGATCTGGAGTCAGGAAAGCTGGTGGGATTGACATTAAAACATAGTGTGCTAAAATATTTATGTGTGCATTTGTGAAATATTAATGCGGCATCCTGCAAACACACAGGCAAACACTCCGGGGCAGGGCTCCCTCAGATCTCTTTGAAGACTTGCCTTTTAACCAAGCACAGCTTTCGTCACTGGAATATTCCATTCGCCTCAGAGCACACTGTGGTCTCTTTCGGCCTTGAAGTGTCAGCTGGCCAGCACATCCTTCTTCAGAGCTAACCCAACATACTTGGTTCCCATGCACCAGCTGCTGCCTCATCTCCACACCTGGAGGGCACCCGCCATCTGCCAGCAGAGAGGCCACAGGGACTGAACCTCTCTATGGGAGAGGCGTGAGTGCCTGGCTTTTTCTGGCTGCTGGCCCTCAGGGGCATTCTCAAAGTCCCCCCCTCCCTCTACCACACTTTACTTCCCAGGAGCTCCCACTGAGCCCCTGTTAGCCCCAGCCCCAGCCAAGAGCCCCTCACAGGCCCAGGGGCCTTGAACATGGCTCCCAGCCTCAGCCACCCTCCAGAGGCTGTAGTGAGGCACAGAGCTGGTTCTGCCTGGGAACTACGGGTCAGCTGCAGGCCTTCCTCAACACGCTGGCAGGTCCCCTCCCGTTCTCCCTGGAAGCTTTCCTGAAACTGGACTGCCTTCCTGTTCCTGTGAGGCCATTTTGCTCTGGATGCATGTACCGGCTGAAGGCAGTGTGACTGTGGCTCACATAGTGCGAGCCAAGGGGCCAAACCAGCTGCTGACCGAGGGAAAGGACTGCCCTTTGTTCCTTTGCCCCATTCACCTTCCAAAACTTCCCCTTTCTTCCCACCTCTTCTCACATACTTTCTCAGCCTCAGTGCCTCACCCTGATCTCTGGCTTCTAAGGACCTTCTCTTGGGTTTCTGGTCAGCGTCACCATTCATTCATTCAGCCTGGAAAGCAGGGCCCAGATTTCCATGTCATTAATGTTCCCTTACCATGCTCACTCCAGGGTCCACATAACCCACCTCTTTCCCTCTCCTTTCTCCCTGTGGGTTTCTCTGCCCTTCTTCATCCACATCTTTCAAAAGTCCTCTGCCCCTATCTTGGCCATAGTTGGCACGTGTATTTGTTTCCGTGGGGCTGCCCTAACAAAGTAGCACAGAGAGGTGGCTTAAACAACAGGAATTTATTTTCTCACAGATTTTGAGGCCCTTAGTCTGAGAACGAGGTGTTGGCGAGGCTGTTCTTCTGAGGCCTCTCTCCTTACCTTGTAGATGGCTGTCTTCTCCCTGTGTTGTTACATGGTCTTTCTCTGATGTCCTTGTCTCCTCTTCTAAGGACGCCAGCACATTGGATTAGGGTCCACCCCGATGACCTCATTTTAACTGAATTACTTCTTTAAGGCCCTCTCCCCAAATACAGTCATACTCTGTGGTAGTGGGGGTTGGGAGACACAATGGAGCCCATATCAGCAGTGGTGATGGGAGCAGTGCTGGAGGTGGTGCAGGCATTATATGCTATATCTGCACAGATTTGGGGGGAACGGAAACCTTTAAGGAAGGATAGAGAAGGCAGGTGCCCTATAGTTCTGAGGGGATGGTTCAGTGTGACCTTCTGAGGTACTGTCCACTCAGCACCCCAACCTTGGGTGCTCCCCCAGAGTCATGGGCACCTGAGCTAAAGAAAACCAGATGGGGATAGCCCTAAAAGAAGACAAGCACCAGCTAAAACCAGAAGTTTAATAAAAATGAAAAAAAATTACAATACAGTGGGCTGCTTTCAAAGGTCAAATATGTTGGTCCGCAAAACATGCTGACTCCATGTGGGTTCTGGGAGGTCACAGGATTGGTCCCTCACACCCTAAGATTCACTTCACTCACTTGTCTTGTTCCCACTGGGGAGGCGTCTGTCTTTCTGGTGTCACTTTTGACCAGGCTAGTTCTGAACTCCCTCATCCTGTGAGAAAAACCTGCCTGAGTCTGACCTTCCCCCACTATGATGATGTTCATTTACATCATTTTCTCAAGTCTACAGCCCAGCCCAGGTTCTGAAGTCGGCAGACAGTGAACGCCATTTTCTGGAGAGTAAGAGCTTCGGCAGTGCTAGAGCCTCCTTCATAGGAGACAGTCACAGCTCCCAGGGGCTCCTGGCTCCCCCGTAAACTCTTCTGAGCCCTGTAGGCCCATCTGTTTTGCCAAGTTTTCAGGGACACAGAATGTCTGGGTGCTGGTGACAAGCGGGGACCTGGGGTCTGCACAGAGCAAGCCGGGCCAGCTAGGAGGTACTGCTTCTCCTTCGAGGGTGGAGAGCTTTCCTCTTGGCGATGTCCTCCTCTGTGTCGCTCTCACAATTCCTCTGCGAAAAAGAGAAGCCCAGGGCAAGAAGGTCACAAGAGGCCAGGGACAGAGTTGTGCGGGGCAGCCCAAGCCTGTGCATCTGGGCCAGGGCCGGCAAGCCAGGGAGGTGGATGTTGAGGCGAAGACTGTGGCTCTGTCCAGAATCTGGGGGTGGACTGGGTGGGGGAGGGGAGGGACCTGAAAAGGGGCCACACCACTGCCTTGAGGCCTCCTTCCCAGGAGGAAGGAAAGCAGGTAGTGCATCTAGGGGAAACCAGGCACCAAGAGACGCCAAATCATCATCATAATAATGAAAACGGTATCTGGCGTTCTTTGTAGCTGCCACAAAATCAAGCCCACTTGGGTACATGCTCTGTGGGTTGACTGGCCTCCTGAGCTCAGCCTGGAGAGAATGGGAAGCTGGGATGAGCCACAGGGACCGCCCCCCCTCCCAAGCTCTGGCAGCCACTGTTCCACACCCCTCTGCTCCGACTGGCTTAGGCCGCCCCTTTAGCAAGCCTTGCCAGGGACATGGCTTCTGTGCTCCATCTTTATGAAAGAGAAAAAGAGTAAAGTGTACTCCATGGCTAAACCAGAGTCAAGGCAGCCATCCTGGAGGTGACAGTGCCTTTTTCATTCAGGTCACATCAGTCTAATCAAATTACTAAAATGTATTAAAAGAGGCACCAATCAGAAAGACTTAAATGTGTCATAAAAAATCTGTTGTCTGATGTCCAAATTTAAGGCTCCCTAAACAAAAGGACCTATTATTATTGTTATTATTATCATTATTTAAAGGAAATTCCCTTTTGGAAAACTGTATAATAGATGTCCGGCAGGGCACCGGGTGGCTCAGTCAGTTAAGTGTCCGACTTCAGCTCGGGTCATGATCTCATGGCTCGTGAGTTTGAGTGCCACACCAGGCTCTGTGCTGACAGCTCGGACGGAGCCTGGAGCCTGTTTCAGATTCTGTGTCTCCCTCTCTCTCTGCCCCTCCCCCACTGCCACTCTGTGTCTCTCTCAAAAATAAACATTAAAAAAATTTTAAAAACATAGATGTCTGGGACCTAAGCCTTCCTTTTCCACTCGTAAAACGAGCCTTTGAGCTGATGGTGCTGAGTGTTTCAATAAAAAGAGGGCTGTTTTTAAATATTTGCACAAGGACAAAAATTAAGAAAGAAATATACATTCTTTCTAATTATTCTCTAGTCCTCTCTCTCCATGCCCTGCATTATCAGAGCAACTCATGTGCCATGTTCCTTCCCAGAGCCTTCTCTCCTTTCCCTGGCCTGAGCCAGTTGGAAATCCAAGGTCAAAATCAACTTTAGCCAAATCCATCCTGGACCAAGCCTGGCTATAACAATAAAAATAACTCAAGCTCAGCTGAGTTAGCAACTTTTTAGCATGAGTCAGAGCCAAACAATGAAAAAGTAAGCTGGGGAAAAGTCTGCCTGTCATTAGCAGGGATTTTCAGAGGGACAGTCCAGTCCCCTTGAATAGCAGATGAGGAAAGCAGTCAGAGAAGGGGCGTGTCTTGGCCAAAGCCACACAGTTGCTTTGGACCTCTGGAGCCATAAATCCTTAAATCAAGAGCAAGAATCACCAAGAGCTTAGGCTGAAGAAAGAGGACCCCATCCTGGGGGGGCGGGGCGGGGGGGGCGGGACTGTGCCAGGTCCAGGGTTGCAGCCTGAGTGCGGGTGCGGTATGTCCTGAGGCTGTTCAGGGCTGCCTGCCCATCCATCTCAGGCAGCTGCTCTCCTGACCTGTGCCATCCCAGACATTTCTGGGGCCTCACCACATTTGATGAGTATTGGGGAACATCTGTCCAGAGCACCCCTATGATCTGAAATGCTAACACTGCATTCTGAAGCACTGGCACTGCATTATAAAGTCTGCAGGGAGGGGCGCCTGGGTGGCTCAGTCGGATAAGCGTCTGACTTCGACTCAGGTCATGATCTCACAGTTTGTGGGTTCGAGCCCCACGTTGGGCTCTGTGCTGACAACTCGTAGCCTGGAGCCTGCTTCTGACTCTCTCTCCCTCTTTCTCTGCCTTCCCCCACTTGCAGTCTGCCTCTCTACAGGGAGATTTTACACAACAATAATCACTGCTAATCCATATTGAGCACGTATAATGTCATCATTCAATCCTTGTGACTACTCTGTGAGGTAGGAACTGTTGTCAACTCCATTTTACACATGATAGCATTTTGGCACAGAGAGGTTAAGTAATTTCCTCAAGGTCACACAGCTTGTAAGTGGCAGATGTGAATCCTGAAAGTCTGGTTTCAGAAGCCACGCTCTTGCCCAGTATAAGTTCCTTATTTTAAATGTACATAAAACAGTAGCAAGCTAATCAAGTATCATCTACGTTATTATTACTGTTATTGGCGATCTAAAGCAAAACAGAAATGGAAAAATTCAAAACCGAGTATTAAGCTCCCATTCTACAGCAGATCATTGGATTGTCAGGTATAAACTGTGGATTGACTGTGGTGATCTCATTATTCAGAGTCCTCAAGGTCCCCAGCAGGCTACAAGTCCTCAGGGGGAGACTAGGGCAGTGAAATGGCGGCAGCAGTCCTTTTGAAGGTGAACCAGGAAAGGATTCAAGATCCTCCAGAAGCCCCTGCTGCCTGTCAGAGGGCCCCTCGCCCGGCACCACCCCAGCGGTTCCCCTGAACGTGCAGCCTCTGCCGATCGCACCGTGTGGAGGACGGGAGGAGCAGAACTGGTGGGAAACAGTTAGGACCCAGCGGCTGCCTTCCACCCCCGAGCCGCAGGCCACCCCAGAATTCTGCCCAACAAGACAACGCTGCATTTACCTACCATGTCCTCATCCGGCCTCAGGTGCACCTTCTTCATCAGGGAGCGGGTCAGGTGGTTACACAAGGAGACGATGCTGAAGGACAGCTGAGGGAGACAGAAGAGGAACTGCCACGTGAGAATGTGCACAGGGACCCTGGAGGGAGCCAGGAAGCCCCCGGGACCCCCTGCTCCCCACCCCTGAACCCTGACACACCTTCCATCGCCTGCGGACATACTGCTTCTTGAAGTTCTCCAGGTTGACCACAGACTCCCTGCGGACCAGGGCCTGCTGGCTGTCCACCGGCTGAGAGACAAAGCAGAGCGTGGTGGCTGACACAGGGCTTGGGTCGGCAGCCACCCCCTTCTCCCAACCCCCGACCACATGCCATCTATAGCCTGACCGTGGCACCTCCTCACTGGGCAGGGAGTGCACAGGGACATCACACCGAGGACAACGGTTACAGGTGTTTCAGCTGTTCAGGAGATGGCCCTGGTGCCCCTGAGCTATTATTACCGCAGCCGGACACACACTCTGGCTGGGCTGGAGAATCAGCCCCCCAGAGGGGAAGAATGAGAGGCAGGGCCTTCAGTCACAGCTCACATTAGGAAAGGGTCATTGGACAGCCGTCTAGGATGCCCACTGTGCACTGGGCTGGTTCTGGGCTTAGCAAAACAGATGCTTCGTTGGCGAACAGAAGCTTAATACTCCATTCCAAAGTACATTGAAAGGGGGCGCCTGGGGGGCTCATTGAAAGGGGGCGCCTGGGGGGCTCAGTCAGTTGAGCGTTCGACTTCGGCTCAGGTCATGATCTCATGGTTCATGAGTTTGAGCCCCACGTTGGGTTCGTTGCTGTCAGCACAGAGCCCACTTCAGATCCTCTGTCCCCACTTCTCTTTCTATGCTCCTCCCCTGCTTGTGTGCTCTCTCTCTCAAAAATAAATAAAACATTTAAAAACAAACAACAAAAAAAGTAAATTGAAGGAAATAGGGGCTTCAGTGGAGGTTGAGAGGAGATGGGATATATCATTGTCTTTCACAGGCTGGCAGTCAAAGTTCAGTTTAAATCCTGACTTCTCCAAGAAGCCTGGCATGGCTTCTCTGAGCCTCAGTTTTCTTGTCTGTTTTATGGGGATAATATAATTGACATAAAAAACTGGACACATTTTTTTAAAAAAACTGTACACATTTAATGTAAACAACTTGATGACTCTATTCCTTCTTGAATTCCTCGCTTTCTGTAAAACACGGCTTTCCTGCATCAAGAGATGGGTTTCAGAGGTTCTATGAACCTCCTGAAATGGCTGCACATTTTAGTGTGTAAACTCTTACATGAATGTTCAGAGCAGCATTATTCATAACAGCCAAAAAAAATGGAAACAACTGAAATATGCATCACCTGATGAGTGGATAGACAAAATGGAGTATAGCCATAAAATGGAATATAATTCAGAAATATTATTCATAAGAAGGAATGAAGGACAGTTGACCTTGGACAATGCAAGGGGTAGAGCACTGAACTCCCATGCACTCAAAAATTCACAATATAACTTTTAACTCCCCCAAAACTTGATTACTAATAGCTTCCTGTTGGCGGGAAACCTCACCGATACCATAAACAGCAGACTGACAAATATTTTGTATGTTCTATATTTCACATACTGTATTCTTACAATATAGTAAGCTAGAGAAAAGGAAGTATTAAGAAAATTGTAAGGATGATAAAATACATCTTCAGTGCTATACTGTATTTACAAAAAATGTCCCCATGAAAGTGGACCCTCACAGTTCAAACCTGCGTTGCCCCAGTGTCCACTGCCCTGACACACACCACAACGAGGCTACAGTGTGGATGAATCTTGGCGACAGTATACTGAGTGAAAGAAGCAATACAGGAGAGGCCACACATTGTATGCTTCTGTTTACAAAGATGCCCCGAAAAGGCAAATAGATAGAGATAGAAATTAGATTAGTAGTTGCTGGGGCTGGAGAGAGGGGAGGGTGGGAGAGGCTTCTGAGAGGGTATGAGGTTTCTTTTTGGAGTGAGATATTGTCCTGGAGTTAGATATTGATGACAACCTTGTGAAGATACTAAAGACTTGCATACTTTTAAATGATGAATTTTATGGCACGTGAATTATATCTTAATAAAAACTTCAATTTGATGGGTGTGTATAGATATACGTCTCTTCTGAGGACAGCTGATAGATTTCATCTGTTCTCAAAGAATTCTGTGGCCTCAACAAATGAACTGCCCAGGATAATCCATGTGGTCCCATCCAGCTCAATTTTTCTCTCTGCCCTGACCGCCTCTCACAGCAATGCCTCGTTTGGTCCCCCCAGTGAATGCTGAGTGACATAGCTCATGGACTTCCGAGTGCTGATCTTGTCTTGTCTCCCATCCACACGGGGAGCACTCCTCCATTCTTATATATTTTCCATCATGGCGCTCAGCACCTGGGAAGCCAGTGCATGCAAACAACTGGCCCATACCGCTTAGGACTTAAAATCTTCTGGCAGAAGGCACTTTCCATGTTCACCCAACCCCGTGCTCCTGGGAGTCTTGTGTGTGTTTCAAAGCCCAGTTCAAACCAAACCTCCTCCAAGACACCTTCTGAAAAGCAATGACTCTCTCCCCACCATGACTGAAACACATGTGGGCTCCCTCAATATTTCTCACCGACCTCGGTCAGCTCTGCAGTGGGGTCGTCTCACTAATGAAAAACAACTCGAGGGCACAGAAAGAATTTTCTTCATGGTTTTGCCAATGTCCCCTGCCACCTCCTCCCCACCCAGAGCATATACCAGTGGGTCCAGTGGGTGCTTAACAGTTGTATAGTTAAATTGTTCCCCCGAGTTGCTAACAAGACACTGGATGCAATCCTAGGACCTGGGACCTGCTCGCTCTTGCCAGTGAGAGGTCCCAGGCACCCAGATTGGCAGCCATGACACCATGACTCCCCATGGCTCTGCCTGGGAGCCAGCAGACTTCTGTGGGAGTCAGGGAACAGGGAGGAAGATGCACACAACCTTGACATGGAGCGGGGGATGAGAAAGCCAGGGACTGTTCACCCTCCCAAACTAAAACACTCTTTGTGCCAAAGAGTGAAGGGGAATGAGAGGAGGGGACAAGGAAGACAGAGAAAAAGATGAGGGCACTGAGGGGCCACCAGGCCTAGGTCTCCTGGCTCTTTCCTAATTGCCTCTCACTTCCTCTGCTGGGTCTAGCCCTCCGTCTAGGGATGCAAAAGAGGGGCAGCGCCTGACTTTTCCTGGTATCAAAGCCTCAGTAGCTTCCTGGCACTCTTGATGGAACCCAACAAGCTCACCCAGACCCCCAAGGTCTGTCTGTACCATCTGGGTCCTTCTCCAACCGATTTCCTCCCTGTCTCTGTTCTGTTGTGGTGGCTCCCATCACACAGTCTGCTTGCTGGCCCAGGAACCCCAAATCTCAGGGTCTTTGCCCCTGCTCCTTCATATATTCACTTTGCCAGTTTGTTCAGGTCTTTGTTCAAATGTCACCTCCTCAGGGAGGCCTTTCTTGACCTCCCAATATAAAATAGCATCCCGGGGCGCCTGGGTGGCTCAGTCAGTTAAGCGTCTGACTTTGGCTCAGGTCATGATCTCACGGTTCGTGGATTTCAGCCCCGTGTCGGGCTCTCTGCTGACAGCTAGCTCAGAGCCTGGAGCCTGCTTCAAATGCTGTATCTCCCTCTCTCTCTGACCCTCCCCTGCTCATGCTGTCTCTCTTTCTCTCAGAAATAAAAACATTTAAAAAATAAAATAAAATAGCATCCCAGCTGTCCCCACACAACTCCCTGTGCCTGCACCCTATGTCTTCATAGCACTTTTCACTACCTGACATTTGACGCTGTATTTATTTGTTCTGTGGTTTTTAAAAAATTTTTATTGCTTATTAATTTTTGAGAGAGAGACAGAATATGAGCAGGGGAGGGACAGAGAGAGAGGGAGACACAGGATCTGAAGCAGGTTCCAGACCCTGAACCGTCAGCACAGAGCACGATGCGGGGCTCGAACTCACGAACCATGAGATCATGACCTGAGCCAAAGTCAGACGCTTAACTGACTGAGCCACCCAGGCGCCCCCTGTTCTGTGTTAATATCCCTCTCATGCACCTCCCAGCAACTAGTATCTCTTTTCCAGCGTGATTTCCTGCCTCCCCAACTTACAGAAAATTTCTACCTCTAAATTCAACATTGTCTGTGATTCACTTCTGAGCCTAACCCTTGCAGGGGACACTTGCACTTTGCTTGGAGTTTGATGAGGTGGTATTGGTAGACTCTCGCAGAGCAGGGACCTCTTTTTCTCTTTTTATCCACTTACTGATTGGCACTCTTGCCAGAAGAGAGATGCCTGCACCCCATGGGCGGAAGTCAACATGCAGTTAGAGGAATCCCATTAATAAGAGTCCTACCTTCCAACTTGTCCAGCAGTGGCACTGGACTTGGTTGGCAACCAAGGAGCAAAGAGGCCCAACTGAAATATGAGGGGGGATCATTCCCAGAGGCCATTAAGGGGAAATGATGCAATTACTTCAAGAGCTCTATGTGCTACAGAAAACAGCATGAACTCTGAGAGGGGGGCCACCCAGGCTATAAATTCATCAGGCTGGCCTTTCCTAATCAATGAGCCTCTTTGGTTGCTAAGAGGCTCAACCAAATGCTAACACTATCTAATCCTTGACAGTCAGAGACATATAAATTCTGCAGTGAATTCTGTTCCCAGAAGGAATGTGGCAGCAACACCATTGATTAAATTAGGGGCGTCAGGGGGGTGGGGCTGGGTTCTGCCTTCTCCTGGCCCTCCCCTCTCTGCAAACAGACAGTACCCACCTTCCAGCCCGTGGTGCTTTGGCCAGAGAGTATGGGCAATTCTGACCAGGCTCCTAGGAGCATGTTTAGTGTCTCAGAAAAATGTTGGGAAGGGAGACAAGAAGACAGAACACCGTGACTGAGTCAGGTTTTGTTTATGGAGATGCAAACGGCTTTGAAAAAGTCCAGAGGGGTGTGCTAGGTCAACACCGACGTCCATAGAGCAGGGAAATGAAACACCAGCCATCCCCCTGGGCATGAAAAAGAAGCCTGGCTTTACAGAAGAGGCACTCCAGCTTTCTCTCAATACCAGGCCTCCTCTAGAAACTGCAAACAGATTGCAACTTCTCAAGCCTCCATCTGTGCCATTTCTCCAGCCCCATCCTCCGCTGGAAGCCTGGAGCACCTGAGCACCCACATCCCTCCCTGCCTAGGTCTGTCACTCTGCCTCACCCCCCCCGCCCAACTCCCTTAATGGAGTCTCTCCATAGTTTGCATCTCCAACTCCCCCTTTTGCTAGCTAGAGCCTGGGCCCTGCTGGCCTCACCTCCCAGTTTTCCCAGGAAAAGAGTACGTGAGGCTGTCAAGCTCCTTATAAATGGACGGGGAGAGCTGTAGAAAGGCTGTGTCCCTGTCAGTTGTCTTGTACATAGAAGAAGCCAATGTAAACAAGTGGAAATATCCCTTTCCTTGCCCGGCCTGGTCTTTCAATCCTCTTTCCAGGACCTTCGGTTTTCTTGTCTTTTCTTTTTTTTAACATTAATTTTTGAGAGACAGCATAAGCGGGAGAGGAGCAGAGAGAAAGGGAGACACAGAATCTGAAACAGGCTCCAGGCTCCAAGCTGTCAGCACAGAGCCCGATGCAGGGCTTGAACCCACAAACTTTGAGATTAAGTTGGCGCTTAACCAACTGAACCAGCCAGATGCACCAGGCTGTGAACCAAACCAGGCTTTGGTTTTCTGAGACATTTTTTTGTCCCCAGGAAAAGCTTCAAAAGCTCTCCCTCCTGGACTGTTATAGGAGACAGGAGACCTGAGAGATGTAACCACCAAATGCCATGTGTGGACTATGTTTAGATCATGATTTGAGCAAATAACTACAACAGGACATCTTTGAGAAAAGTGGGTACATGGAGTATGGAATGTGTATCCAAATGACATTAAGGAATTATTCATGCTTTTTGTCAGGCATGATAATGGCACAGAAGTAATATTAAAAAGAAAGTGCTTAGAAATTCATGTTAAAGAATTTATGAGTTAAGTAAGTCCAAAGTTTGCTTTAAAATACTCCAGAAAAAGCAGTGGTGCAGATGAATGGGAGCGGACTGGCTATGCCTTACTCACTGTTGAAGCTGGGTAACAGGGACATGGAATTCCCTATACCATTCTGGATAACTCGTGAAAATCTCCCATAACAAAAAAATTTCAAAACAAAAACTTCCTCTCTGTTAAATCTCTGTAAATCTCCTCTCCACTTAACAGTTCCAGGCTCCTGACCCCAATCTGCTCATGCTCATCCCCACCCCACCTCCCAATTCTACATGGCACCTTCTCCATAGGCTATGGCTTGGGAGGGAGGTGTTGGAGGGGAGGTCTTCCCTGAGAACGTTTCTACCCCGTGATACCCCTCTTACTCTTTCTCAGTCAGAATTCATCTCTCTCCCATTTTCTGGAATACTAGGTACCTCTATTTTATCACTCATCATGGCCTTTCCCATCTCTCAGTTGGGATCCCCAACTGTTCCAGACACTGAGTCTTTTATAGGGTCTGTCTTATTCTTATCTGTCACCTCTCTTCAGAGCCAGAGCACAATCAGTGTTTGTTCAAATGAACTGGCTCCTTCTGGTCCTCAAATATGCCCACTGCTGGGTCTTCCTCTACAGAGCAAAGAATCTTCTCCACAGGCCAAGAGTTTCACAGACAAAGGAGAAAAGGCCATTCAGTCCCACAGACATTTACAGAGGTTGACAGTGGGGGTGGTAGCTGGGCGCACAGCCACCTCTCACATGGGCCGACTATGCTGCATGACGGAGTGAGGTGGGAAGCCACCATCTTTATAATCACCTGTAGAAGAGGGTGGGTGATGTGAGGAGAGGGCTCATGGGGGAGAATGGCTTCTCTTGTCATTACTGCTCTGCCCCATTCCTCCTCTGCCAGCCTCCTACAGCTGCAGAATCACCTGTTACCACACCGTCTCCACCTTTCCTAAAACAAAGCTGAGGTACCACGTGCCATGTGCATCCGGCTCAGAGAAAATACAGGCTGTTGCCTTCTGCAGGTGCCAACTCTCCAGCTTCCTTGGGAATCCATGATCAGGAAGATGTCACACACTCAGCCTGCCCTCCCCAACAGCCCAGGGTGGCATTTGCACAGAGCACAGAGGACAACCTCTCACTGCCNCCCCCCCCGCCAGCCCCTCCTCCTTCTAGGAACCAGTGAAACATTCCCCTCCTGACACTCCCTCAGGACACTGTCAGCCCCATCGTACCCTTGACTCCACTGTTAAAATGTCAGCTGTGAACATGTGGTTGGGAGTCAGGTGGATTTTCTAACATTCCACAGGCCTCCTTGGGCTCTCCACTCAGCATCAGGTTCTAATGCCAAAGGGTGATGGGAGCTGGACTGGCCAGAGGACAGAGGAAAGTCATGGTCTCCTCTACCTTCCCTGAAAGACTTGCGAGAGTTTTGTAGTTTATTTCTATTTGTCTTTGGAAACTCTTAGTATGGAAAAGGGTCTGCTTATAAAACATCTAAATAATAAATAGTTAGTAACGACTAGATATGATCACAGAGAAGATGAGGAAAATAGCTTATGGTTCTGACCCAGCTCTGGGGGTGACCAGCTGGGCGACTTCTGACAGGTCCTGTCCTGGCAAATGCTGTAAAATGAAGGTGTCTGATGGCTCACCCCTCAGTATGAACAATGAGTGGCTCATGCCACGATTCTCAACTAACTGCTCTTCCCTCTGTTTCCAGTTTCCCTAAATCAAGTCATCCTCAACATCTTGTTCCTTTAGTGCATTTTATTTGGACCTTTACAAGAAAGTTTAACCTGAGTTATTCACCTGGGGGCTTCCTTCCCTGAGGAAATCTGGCTATATGAGGTCAAGATCTACTGACATAGCCAAAGGGATCTTTAATATTTGCAGTGTCGTAATGCCAAATGAGTACCTCACATCTCATGATGGGGCAAGTAAGTTCTTGGAAGAGCCTGTAGACAGGTCACTTGTACCCAGTCTCCCAGGTAGGGCACAGGAAACAGGCCTTTGCTATCTTCCACTGATCCCAAGGTATACAGTTTTGAATCTCTGAAATTAGGACTTCTTTCCCATCAACGGCATCATGTCATTACTGTCAGTCTGAAGCGAAGACAGGTGTTCCAGGAGATGACCATACCGCTTCTGCCAGACACTGGGGGCCACTCAGCCTCTGACTATATGTGAGATTCCCTAACTGAAGTTCCTTTGGATCACACTGATGGTGCAGATTCCGAAAGCAAACCTGCATGAATTCCACCCACCTGGGGCTCCTCTTGTCAATGGGGATTCTCCATCCTTCCATCTAGCATGAAGGGTGAAACATTCAGGTTTCCTTGCCTTTCCTTTTTGCATGGTTGCTTTATTTCTCATTTGTCCTCTCAGTGAGGGCATCCCAGCTTTGAGGAGAGGGGAGGGGGTCTCCTATTGCACTTGGATTTGTTCTTTCTTATTTTTGGTATATAACGTAACCGTGCATCTTACATTTGATGGAAATACGTTTCTTATGTTTGATGAAAAAAGTTTCTGTTACAAATATATGTGATATTTGAGATGATCTAGCATGGTAATGGAAAAGAGGTGGGGTTCTGAAGAAATGGCTGCATGAAGTCAAAATCTCATGTCTCCTCCTAAACCACTTACCACCTGGACATCTGCTCTCTAGACATCCCCTCCTCCACCCAGCACATCAGGCTGTTGACTAGCCTGACACCCATCATGGTTCCTTATGACTCTTGGGATAAAGGCAGAGCTCTTTGATCTGGCAAAGTATCACTGGTCGTGCATCCTCTCCAGCCACATCTCCACATAAACACACAATATCCTCTCCCCTCCATGCAATTTCAGCTTCCCATGTCCCCTCTATCACAGAGCCCTGGCATGACAGCGCTGTCAGAAAGACTTCTTTCTCTTTGGTTTGCTTGGCCAACCTCACCTCCAGCATCACCACCTCAGGGAGGCCTTCCCTGACTAGATCAAATCGCCACAGCAGGCTTGTGCAGTGCTACATCCTTCTCTTTCATAGAGTGTGTCACACCTGCAGTCCTACATCTGTAGAATGTTCTTGTTTAATGTTGGATTCCTTTACCTGACTGTCAACTCCATGAAGGCAGAAAGGAGCCTGTTTTCATTTAATATTGTATCCCCTGTGCCAGGCTGAGTGCCTGGCAGTTGGCAGGCACTCAATAATCATTTGTCAATAGATGGATGGATGAATCTGGGTGTCCTTGCCCTATAATCAGAAAGTAAACTCCCGGAGCCTGGGGCAGTTAGGGGAAGCAGAATGAGCAACAGACATATTGTCAGAAGGCCTCCACTTTAGCCACTATTTGGACAAATCACATCCTCTCTGTTTCCTCATCTCCAAATTGGGAATAACACTTACCCTGTCTATGTGGCAATGGTGTTCTGTGAGTCTGTGTAGTCACTTTGAAATGATACAATCTGGTCCCTCACCGCCAAGCTTCTAGCACAGGGCTGGGCCCACACTCCACACTCTGTCCATATGAGCTGGCTGATGGCCCCTCCTTTAGGAAAAAGGAGATGCCATCATACAGTCCTCAGGAAGGTGTTCTCAAAGCTTGGGGTCAGGAAGGGACCACCGAGGCTGTCCTTCCCAGTCTTAAATTCTCATGGAATTTCTCAGCCCTTTCAGGGCCCAATGCCCTAGTACATAAGAAAAGGGATCTTCTCGTTAAGTTCTTTTTTGTCTTCGTTTCTAATACAAGGTTGGGGCCCTCAGCCAGAAGGGAGAAAAGTGGAGAAGGGTGAGATGCTGCCCCTTCAATCCTGCTGAAGATCAGCCAGGGACAGGGCTGGATAGGAACAGGGAACTGCACCTTCTAGGACCTTTCTTGGGAAAATCATCTAAAGGTATGAGACATTCCACCTATACCTGCCAGAAACATTAAATACAGGAAGCTACTAACGTTTCCTCTGGAGCTGAACTGTAATGTGAAGGTGGATATTTATAGCACAGTCTCATTATTTCTTCCCATATACCTATTCTGAGGGCCAGGCATCCTAGGTTTCTGTTTCATCTGTATCAACTAGCTATGAAAAGACCTCGAGTAAGTCATTTTTCCTCTCTGAGTCAATCTCCTCATCAGTTACATGGAAATAATAGTAACAACAAGAATAATACCATCCACCTTCCTGCTCAAGGAGTTCTTTTAAAGATCAAAGAAGTGCTTGGTAAGTGAAAAGTCAGTGCAAATGAAAGGTAATATTTTTCTGTGCATTTTAAATTCCTCCTTCTGTAGCAGGAAAGCACCAAACTGGCTTATTGTTATCCCTACTTAGCTCAAAGATTACCCAAGATCTGCAATTTTTAAGACATATAGGTGGGAGGTGAGATGTGAACAAATCCATTATCACAGATCAATTACAAGCATCTCCCCAGGGCCAGCCGTCCTCCCTCTGGGAAAGGGTATGCTGAGAGGTATTCATTCTCAATTGTCTTAATAGTTTAGGTTCTCTGCCAGCCACCCTCCCAGAAAACCAGGTTGGTGAGAGGAGGTGCAGAATGAGTAACTAGCTAGCGCCTTCCTGATTCTGGATTCTGTGAAGGGGGTGGAGGGCTATGCTACAGACACACACCCTAAGGATAATTCTAGCTGATGCCCTGGCAGGGCACTTGGGAACACGCTTCTGCAAATCATCCAGGATGCATTACTGACTAGATTCTGGTGCTCAGAATTTCAAGCCAGCCAAGACTTCCTTGCTGTAGGATCTGTCGAGCTGCTCCACTAGGGACTCCCTGGTGTTCCTGTGGAACACGGAGCCCAGGCCATCTGTGTTCTTCCTCTCCAGCTGGGAACTGCCCACCAGTTCCTGCATCCACTGTAGGTCTGCTGAGAGCTCCTGCCTTAAAGCTTCAAACTGTGCCTGCAGATGGTCCAATTTCCTGGCCATGCTTCCGAGGCTGGACACTGTGGCCTGGATGTCTTCTCGTAGGAGCTTCTTCAAGGACTCCACTTTGCGGAACTCGTACTTGAGCTGGGAGAGGTCGTGCCGGGCACTCTCACTCTCCTCCCGGTACCAAGCTTCCTTCTCATTGTATATGGAGACCAGGGCCTCCACGTCATCCTGGATGGTGTCGTGGGTTCCTGCCAGGGCACGGCATCCCTGGTCTACCTGAGCCACGTCCTCTACTACACGGGCAAAACGCTCAAAGTTGATGTAGGTGTTATTGGGGGGCATGCTTGAGTGGCATTTGAGGGTGTATTCTCTTAGGCGCTTGGTCTTCAGCTGGGCGGGCTCTGACTTCTGCTGTTCCGGGGCTCTGACTTCTCCTTTGGACTGGTAGGTGTTTAGATAGAACAGCCAGAATTAAGTTGATGCCAAAACCAAAGGGCAGTTCAAGGTGCAGGAAGAAGGCACACAAACAGCCTCTTAGGCATTCACTGCATGCATCAGGCCTTGGGGAGGATCATGGTGGGATGAGCATCCCAACAAATGATAAAAAAGATTTAAGAGTACAGGGGTGCTGTCTCCATGCTCACTTCAGAGCAAGGTGGTCCACGGCCATTAGAGAAGTTCTCCACACGTATAGCATTTAGAGGTGCTCACACAGACAAGCAAGCATCCACTCAAGAGCAGGAGCAGACAAGGCCATGGCTGACAGAGGGAGGCTGAGAGACCTCTCTCCTTCAGGACCAGTTGGCATCCTGGGCCTCGGCAATATTCAGCATGCTAAGCCCGAGAGGCTGCCTAGCTCTGTGCTCTGGGCCCACTCCAAACTTAGAGAGCCGTTGACCATCCACATCCTTTAATAAGCAGATGAACCTGACCTTCTCCCAAGCACTCCAGCCCTCCCTGCTCTCCATCCTCCATAGCCCTACCCATGCTGATCTGCATGCTCAGATCATCCTGGCTAGGCCTCTCATTTAACAATCCAGATGATTTCAGCCAGGTGAATGGGAAATCTGGTGATGCTCTAGGAGTGCACATCTCATCAATCAATCAGCAGAAGTAGGGCCAGAATCCTGGGTTCCTGATTTCCATCCCACCAAAGTGCTTTTTTTAAAAATTTTTTTTAATTTAAGGAATCTCTACACCCACACTGGGGCTTGACCTCCCCAACCCAAGATCAGGAGTTGCATGCTCTACAAACTGAGGCAGTCAGATGCTCCTAGCCGAAGTGCCTTTAACTAGCACTTTACTGTACTGTGAGCAAGACCCTCCACAAACCAGCAGCTGGAAGCCCAATTACAAAGCGGGCCAGGCAGGGAGTCCCTGTGTGCCCCCACCTCCCCAGAGGGAACAGCATTGTCCTGAGGGTACCCATCTCTCCTCTGCACCAGGCTTCCATCTCCGAGCCCCATTCCCCGAGGTCTCAAGGTGCCTAAAGAAGCTGGCTGACTGGTTGGAGTGTCATTCTTTACTCAGAGCCCCGAAAGTCAGAAAGAAGGAGCCTTGGTTACAAAACTGACATTTGTAATTGTCACCAATGTCTCTCTACAACTTGGGAGTCCTGAATTCTGTTTTGAGAATGGCAGTAACATGCCCTCTAACAAAGAACACTTTATATGATGGCCCTGGCAAAAAAGGGTTTCAACTGAGGTTTGTGAGGGCTTCATTTCATAGGTCACCTGAACTCATGAAATATAAATGTAACCTTATAAACCTCTTTGAACAAACCCAGATCAGTTGGCACCCCAAATGGCTTTCATCTGTGCCCGAGGGTGGATGTTTCTAGCAAAGGCCTTTCCATGGGCTGCCTGCATCTGGTTGCCCCACCCGGCCCTGGCGACAGATCAGGGACCCGCCTGGTCACTGGAACACAACACCATGCTCTTACCGTGATCCAGGGGTGTCTGAGAGCCTCTTGGATTGTAAGTCGTTTCCTGCAAATGAGGATCAGAAAGCAATGACGATCCATGAAGACAGAAGCTGAGAGCAACAGTATTCTTACTCTTGTCAGACCTGCATTTTGGCATTCTTTGACCACTGCTATCAACCAGAATAATGGAGGGATGCAGAAACGCCTGGGGAATGGGCTGAATTCCCTGCATTCCAGAGAAAGTGGTCCAGGCGGATCCCTCAGAAGAATGACATTATGACACAAACCCTCATCTCTGGTCCCAAACTTGAAGGGCCTAACGCCACACTGTGGGAAAGTCATAACTGTTCTTGTGAGCTTTCCACAGCTTAACCTTTGGTTTAGGTTTTTCTATTTGCCTCCCAGATCCCTCCGCAGCCCTTCCCTGCTCAGGTAGTATGATCTGACCTAGCACTACCTTTAGATGGAGAAACCAGGCTGCTGTACTTTAGAAGACCCCACTCTGGCTCTCTCTGAAGCCTGTGGGACCAAAATCTGTGGATCCTCACTCCTTAGATGCTCTGGGCACAGGGCATCTTACAATTTCCTGGCTTATCTCCTACTTTGACTCTTCAGCCGTGGGGCTCACCCTGGGCCCTAAGGAAAGGGAGTAAGATCAGCATGTCTCTTATTCTCCCACTTACTGACTCCTCTGAGTCTGCCTCCCCCCAACTCCTGCCTGAACTGGCTTGGAAACTCTGCCACTTTGCTTTTCAAAGACTGTAAAAGATAAAGTGCCCTAAAGAAACCTAGGCTAACTGGCTAACTTCCAAACACACACACACACACACACACACACACACACACACACACACACACATATTTGTAGAGCTATTTGTATTTGGGCAGAAAAGAAAGCAGAAACACTTCAGCAAGCAAGATGAATGCCAAGTCTCAGCTAATCCACACTTCTCAGCACCTGCCCAGATTAGACCACAATGGTCTGGATGGTAGCCTGTGGCAAAGAAGGGATGGACTAGCACATCTTTGGGAGAGGGGCAGGAGAAGGTCAGTACTTGAGAAGCCTGTGCCTTTCTCTGTCACCTTACCGGGTCTCTTTAACCAGAAGCTTCCGGATGAAGTCCTTGGCTAGCTCGCTGGTCTGGCTGAAGAATTCTTCATCAAAGTCGTAACTCACCGCTGTGATATTTGCTAGCGTTTCCTGCTTTGTGTCTCCCAGGAAAGGGGATGCTCCACTTAGGCTGAGCACATAGAGAGGGACAGAGAGAAACTATCTTCAAGGAACTTGAAAGAGGAGAGGAGGAAACACAGAGACATCGGTCTTCATAATCCCAAACAGAACAAAGCAGAATATAATGGAAGACAAGACATAGGACTAGGGGAACACAGGACAGAGGGGAGATCCAGTGCAGGCTTCATGAGAGAGCTGACATTTGTGTCAGTTGCATCTTGAAGAATGAAGAGGTTGTTAGTAGTGGAGGAGACGGACGGTGTTCTAGGCTAAGGGAGCAGCTTGAGCAGAGTCTGAGAGATGTGGATATAGATGGAGCAGTAGGGCCTGGAAGAGTATGTGAGGTTCCCTTGCAGGGTTTGTCAAGAGGTGTCATTCAGGAGTGCCTGAGTGGCTCAGTGGGTTGAGCGTCCAACTCTTGATTTCAGCTCAGGTCATGATCTCACGCTTCATGAGACTGAGCCCTGCATCAGGCTCTGTGCTAACAATGTGGAGTTTGCTTGGGATTCTCTCTCTCATATCTCTCTCTCACTCTCTCTCCTTCAAAACAAATATTTTCAAAAAGAAGGTCTCATTCAAATAGTGACTTCCAGATCTACTGTTTCCTGACTCATATCCTAGCTTTTGGGATACTTCTCCCTAGATGTGCCATTGTCACTGTGCCCTAACCTCCCTCCACGAGCTCCTTGCCTTGATGAATGATGTCACTTCACAAATGCACCCAAGGTAGAGCCCAGGGGTCACCTCTGACTCTTACATCCATTCCTTCACCATATCTAACTGGCACTTTCTTAGCATAGCAGTAGCAAGGTACACTGGGAAAATTCTAATATTTCATTCCTCAATTTGAATCCAGCTCTGCCCCTCAGTCGCTGTGTAAATCTAAGTAAGTTACTCAACATCTCACCTGCAGTTTCCTCCTCCATAAAATGAAGAAAATTAAAACTTCACATGATTGTTGTAAAGAATAAATACATTTACAATGCTCCATGCATTCTTGCCCCATACTAAGGGCTCGAGAATTGGTGGCCATTACTACTATATTAGAACACAAAGAATGTTCTGTGACTCCCCATTTTCTATAGGATAACATCTGAACTCCTGAGGAAGACATCAGAAGTTTGTCCCTACCACATGCTCAGTACATTTTACCAGACTCACTGTTCCTTTCCTCAGCAGATAGTCCTTCTCTCCCTTTGTCTCCCACCCAGAAAATTAATCTCATTCTGTACATCCCAGTTCAAATTAATCTCAACCTCTTTCTCATTAAATCTTCCACAGCCCCAGCAAACCAGCGTCTCTCCCAGCTGTGTCTCACACAGCAGTGTTCATACATCCAGCATAATCTTGGTCCCACTGAGTTCGACTTAGCTGTGTGGTATCTTGCCTCCAACACAGGGAGCTCCAGGCATGCAGAGCAGACCTCCTCCATGTAAGTATCCTGAGTGCCTGGCACAGTGCCCGCCATGGAGCAGGCACTCAATAAACTGTGTAGAACTCAAATGAGCTGCAAGAAGGCTATATGTCTTATACATGCTGGAATCCCTTAATATTTCAAAAATGGAAATCTGAGTTCTGAAAAAAATCAAGGTTTTAAGAGCCAACACAGAATCTGGAAACATAGAGCAATGCATCAAATTCTCTTTCTCTGCATCCAATTCTTCTGGCGCTTAAAAAAATACTGATAGCCAGACTCCATCCCTGGCAATTCTGATGTAATAGATCTGCAGCGGGCCTGGGCAGTGTTAGGTATTTTTTTTTAATGTTTTATTTATTTCTAGGAGAGAGAGAGAGAGAGAGAGAGAGAGAGCGTGAGCAGGGGAGGGTCAGAGAGAGAGGGAGTCACAGACTGAAACAGGCTCCAGGCTCTGAGCTGGCAGTCAGCACAGAGCCCGACGCGGGGCCCGAACCCACGAACCGCGAGATCTTGACCTAAGCGAAAGTCGGACGCTTAACCGACTAAGCCACCCAGGCGCCCCTGGGCAGTGTTAGGTATGAAAAGGTCTAAGATGCAGCCAGGATTGAGACCCTCTGCCACAGCTCAGGGGGTCCACCATGTTGTAAAGAGCTCCCAGTCTAAGTGGTGCTGGCAGAGTCAGAGAACTGGTTTATAGGAACATGAAGAGATGATCCCCTCAGCTGGTGAGCGCTGGAGCCCCCATGTCTCCTCTGGCTACCGGCTAACTCATACCCAATGTGCCATAAAAAGAGGATGTTCCAGCTGTGCTGTTGGGGAGAAAACGGTTGAGAAGCACTGATGGAACACCTACTAATCAGCCACGTATTGTACGCCCGAGCTGAGTTAGGAAGTTTGCACGTATCTGGTTATTTAACCCGCACAGCACACCGTGGCAGGAAGTTTGTGATTATTATTTTCCTGATGAGGAAAACAGGCCCAGAGGTTAAGTATCTGACCAAGGTCACAGATATAGAAAGTGACAGACTCATTGCACATGGAGCTACACAGGAAATGTCTGCTTAAGCAACTTAATACTTCAGGGGTGAGAAAGAGACTCTGGGGAGAAAGGAGAGAGCACGTGAGATCTGGGGAAGGAAGGGGAGACTGGAAAGGAAAGAAGCGGGATCAGGGAAGGCAGGGGAGCCTGACGGCTGTCCCAAGGCTTCTGGGTGAAAGCTGACTTTCTCACAGGAAATACAGCCTGGGTGAGGCTGAGCAGTGGATGCCTGGCCACAGCAGGGATGCAGACAAGGCTCAAGGTCAACCCTAGGGCTAAAAGTACGTAATGGGGCTAAAAGCACGCAACCTCAGGTGTGTTGTGTGAACGGAACACATCTGGCTCCTGGTAAATGATTCATGAGTAAAATCAGTAAATTCAGGCTGTCTGTCCCTACCCTCTCATTCCTCCCAGCTCCCCAGATCCAAGCTAGGTTGGGGCCCCAGCATCAGGGATACTCACAGAATATAGGTGATGACGCCTATACTCCTGCAAAACAAAGAACAGGCAAGTCAGAGCCACCTGGCTCTGATCCCAGCCCAGCAAGGGACTCCCCCAATGGTTCTCAAGGGGAAGGGTCTCAAGGGGAAGGTCATCTCAAGTCCATAGCCCTCTCCCATCCATTCCACTCTTCAGCAGCAGCCTGGGATGTGTCTGGAGTCATCAGGCTCTGGATACTGAGTCCCGGGACCCAAGTTCAAGGTCAGAGATTCAGGCTGTGATTGGGGCAAGTCCTTTATGATCTCTGAGCCTCATTCTCCTCATAAAATGAGGGTAATGATAACTACCTCACAAAACTGCTGGGAGAATTTTAGGAAACCAAGCAATCAAGGTACTCAGCCAACTATAAAGCCCTGTTCAAATGAAATGAGTCCTATCTGTGCAGAAAATCAGTCACTACAGTATCCCCAGGCCCAACACTGCTCTTAGAGCCTACGAGACTCTCAGTGATCACTTGGTTGATTAACTGAATGAACTATTGCTACTATTCTTTATCATGGCTGTGGCAGGCCTCCAGGGTGAGCCTCTCCCCTTGTCTCTCCCTCAGCCATGTTCTAACAAGCTCAGGTCTAGGCCTGGCTGCCTCCAGCTTCCCTGGGCCACATGTCCAGCACACCTGGAGCAGCAGGAGGCTCTGAATGTGTGGAGAAAGGAGTTTTCATGGTCAAGTGGGATGATGTCAGCGAGAGCCAGAGTCTGAGGTCTTTTGCCCTTATAAGGATCCCAAGGTCACCTTGGTGGTCTATACAACTTACCACATGTCAGCCTCCAGGCCCAGGGGCTCGTAGTTCACAATTTCTGGAGCTGAAAGAAGCCATATTGAAGAATCAGCAGTATGAAAATGATTAGAAATGAAATGAATATGAAAATGAGAAGAGATGGGGATAGGGAATTTTAGGGAGTTTGGTGACAAACGTCTCCCCCCTAAATCCTCACTAAGGAAAAATCAGAGCAACAGATGGAGATAGTCTGGGTCTAAGAATTTTGAGAAATGAAGTTGCCTGTTATCCTGGTAGAAATCTTTTACAAAGAGACCTTTATAGAGAGGAAGAGGGAAAGGACAGAGGAGTGCCTGGAAGAGGAAGAGGAGAGTGGGGTAAGAAAGATCCCAGAAAGAGAAATGGGGTCTGACAAGATGGCTTGCTTTAGAACTCTCTGGTGGAAACTAGTCAGGTCAGCGCTGGAAGGTCATCATGAAGAAAAGAAGGCAGAGAGAGAATCCACATTCCTGAATCTGGTCTGAAAGAGGGACACCACCCCCCTGAGGAGAATGACAACAATCTGGGGCCAATGAGATGATGAACCTGAGGTGCCTGAGGGGCATCCAGGCAAAGATGTCTTGGGAATTAGAGGGTGAGCTAGAGTCATCAAATCGAGAGTCATCATACAGGTGGAAATAGGAGCTGTGTGGATGATGAGATGACCAAGAGAAGGTGCAGAATCTAGGGAAGAACATTTTACCCAGGCCAGAAGAAGACCAAATGTCACCCAAAGATCAAGCAGACAAGCGCTTAGAAAGTGTGTAGTGTCCAGTGAGTGTCCTGACTGTGGGAAGTAGAGATAAGACTATAGACAATGCTACAAAAAAGCTTGGCCATGAATCGGAGGAGAAAACGAGGGCAATAGCTAGAGAAGGGAGAAAGGCTGAGCCTGTTTAATCATAATAGAAAAAGGGAGAGGGTGGGAAAGGCTACAATGGCTCATCTAGAACAACATCAAAACCACTACACCTGTACCATGTGACCACCACCCACCTGTCCCTAACTAGAGACACAAGGAACCACTTTTCTGGCTTTGCTTATTTTTTAGCTTCATAAAAATGATGTCATCCTGGAGATAATACAGTCACTTGATCCCCCCAACCGCCTAACATTATGCTTTTAATGTTCACTGAATGTACATCCATGGTCTTTCATTTTCACTGCTATATAATAGTCCACTGTGAGACTATGTATCATCTTCCAGTCATTGTCCTCTCAGTGATCATTTGGATGGTTTCCAGTTCTATTCTTATCAGAACAACACTGCTGTGAACTTTTTTGCACACATCTCACAAACATGAAAGATATATTCTAGCATGATGATTCAAAGTATGGTCTGAAGACAAATAGTCACTGGTCCAGACACAATAGGTCCAGAAATGGGGAGAAAGCTTTTAGAAACTCGTATAGCAATTTGACATTGCCATGACATTCAAATTGTGATGATTACTCTAGGGGTTTATTTTTCTTGTGTTTTTACTGAAGAAACAGTCCAGGACAGATTGAAGGAAAAAAATTTTTAAGTCTTTCACCATAGAGAGTTTAGAAGCACAACTCACTTTCCAGGCTTATCTGCTTGATACAAATATACACTCACTTCTGTTCTCTATGTGCTTTTGCTTGTCCATTTTCTTCTGGGCTTTTCTTCTTTCTTGGTGGTATGTGTGTGTATGTGTGTATGTGTGTTTGTGTGTGTGTGTGTGTGTGTGTGTGTGTTTGTGTTACTGTTGTTGTTTTGGTTTCTTTTTTTACTTCTCTTACTGTTTTCCTTACCTACTTACATTTTTGTAATGGCCACCTTGAGACTTTATGATGGCTATCTAACAAATTCTAGCATAAGCAATCTTTTGACCCTCATCTAACAATATAAGAGCCTTAGAACACTCATTTCAAGCACTCTTTCCTATCTAACATTATTTTCTTCAATTTTTAGTTGTTTTTTAACCCCACAATTAAAACCTCATCATCATCGTCGGCATCATCATCATCATCGCCTTAAACAGAAAATGTTTATATTTGCCTAATGTTTACTGATTTCTTTGCTCTATTACTTCTTGCATTGAGGCCTCCCTTCAGAGGACATTTAATCCACAAGCACATCTTCAGAAGCTCTATTAATAAAGGTTTGTTGGTGGTTTAATTGTTTTATGGTTTGTCTTGTTCTTTTTCTAATTTTTGTTTTTGCTATGTTTTGTCTGAATCATTTGTCCTCATTCTTGAAATACAATTTTTGCTGGGTATAGAGTTATGAGTCTTTTTTTTTTTTTGAGGATGTAATTGGCTTTATGAAGCAACTGATGAACCGGGCAGCATCCCATCTAGCAAGCAGAGAGATGCCCCCTACTTACTGGTTTTTAATTTTTCCTTAGTTCCTGAGAGATAATATTCTATTGGACATTGGCTTCTATTGTGGTTTTGAGAAGTACACTGTCAAATTTCCATTTATTTATTTATTTATTTATTTATTTATTAATTACATGTCTTTTCTCTCTGGCTGCTTTTATGATCTCTTTGTCTTTGGGACCCTATAGTTTAACTATAATGTTAACTGTAGTGTAACTATAATGGATTTTTTTTTTCTGTTTGATATACATTGTCCTTTCTGTATCTGGAGATGCATGTTTTCATAACAGTTCTGAAAATTCTCATTTTCTTCAAATGTTGATCCTGTGTTTTTTCTATTCCCTCCTCTGGGATTCCAAAGAGGCATCTATTAGGTTTTCCACTTTTACCCTCTTACTTGTCCTCTATTTCATACTCCTGTGTCTTGGTCTTTCTGTGATATTCTGGCTAATTTTTTTTCAGCTCTGCCTTTCAATTCTTTAATAGTCTCTTCAACTGTGTGTAATCTATTGTTTAAGTCATTCACTGAAATTTAAATTTCCATGAGTTATATATGGAATTTCTTAAAGTTCTTTCTGGTTCTTTCTAGCCTTTGCCTGGTCATTTTTGACAGTCTCTTGTTGCTTGCTCATTCTTGTGATTCTTTTGTTTCTATATACATTCCCTTTATTTTACAGTCAACATCAGATAATTTCAATATCTTATGTCCTTGGATGTCTAAGTCTTGCTAGTCTCTGACTGAAATGCTGATAACATACACTTGCCTTTGGGAGAGGTCCCCCTCTTGAATTTTCTTGCTGCTCACAGCTCCAGCCCTAAGTTCATATTTCACTGGCTTTGGAGGTGGGGCAGGTGATGTCGGAGGAATTACTACCTCTAAAGATTTCTCTTATTTCCCATGAGTCCAGAATTTCATTATAAAGAATATTTTTCCTCAAGAATCCATTTTTGTTGCAGGAGGGCTTTTGGAAGACAGGGTCCACCATGCTCCTAGAAGCTGATGGTAACTTCTTAATACAGTGTCTCGGGTTGAAGTTTCAAAGGAATGGTGGGAATAGGACAAGTGGTTATAACCTGCTTCTCAGGAGTCCTGGGTAAAGAAAGTCATCCTAATTTGGGCAGAGGCCTAGAGAAGGTGCCCTCCATATCTGTAAGGTACAAACAAAACCTGTTCTGGGCTGGAGCTGGGTCACGCCAGCTCACAAGAGTCAACTGTATGTATCTCTTCCCAACTCTGAATTCAGTGACAAGTTGATAGCTTAAAATAGGCAAATGCTATAAATTAGAGTTGTGTTTTGTTTTGGAGACCCAGTTGTTAGACATTTAACAATGTATCGCTGCAAAAAACCCTCCATAGACTGGCCCTACCCATCAATATCCCACTCACATGGCCATTTTGATGGGAACTCTCTGCTCCATCCAGAGTGGATGGTGAACTATCTCGGATAAATGTACTAATTCTGGTCCTCCCCTCTACTCTGAGTGACTGAGCCTTGGGTGTACTCCTCTTCTACCGTGCCTTTGTCTCCACTCTTGTTCACACTTCTCCCACCCACAATACCAGCCCTTTGTCTCTCATTGACTCAAGGGCGTGACTGATCCCACTGACTTTGCCAGAGTGGATAGCTTGTTTGAATAGTCTTTCAGAGATGTCTCTATCATTCATTTTATAATTAATCACAGCCTGTTTGGTGACACCTCTTCCACTATTGTCCTGAATGTCTAGTTGAACCATTTACTGTTAACACTTGGTCTGAACTTAAGTAAATAAATGTATGCATTTTACCATATACGTGAATGGTGGGCAGAAACTGCTGCTCGGACAAAGTTCAAGAATAGATGTCTTGTGCCCTCGGTTCAAGTTGGTTCTGCCACCAACTCACTGTGTGACCTTGGATGTGTCATTCTGAATGTGGCTCCCTGTCATCACTTTGTCCTCAGTACCTCACCTAATATCTGTTACACAGTTAATGAAGAATGGCCATTGGTTGACCTTCACTAAAATCCCCCAGCTTTTCAATTCCACGTTTGTTAAACTAGACCAGATAACTTAAAAAGATCCTTCTAGCACTCTTACTTGGTCATTTGATGTCTTGTTTCCACAACTAAATTGAAAGCCCCCTGGGGAAAAGGTCTTTTTAGAGAGACAACCCAGTGTAACCAAAAGAGCACAGGCTTTGATGTTGGATGTATCCATATTTGAATCTTAGTTCTACCACCTACTGGTTGTTTTGCCTTGAACGAAGCATCTGATAGAGAAAATAACTAAATCTGCTTCATGAGGTTGTTTGAAGATTAACTGAGATGATGTCTATAGAGCACCAGCACAGTGCCTGGCACACAGCAAGGGTCCCCTACCCTGGGGTCTGTGGAGCCTTGTTAGCACCCCACGCCACAGTGGCTATGGAGCTCCAATGTGTGACCTGAAAATCCATCAGGATGGATGATCTGACATATTCTGGTTTCCTTTTTGATTAGACTGTGTCAGAAGTTTCAGTCCCCAAATTTTGGGGAGAACATGCCCCTCCCTCCATCTCCAAGACCACTTCCACTCCCAAAGCAGAGAGACAATGGTCCTCAGTTCTCATTCCTCTCCCTTCTAGAAACAGAGGGAAGAGAGAGCTGCCAGAGCTCTCCTGAAGCAGGGCCCCCCCATGCATGAATAAAGGCCTGACACGCAGGAGAGGCTAGTGGGTGGATCTGGCATTTGGCGGATGATTTCCCTTTTCCTTTTCAGGAAGTCAAAAGCTACTCCAGAGAAATTCGAGTTTATGGGAATGCCAGAGGGCGGGGTAATTTTAAATCTTGACAATAAATTCATCTGAGATCAGGAGGTAGGGCTAGCTCCAGGATGGTTTGACTCTGCAAAGGCCTCTAGCCCCACCGAGCCTCCCACTGCCCCCCGGGGTGCTCAATGCCAGCACCTGGACCCTTACCCAGAAGACCAGCAGGACATTTTCTTCCCCACCCATTAGGTTTCCAAGGGGGGTCTCCAAAGCACCATCTCTCAGCCCAGACTCTCAAACAGACACAGGGTTTGTTCTCAGAATTTCTCTACCTTTCGATCCCAGATGCTTAGCTGGGAGAGAAACAGGCCTAAAACTCACCAACAAATTCTGGCGTCCCAAAAATGTTCTTAAATTCAACTCCATCTTCTATTTCATGAGCCAGGCCAAAGTCAATCAGCTTGATATGTGGAATGGGAATATTCTTGTCTAACAGCATAATGTTTTCTGGCTGGAGAACAACAACAACAACAAAAAAAAAACAAGTAAAGGAGGAAAGGACAGTAATTAAAGCACTGTTTTGTGTTTTTGCTTTAGGGTTGGGTGGGGTTTGGTGTTCTTTTTTAGGAGACTGAAATTCTTCCTTGTTTTTGTGTCCTGTCTTCTCCTGTGAACTCAAAGACAGGCATAGCACTGAGGGCAAGGCCTGCGCTTTATGAACTCTGGTGCTCACAGCAGAACCAGAGACCTTAGCTTTTAGTCCCCTTTCTGTCTCTGAATGGCAGATCCCTTAATGCAGTGCCTCTGTTTCCTGATCTGTTAAATGGGGCCAGTGAGAAACTGAAAGCATTTCCTATAAACAAAACCACTGCCTCTGTGTGAGGACGTAGGGGTGGGAGCCTAGCAGCTTAGCTTCAGTTTACACTCTGCTTATTAAACCTTTGTCTTCCTAACCACCTCTTCCCCCTGGCTGGCCGGCTTCCTGTTGACAAACTCCCCTCCTCTGGCCTAACCATGTAGCTCACACTTCTCTATGTGTTTAACTAATTCTGGCCCTTGGCAGGACACCGGAAAAAAAAATGCACCTGATTTCCAGGGAAAATACCAGCTGCCCAGGCTATTTCCAGCGCAGCAAACAGCTGCCAGGTCTGACACAACCATGTGGGTGTGTGTTGGTGGGGGGATGGCCCTGCCCTGGCCTCATACACCACAGGCTCTCAGGGAGGCCAAAACAGAAGCCTGCCCTTCTGAGCCTACCCTTGTCACTCCCACCCGATGGCTCAGAGCCCACGAAGGGGGGAGCAGGCCCCTCCACTTCACCTTCTCCCCTCCTGCTCCCCACCGTGACTGTCCTAGACTTCATTTGAAGTGGAATGTCTCCGGGCGCCTGGGTAGCTCAGTTGGTTAAGCATCAGACTTCTGCTCAGGTCATGATTTCAGGGTTTGTGATTTCCAGCTCCCCGCTGGGCTCTGTGCTGACAGCTCAGAGCCTGGAGCCTGCTTCACATTCTGTATCTCCCTCTCTCTCTGCCCCTCCCCTGCTTGCACTCTATGTCTCTCTCTCTCAAAAAAGCTAAATATTAAAAAGTTTTTTTTCAAAATGGAAAGTCCTGAAAACATCCACACACAAACATCAATTCATAATAGTCCCAAAGTGGAAACAAGACAAATGTCCCATCAACTGATGAACACAGTATATCCATATAATGGAATACTATTAAGCCATAAAAAGGGATGAACTTTGAAAACATGATGCACCAAAGGCCATGTATTATATGATCCCATTTATATGAAATATACTGAATAGGTAAATCTATAGAAAGAGAAAGTAGTTGAGCAGTTGCTCAGGACTGGGAAAATGGGGAGTGACTGCTAATGGGTATGGGGCTTATTGTGGAGTGATGAAGATTTTCTAAAAGTGAGTGGTATTAGCTGTGCAACTTCATAAATTGTACACTTTATTTTATTTATTTATATTTTAATTTTAGAGAGAGGTGGGGAAGGGCAGAGGGAGAGAGACACAGAGAGAGAGTTTTAGGTAGGCTCCATGCTCAGCAAGGAGCCCGATGTGGGGCTCGATCCCACAACCCTGGGATCATGACCTGAGCCAAAATCAAGAGTCAGAGGGTACCTGGGTGGCTTAGTTGGTTGAGTGTCTGACTCTTGGTTTTGGCTCAGGTCATGATCTCAAGGCTCGTGAGTTCAAGCCCCATGTTGGGCTTCATGCTGACAGTGCAGACTCTGCTTGGGATTCTCTCTTTTTCTCTTTCTGCCTCTTCCCTGATTGTGCTCTCTCTCTCTCAAATTAAATAAACTTAAAAAAAAAAAAAAAGAAATCAGGAGTCAGATGCTCACCTGACTGAGCCACGCAGGTGTCCCTAAATGGTACACTTTAAATGGGCAAATTGTATAGCATGTGACTTATATGTCAATAAATCAGCTTTACATAAATGAATAAATACCTAAATACATGTTTAAGAAAACAGAACATCCCTATTTCTTTTATTAAAAAATTTTAATGTTTATTTATTTTTGAGAGAGAGTGAGAGACAGAGTGTGAGTTGGGAAGAGGCAGAGAGAGAAGGAGACACAGAATCCGCAGCAGGCTCCAGGCTTTGAGCTGTCAGTACAGAGCCCGATGCAGGGATCGAACTCACGAACTGTGAGATCATAACCTGAGCCGAAGTCGGATGCTTAACTGACTGGGCCAGCCAGGTGCACTGAACATCCCTATTTCTCAAAGAAGAATTTCCCACCTTGTACCTTTGCTCACATTATCTTCTCTACCTAGAAAACCTTCTGCTTGATTTATGCCCATTAAGATCCTAGCTGGGCTTCAAAGTCTAACTCAACTCAGCTAGTCCTTGACAGCTCTTCTCAGCGAGTAACCCCCTCCACACACAAAAGATGAATCTCCCTCCTCCCCCCATCCCCTTGGTGCTTATTTGGACTTTTTTGTTACAACATTTGTCACACGCTTTCCCTTGTCCTAGGTCCTCTACTGGACTCTCAGCTGGAGGGAGGAGTCAGATCTTTATGTGTTCACCCCTGCAGTGCTGAGCACGGTGGCTGGCAGGCTGAGGGTTGCCCTGTTAGCTGAATCGATTCTGAATCTGGCCTGAAGACACTCCATCTGCCCCCATCCCAAACTTCCTGGCTCCCTGAAGTCTCTGTGACCTCCTGTCAGAGTGGCTGGAAACTTTCACTCAAACGAGCTGGCTGAGGCCTCCCCCGACTTTGAAAATAAATAAATAATACGTTTCCTTTTGCACTTTTTTTAAAGCTTGTTTATCCTTTTTCCCCTCTGGAGATTTCTCTCAACTTTATTGTGAAAATGTGTCAAAGTCCTTTCCCAAGGCAAAGCAGGGTCTTAGGTCCTGCAGAAAGGAGACTGGAGGGCGGGGGAGGTCAGGAGATAGGATCAGAGAGATGGCGCCAATCCAGTGCCCCCAATCCTTCGAACGGCTGCTTATGGACCTTAGTGCCTTGGAATCCCATGCGGAGAGCTGCACCCTCCCATTGCCCACCGTCTCTTCATCAGGGGGCTTCTCCCTCCATTCTACCACATTCCTTAGTTTCCTTATTAGGAACTTCCCCTCTCCTTCGGAAAATGGCCCTGAGGCTTGCCTCTGGGGCGGAGGAGGGTCAGGGCCTGGGTCTGTCACCATAAATGCTGGAAGCACAGCACACACTGAATGGGAATGGGAGCCACTGTGGACAAAAGCAGGCACACAGAACCTGGTGACCCCCAGGATAATGGGGCAGGAAGAAAAGGGTAGGGAACATGGGAGAAGGATAAACAATTGGTGGCTGAATTCTCCCAGGCAGCATTGCTCTGAGAGGTGAGAAGCATCCTTGCCTTATACCCTCTCACCTCAGTGTCCCACAGTCCAGGGGAAGCAGCTCTCCACTGCCTTGTAAAAACTTCAGGGTCAGGCCACGTTTTCTTACCTGAGTACTGCCTGCCCCTGCAAGCTCTTGTCCACTCCAAGAACTTAACACATAGCAGGTCAGGTGACTGCTCCTCTGCTTAGAACATTCTTCCTGCACAGTTCCTGTCCCAAACCTGGCTAATTTCCTATTCACATTTTAGTAAAAATAGTACCTCCTCTAGAAGGCCTACATATGTATGCATGCATGCGTGTGCGCACGCACACACACACACACACACACACACACACACACACACACACACACTTCCTGCCCAGTTCCCATAACATCCTGTGCTGCCCCCATTCCAGTGTGTCTTGCACTGTCTCAAGGTGGTTGCTTACTTATCTGCCTCCTCATACTGGGTTATAAGCTTCCTGAGGGTTCTGTTCCTATCAACTACCTAAAGCTTGGCATAGAGCCTGCATCCACCAGGTGCTCAATAATTATTCCTTGAGCAAAGACTGCTGCCATTTAGCTGCAATGTGCTAACCAAGCACATGACATACTTCATACCTCTTCGAATGCTCCCAGCTATCTTATGCAGTGGATGTTATCATTCCTCTGTTTCAGAAAGAAACCAAGACTGAAGTACTGGCTTGTGGACACAGGGATTTTACTGTTTTCTTTTGTTTTTTATTTTTGAATGAGAGAGCATGTGTGGTGGAGGGACAGAGAGAGAGGGAGCCAGAGGATCCTAAGTGGGCTCTGTGCTGACAGCAGCAAGACTGATGTGGGGCTCAAACTCATAAACTAGGTGATCATGACTTGAGCTGAAGTTGGACATTCAACCAACTGAGCCACCCAGGTGGTCCTGGACATGGGGATTTTAACCTCTACCTGTTGGACTCCAAAGCTTCTACTATAACACAGAGTAAATGATCTTCCTGCTTCTCAAGGGTCCTGGGAAATCTATCCCAGGGGGGAGTGGGTATTCTGCTCCAGCCTGGCAACCTAGGGCACGCTTGGACCCTGCTCAGGCATAGCTATTTTCCTGCCCTGGCGCCTGCTTCCCATCCCTGCCTGTCTTTTCTTCTGGTGACGCTTTCACCCAGGTGAGTGGCCCCACGTGCAGTTCTGGCCTGCCCTCAAACTGGGTCCAAAGGCTCTGAAAAGGAGCCTCAGGACCTCCTGGGCTGGACCTCCTTGTTTCAAGGAGACAAGAGAGGTCCTGGGAGAGTCCCCAAGGAGAGTCTGGATAAAGTGATGTGGCCTGTGAGTTTCAGGCTGAGAGGTGGGGTAGGCAGCAGGAATGTTTTAGTGGGTGTCAAGACCCACATTCTTTCCTCATCTTACTACTCACACACTGAGCCATTTAGATCAAATGTACCTTCTGGCTCAGACCTGCCCTGACTGGGAGTAAATACTAAAATAGCAAAACAGTAAAATAGACCCTATTTCTGCAGCTCCTCTGGCTTTCGGAAGGGCTTCCTTCTTGCTATCTCAGCCTCCACTAACTGGGAGGCAAAGCAGGGGCTGTTATTTTCCAAACATTTACCAAGGTGAACAGCACATTAGTGCTCTATGTCATCCTGCAACCATCCTGAGTGGTAGACTGTTATCACCCCCATTTCACAGTTGAGGAAACAGAGGCTCAGAGAGTTAAAGCACTGGCTCAAGGTCCAACAGCTCATAATGGCAGGGTCAGGGTAGGTTTCCTGAGCAGCCCAGCCCCTGCTCGCCACCACATCACCCAGTTTGGTTAAATATCTTCAGCGGTCTCACTGACCACGAGAGTAAGTTCAAGGTGCTTTGCCTGATATTTGAGGCATCGAGGCTCTGCCCTGACTGCCCCAGGCTACCTTCCCAGTCTCACCGCTCATCATGTGCTTGCACCTGCCCCATAAACCCCTCAAGGTGGGTATTACACACCCAGAATGACATCTCAGTTCCATCCTTTGTTTCGGCTTTTCCCCTTGCCTAGAATGTCTTTCCTACTCTTCACACTTTCAGAGACTATGCCCTATTCCTGCCTTGTTTTACTCCCTTACTTTTCAATGAAGCGGCCCCTGACCTTGTGCTCTAACCCCCTTAGCGCTGACAATGCTTATGAGCAAGTGGTCCTACGTTGCAGGCTGTCTTTCACATTGTGACACTGCTCTCCTGAGTGGTGGCCTCCCTGGGAAAATTCAGATCAGCACTAAGTTTTCTGGCATCCCTTATGGGGTTTGGCATCCTGGATGTCCCATTGAAATATGCTGATGTGCACTGAAAGAATTGGGAAGGAGCGGTCCTTCCCTTTCTGCCCCGTGGAGGCCCTCCACCACTACAAGGGGAGTCCCAGTGCACTCCTCCCCACAGGGCTGCTATAGGGCTGGGCCAGGAGGGGAAATGACTGGGGTGGGGGAACCCCAAGGGTAGCCTGAGGGTCAATAAAGCGGAAGTTCTCCCAGGGGGTTTTTAAAGCTTCTTTGCTTCCCCTCTCCTGAACAGGGTGGGGCACTAAACAAGATCCCGGGGCTGGCTAGAAGGAAATTCCAGTTTCACCTCCTCCACCATATGAGGCCGTGTGAACTTAAGCACATCGCTTCCTCCCTTTGGGTCTCAGCCCCCCAGTTCTAAAATAGACATTGGATGGGATCCAGAGCCCCTTCGAGCTCTAGCCTCTGCAACTGCAAGGTGGCATAACTTCCCAAGCTGGCTGGGCAAATTCCCACTCCTCTGGGCCCCCAGGAAGGACATACAGAGGCTCAGGTCCCCTGGCTCCTGGTCAGGAAGGAAGAACAATCCACTGAGATGACAGACCGCTGGGCCCAAGCCAGGCTGCCCTCTGGGGTAGTGTGGTCCTATCCATCTGCCCTTCTCCTCCAGCTTTATTTGCTTCAACCAAATACTACCTACATACTTGACATCACCTCTAAGCATGACTGGAAGGAAGGATCGCATTCCCATAGGTGCCCCCACTGCCCAGCACGGGCTTGTGGAGCTGCCACCACAAGGTGAAACTGTCCTCACCTGTCAAAACAAATCCACCCAGCTCAGCCCACCAGGGAGGCAGCTGTGGGAGAGGCCAACATGCCCCTCCATGCCCCAGTGGATTTGGTCAGAGATGCCTGCCATGGTGCCAGCCAGAAGCCGGTCCTCCTGGCAGGACCCATGTGAGTGGGTGATCCCTGCCAGTCTAGTCCAGCACGTCCGGGGGCCCCTGCAGGATGAAGGCAGCCTCTGGGAGCTATGCAGCAAGGTGCAAAAGACTTGAACTTAGATTCAGGCAGGTCTAGGTTCAAATCCCAGCTCTGTCACTCACAGGTTTCCCATCTGTAAAATGAGACACTTCCCATGGCATAGGGTTGTTCTGAAGATTCAGAGAGATGGTCCATGTAAGGAACAATGCCCAGCAAGATTTCAAATCACGGTGGCTCTGTTTGTTTGCTCCTCTTTGGGATGTAGCAATGACAACAGTCAGCCCTGGGAACCTTACTGCATCCCTGCTGAGTCACCTGTGCACACCTGCAGACCATGCCCTCTCACTGACCTGCCTCCTGTCCCACTCATCCTCACCCCCATTTCACCTACCATGTTCACAATGGGAGGCTCCAAGGGACCTCAAAGATCATTTAGTCCCTTCATGGTTGCAGAGCAGCTCAAAAAGGCCAAGAAACTGCCAAGGTCACTGATCAAGGAGCAGAGCCGAAGTCGGCCAACCCCCTGCCCAGTGTCTTCTCCAGGTGCCCACACAGACTACCTATCACTGAGTGAGGCCGTTTAGCTCAGCAGACCAGGGGCCATGCTATGGGGACAAGGAGGCTGCATACGAACCTTCATTGCAAATATTGAGTATGGCCCCAGATTATTCAGGAAGTGCTGGGCAAACTGAGAAAGCAAGGCTGCCTGCTGCCAGGCCTCTCTGGGCTGGTTTCCATGATGCTGCAGCAAACTCTCCCCCTGGCACACTGTGGATGAGACCACAGGCAGCCCATTCCCGCAAGCCTCCAGTGTGGCCTATGCCCAAGGTCTGTCTCCATCTGGCATTCAAGGCCCTCCTATCGCTAGACACTCACCCCTCCACTACACCCTAACCAACCTCTTTATCACCTCTGTCCCAATCTGCAGTTCACTCTGCTGGAATGGCCTTCCTCACCAGCTTTTTCTTCCCCTTCACACCCAACTCCAACACACACACTGGAACATCTGTGATCCCCTCCCCTCTGGCACGTGCAGCTAGTTGTTTCCCATCGGGGCCTGTGTGGTGCCCGACATGCCTCCGGCAGGGAACCAACTGTGCTATAATTCCTTATGTGTCTCTCCACTATCCTGAAACCCCACGAGGCAGATGGGGGCCTTGCCTCTCATTGCCACCCCTAGCACCCCACAGTGGCTGGCACTGCAGTAAGTGCTCAGAAATTATCTGCTCAGGAATTGTCTGCTGGACAGGGGCACCTGGGTGGCTTAGTCGGTTAAGCTTCTGACTTTCGCTTAGGTCATGATCTCACGGTTCGTGGGTTGGAGCCCCGCGTCGGGCTCTGTGCTGACTGCCAGCTCAGAGCCTAGAGCCTGTTTCAGTCTGTGACTCCCTCTCTCTCTGACCCTCCCCTGCTCATGCTGTCTCTCTCTCTCTCTCTTTCACACCTAGAAATAAATTTAAAAAATTTTTTAAAAAAAGGAATTGTCTGCTGGACAAATGAACAAACCACATATGCATCTCTTGCGCATTCTGCTTTTAGGGAATCAAGGTAGATCATAGCTAGAGCCCTAGAACCTGAATTCAAATCTCAGTTTTGCCATTTACCAGCAGTCCGACACTGGCAAGTTACTTAGCCTGTCGGCCACAAGTTTCTCACCTATAAATTAGCAATAGTAAATTAGATAATAAAACCTACCTCATAAGGGTTACCAAAAGGATCAAACGGGCATATAACGTGAACTGTGGCTGTTAGCATTGTCTTTTTTTTTTTTTTTTTAACATTTATTCATTTTTGAGAGACAGAGCATGACCAGGGGAGGAGCAGAGAGAGAGGGTGACACAGATCCAAAGCAGGCTCCAGGCTTTGAGCTGTCAGCGCAGAGCCCGATGCAAGGCTCACACCAATGAACTGTGAGATCATGACCTGAGCCAAAGTCGGATGCTCAACTTACTGAGCCATCCAGGTGCCCCAGAATCATCTCTGTAATTATATTCTTGATTATGTCTCTCCTTCCCAGAATGAGAGTCTTTATCATCTGCCTACTGAACTCCTACCCATCCTTCAGGCCCAGCCAAAATTCTGTCTCCTCCAGGACGTATCATTTAAATTCCCAGCCCAGCTCTCCTTCCTTCTCCTGGCTCCACACTTGTGCAGCAACCTCGCCCTGCAGTACCAACCACTGCCAAGAGCCTGCGTGTCAGTTCTGCCTTGCCAACAAGATTGCACACTTGCCAAGAGCAGGCCTGCTTCTCATGCTCTTTCTGTGTTCCTCAAAGCACCCAGCCTGACGTTTCAGGATAGCACAAACTATAGCATTTAGTTTACAAAGCATTCATACTTATTTGATTCTCACTCTCTGAGGCAGGTACCATCATCACCCCCATTTTACAGATGAAGAAACTGAGGCTCAGAGACGTTAAATGCTTTCCCAAGGTGCCACATTAATAAGTAGTGCAACTAGGGTTCAAGTTCTGGCTGACTCCAGATCCTGTGTGCTCTTCCTTCTCCCATGTCCCCTCCCTTCCTCTAGTTGATGCAAGAGTGCCTGTTGGGGTCAACCCTGCCTGCTGGAAAAGTGGACATGTCCAGCTTGGCTCTGGTGTCTCAGCAGCTTCCTGTACCAGCTCCATGTTCTTCCCAGAAAACCCACAGCTTTGGCTCAGGGGAGGGCCCTAACTCGGTTGCACTTGGATTTGTTAGGCCACAGCTTCTGGCCACTCGCTCATGGCCTCCTCCTCTGGGGAAGGCTGCTACATGGTTCTGACCTCCCACTGCCCTGCCCAGTAAAGCAGAAGAGAAAACCTACTCTACCTACCTGTTCTGTCTCTAAGCTCTTGCGGCATGGACAGAAATAAAAAGTCACTTTCAAGGAATACTAGCTTTTGGCTTTGGGCCAATCGGCAATGTTGGTCTGTGCCCAACTAGCGTTAATGGTGAGCTTTCCCTGCACATCACCTTATTGGATCCTCACAGCCACCAAGCTGGTGATGACTGGCGCCTCATCTAACCAGTGAGGAACCTAGGCTTGGATCAAGACATTCTGAGCTCTCAAGCTGTGCTTTGGGGGTCCTCATCTGAGCTAGTTGCCCACTGTAATCCTCTTGGGACTGTGCAAAAAATATCAAACCGACAGAAATCAACTCACCAGGAGTGAAGTTCTAGTTTTGGCTTTGTAAAGCAAGCTCTCCAAGCAAGTCAAAAGCAGACAGTGTCACATTTAGGAAACCAGTGCCGAAGAGAGCCCGGTCATCTGACAGACCTAGGTCTGAATCCCACTCTGCCCCGTGCTAGCTGTGTTACCCTGGCCAAGTCAGTTACCCCTCCTCATCTGCAAAATGGGAATATTAATATGTTAAGAGGTTCTGGAGAGACACAATAAAGCTCAAGGTTGGGGCGCCTGGGAGGCTTAGTTGGTTAAGCATCCGATTTTCACTTAGATCATGATCTCGCAGTTCGTGGGTTCCGGCCCCGCGTCGGGCTCTGTGCTGACTGCCAGCTCAGAGCCTGGAGCCTGTTTCAGTCTGTGACTCCCTCTCTCTCTGACCCTCCCCTGCTCACGCTCTCTCTCTCTCCTAGAAATAAAAAAACAAAAAACAAAAAACAATAAAGCTCAAGGAGTCCTCGAGCAACCTCCTCTTTCTATAAAATGGGCATGACCCAGAACCTCCCTCACAGCGTGGCTGCATGCATAAAACAAGTGAACACATGCACAGCACTCAGAGAAGAGACTGCGTGTTTCCAAGGTGCTCAGTAAACGTTGGTTGCCGTTATTACTACACCCCTGACAACAGTCAGCCTGCATAGAGCATTAACCTGTCTACAAAATGCTTTCACCTGCAAAGTCTCTGAGACCCCCCCCCCCGGGGGCGGGGGGGATGCTAGGGGTGCCTAACCGGCTCATGACAGCCAATTGTTAAATTGGAAGGAATTTTGTGAGCCGGTTGTTAAAAACAGCTATGTAACCATATTATTTTAACATTCAAATTAAATGATATAAACTTATAGTTAAAATAGATTATCTTAAAAACAATGCTTAAAACTCACTGCTTTCTAGTTTTTTAAATTATATTTTAGTATTCTCAATGCTCTTGAGGTGGTTTCTGCCCTCTATCTCTGTGTTGGGGAAATACTAATTAATGGTGTACCACTGATCCCCTCTTCCAAACTCTGGTCAGCAGCGCGCTGGATCCTTGAAATTGGCCATGGTGGGTGTCTTGATACCATGGGAACTGAAAACTGGCTGACACTCCAGATCAGGAACTGGTTTGTGGTCTTCTTGATTCTAGACTTAAGAAGTGCTGGAGAAGACCCACTTAATAATGCAGATTAAACTTAAAAGGGTGCCATGTCTGTAGCCATTACTGTGAATAGCACAGAAACAGAGGACTTTTTTTTTTTTCATATTCAGAAACTATTATCCAGTTCAGCAAAGACATCATTCGTGTCATTGGCAAATGAGTTAAGTTCCAACACACACCTTCATTGTTTGGTTTTTATCTCACTTGTTAATGTAGACAAAAATATGAACCAACGTTCTTGTCAGAACTATGCTCAGGGGTCAGTTGCAGCCATAGATTGGGTATGGATACAAGGGTTTGGCAAAAATGGAAGAAAACGTTCTATGAGAAACAACTTGCTCTGTGGAACTTACAATAAAAAGTATTATTTCCTTTGCTGTTTGTAAGTTGTGTTGTAAACCTTTGTATCATAAAATTCATGATAAATCTGTGTGTGTGTGTGTGTGTGTACATACACATGTTTTCTGGAGATCTGGCTGTTCCCAGAATACCACTGCACAGAACCCCACACATGGAGGGTACTGCCTGTGTTTTCTAGATGAGGAACTCAGAAACAGAGAGGTTACGTAACTTATCCGAGGCCACACAACTAAGTTGTGAAGCCGGGTTTATAATGTAAGCCCAGGATGGGGCTCCTGGGTGGCTCAGTCAGTTAAGCATCAGACTCTTGGTTTGGGGTGAGGTTATGATCTCATGGTTTGTGAGTTCAAGCCCTGCATCGGGCCCTGCGCTGACAGTGCAGGGCCTGCTTGAGATTCTCTCTCTCCTGTTCTCTTTGCCCCTCCTGCATTCTCTCTCTCTCTTCCTCAAAATAAATAAACTTAAAAAAAAAATTCAAGCCCAGGTCTTCTTAGTGCTAAGATCCCTTTTCTTTCTACTACCTTCACTACTTCCAGAATCAGATTCTTTTCGCTCCTACTGAGATCAGAGTCGGTGAGAGGACTGACAGTGGAGCTGTGAATGGAAGCTAGAAGTAACTGTTTGAACACATGATACTTCACTGGAGGCCAGGCCTGAGGGGACCCGAGTGGAGGGCATGGGCATCCAGGAGCCCCAGGAGGCCTCTAAGTACCTAACAGTGAATGCAAAGGCAGTGAGGACAAAAGGGGAGGAGGGCCCTGCATTTTCTAGTTTCCTCATCTGTAAAATGGGGATCACTGTATCTATGCCAACCCATATCAGTCCCTACACCCCCAGAATCTTCCCGGCCTGCTGGCTGAAAGTGCTACCTTACTCATTCCCCCCTTTGGATGTTTCTATGCCCACCTCCGCTCTGAATCCCTTTGGAGGAAAGTGAGGAATAGGGAGAAACGTGGCCTAATAAGTCCAGTTAAAACTGACAACCAGTACTAGCAGGCAGTATTAGAATTTGCAGGCCCTCTCATTAATACTGACACCTCCCTGCTCCCTCGCTCCACCCCTGTGGGACAGGAAGAAGAGCCAATACTATCTCCATTTTCAAGGCCAGGAAACGTCAGAGAGGTGAC
>NW_027527920.1:9889490-9931789 GCF_008692635.1 Crocuta crocuta | reverse complement strand
CCCTCCCCATGTCACACAGCAAAGGTTAAGACTCAAATGCAGGCTCAACCCCCAATCCTCTCCTCTTTCTACTTCACCACGTGGCCTCCTGCTGTATCTTGTAAGAGTCATCTGGTTGGTTTAATGCTTCCCATTTCAAAGCATCTATATTTCAACTCTTTGAATGCTGGCTCTCTATAGCCTACTTTTTGGCACATTTTGTTCCTTGCCGCCACTATTTAGAAGTTCAGCATTCTGAGGTTCACTTCTCAAGCTGCCCTAGGGTGGCCTTGCAGTAGTCGAGAAAGCAGCCAGCATGTATTTCTAGGGCTCCGGGCTCACAGTCTGATGCATGGGTCCAAGATAAAGAGGCACAAGCTAAACTTTGCATCTGAGGAACAGGAAGCAGGGTCCACCCCTCAGAACACACCAAGAGGGTAAGGAAATCAGAAAAGGCTTGTATAAAAGTCTTGTACTTTCTACAGCAAAGTAAAATACTTTAGAGCACATGGGGGCTACTCAGGTTAATATGTAAAATTAAAAATAAAAAGCACAAGAGAACATTGTAAAAACAGTATAGTTACAAGTACCTAACACACACACACACACACGTGTGTGCACTTACACCCCATTCATAAAAAGCTGAAGAAAACACACCAAGTGTTAATAATGGTTGTTTTGGAATGGAAAGTCTGTGGGTAGCTTCCTTGTAAGTTTCTACATTTTTTATGAGTTATTACTTTTTATAGTAGCATAAAAGATCATCCTTCATCTTAAAAATGCTCTTAAATACAGAGAACAAGCTGAGGGTTGCTGGAGGGGTGTTGGGTTAGGGGATGGGCTAACCAGGCAAGGGGCATTAAGGAGGGCACTTGTGATGAGCACTGGATGTTATATATAAATGATTAATTACTCAATTCGATTCCTGAAATCATTATTACATTATATGTTAACTAACTTGGATTTAAATAAAAATTTAATGCTAATGGGTACCTTTGGGTCATCCCTTTCCCACATTCTTATCATTACCTCCAACTGGCATACTCTCTATACCCTGCCAGAATTTTCTTTCAAAATCAGAAATAGAATCTTGTTTATCCACCCATTAAAGATCTTCCACCAATTCTTATTAATTTTCTTAAGTGTGATAATGGTATTGTGGGCTGTAGGAGACTGACCATAGTCGGCTTACAGTCAGCCTATAGAAGTGCCAAGCATGAAGTGTCAGGATGGTTATAATCTCCTCTCAAACTATTCCAAAAATTTTAAAAATCACATATATATTTTTTATTTTAATTATTTAAAATATTTTTAATTCTAAGAGTCATATATATGTATATATAATATATACACATGTGTATGTGTCTGTGTGTAGATATACAGATATAAAAACTTTTATATAAGTAAAAATATTTTTTTTGGTTTTTTTAAAATTGTTTAAATGTTTCTTTAATTTTGAGAGAGAGAGAAAGAGAGACAGTGCAGGAGTGGGGGAGGGGCAGGGAGAGAGGGAGACACAGAATCTGAAGCAGCTTCCAGGCTCCAAGATGTCAGCACAGAGCCTGATGCAGGGCTCAAACCCACGAACTGTGAGGTCATCACCTGAGCCAAAGTCAGCCACTTAACGAACTGAGCCATGCAGGCACTCCTTTTTCTCTTTTCTTTTTTTTTTAACTTTTTTTTTTTAATATTTTTATTTATTTCTAGGAGAGAGAGAGACAGCGTGAGCAGGGGAGGGTCAGAGAGAGAGGGAGACACAGACTCTGAAACAGGCTCCAGGCTCTGAGCTGGCAGTCAGCACAGAGCCCAACGCAGGGCTCAAAGCCACGAACAGCGAGATCATGACCTAAGCGAAAGTCGGACGCTTCACCGACTAAGCCACCCAGGCGCCCCTCTCTTTTCTTTTTTAACAAGAGAAAGAGGTAAAGCAAATGTGGCCACATGTTGAATCTAGGGGGAAGGTATAATGGTGTCCCCTGTATTCTTCCAATTTCCTTAAATGTTTTGAAATGTTTTCATAATAAAAACATTTGAGGGAAAAAGCCTTCGATGCTGTGACTGCCTATACAGACTCTTTGGTCTGGCCTGTACCTTCACAATCTCTCCCTATCCTATCCTGACAGTTAAATCTCTGCCATGTCTTACCTTCACTTCATGCCACCAGGTTGTAGTATGGAAACAGTCTCATTCTTAGAAGTTCTCCTTTCAAATGTGTGTACATTGTATAGCAATTAATAAAGTATACACTTAAAAAATATGAGGATATTAGAAAGAAAAAACAATGTAACCAGATGAGAAATTAACTGTATGAAGGATAAATGTAGGACACAGTTCAGACCTTTGGAGTAATTAAATGTAAGAGGCATGGACCAAGGAAGTAAGAAGTCTGCATTGTCAGAATTTGGTGACTGAAAAGCTGGTAACACCCAGCTTGGCTTAGCATTTCCTCACTGGCTAAGTTCAAGCCCCAGCTCTGTCATTTAATACTTATGTGATCTTGGAGTACCTGGGTGACTCGGTCAGTTGAGCACCCAATTCTTGATTTGGGCTCAGGTCATGATCTCAGAGTTGTGAGATGGGGCTCCACATCCAGCTCTGCGCTGACAATGCAGAGCTTGCTGGAGATTCTCTCTTTCCCTCTCTGTCTCTGCCCCTCCCCACTCATGCCCACTCTCTCTCTCTCTCTAAAGAAGTAAAAAAAAACTTAAAAAAAAAACCAAACCTGTGTGATATTGGACAAGTTACTTAACCTCTCTGAATCTCAATTGCCTTGCATGTAAAAAGGTGACAATACCTATACCTCAATGGGTGCCATGAGAGTCAAGTGAGAGAACAAATGTGTAAGCATGCTGTATTATAGAAAGTGCCATGTACATTTATAGTATTATTGATATCATTCCCTATGAAAGCTAGACAAGCAAACCCCCTCATGTCATGAACATAAAAACAGCTCAAAGGATGATCAGGGCACAGAGGAATTTGGATTTTTTGAGTCCTTGTTCAGAAATTCACTCTTCCTTTCTACTATTTATATAAACTAAAAAGCCCCATAAGTGTTCCTGGCTTGCATATAATTGTATTCAATCCTCATGACTTGTTCTGTTGCTTAAAATACTAGTCAGACCCAAGGCCTACAATCTATTTTTGAATCCTCAAGTTGGGTCAGAATGTAGAGACACACCCATACTCAGAAGGGAAATTCCCAAATACAAAATACACACAAAAACCACACAAAACCGCCCTCAACAAGGCCTTTAATTGTGTTGGGATCACATGCCAGGGTAAGGTTCCTAGGTGGAACTGACCCCCATTTCCTGGGAATCCATCCTGCAAAAGGCATGTCTGAAGGCACATTGGGTACTCCCTGGTACTGAAGGGCAGGCAGCCCCAGTGTCCCTTCCATCCATATAAATGCAGGGCAACATCATCTACCTTTACCATCCCTACCTGACCACATCAAAGGGCCTTTCTGTGGTGAACTTACAGCACACACTGGCCTGGTATTCCCTCTGCTGAGGCAGGACGCTTACCCCTTGGAAATGGGCATTTGTTGGCAAGAGTCATGTTAGCTTTCACATCAGGTGGCCTCCCCGCCAAGTCTCACTGTGGCCATCTCCTAATAGACAGTGGGCCCGTGGAAGGCAGGTACCGTATCACATTGATGTTTGTCACTCTACTCCTGGGCATACTATATTCCCCTAATAAATGTTCACATCATTGCACTGACATCTGCCTGCAAACTCTTTTGCATTTTCCAGGTGACATGAAAGGGCCTTTGCCATCCCATGCATGCATTTGGTCTTAGTAAGATATTCATTCATTCATTTACTCATTCATTCAACACTATCTTGTCATGTGGCAAGCACAGTACTAGATACAAGCAGCAGAAAGTGACCGACAGTGATAGACACTCACAGCAGAAGACTGTACAAAGGGCAACAGAAGCATAAAGGCAAGTTCCTTCTTAGTTATGCATTGGGAGGTAGTAGGGAAGGGAAAGGCTTCCTAGAGGAAATGATGTGTCTGCTGGGCCTAGAAGGATGAGCAGGAAGGAAGTCCATGGACAGAGAAAGGAAGAATAACAGCTTCCGGGATGGGAACAGTGTGAACAGAGACGGAGAGAGGCCAGAACATGTATCTATCATCTTGTTGCCTGGGGCTAATGTTTTGGAGTGGGGAAAGGTGGTTGAGACCAGAATCAGGGCTAAGCAAGTGTAAGAAAGGCCTGAATGCCATGCTGAATGATGGCAATCATAGATTTCTGGGCAACAGCATGCCATGATTTGTTTTTACCAAGACTACTCATCTTACATTAATTTGTCCATTTATCTGCTTTCTGCCACAAGGCTGGGAGCATGTCTTAAGCAGAGACAGGGCTTCACCTCTCTAACACAGTGACTGAACATAGGAGGAGCTTATCATAGGAGGGTCCCAGGAGAAGTTAATATTCCAAAGACAGGTGAGAGCTGACCATCCTCCATCAGCTGCTCCTGCAAGGTGAGCATGGGGAACAGGTCATGGTAGGAGCATGGAGACAACATGGTGGCTGTGTTCATGGGGCAGCAAGGCCAGCCTGACTCACTTGGTAAGGAGTAACAGAATATAAGAGTTGAGAAAAGCAGAGGCACCTCACAGAGAATGCAAATCAGGAAGAAAACTGTATCCACATAAAATGAATTCTATGTGGTCGGAAATAACATAGAACCAAGAAGTCCCCTCTAAGCTACCAGCTGGACTTTTCTACATGACCCCCTCTAGCTGGTGGAAAGTTCCAGCCAGGGGCATGCCTACCCACATTCTGGCTCCAGGAAGCGTCTACCCAATCATGAGGTAATCCGGCTACTCATCACTTCCTGCAGTTGCTCAGCTGAGCCTGGGCCAAGGGACCCACAGATGGGGAGGGAGGGTCAGAAGGCTCAGAGCATGCACAACTCTAAGAATAGGAGGCCGAGATGGGGGTTAGCAGAACCACCCTACACACATCCAGGGGAAACCCAGGGACCATCTTCAGGTCATGGAAAGCATCCAGACTGAGCCCAAGAGCCAGACCTGCCCCAGCAGCATCCAATCTCAGCTCTCTGTTGGCCAATCGAGAATTGCACTAGCAGGATTGTTTTTCTAGGTTGGGTGCCCAACATACTGTAACAAGAGTTGTGTTTTCTTTTCCTCTCTTCTAGGAGGGGAAATAACAATACTAAGTACTATTACAGAGCACTATCTGGTACTCAGCACATAATGCTGCTTCTCTTTAACCCTTAACAACAACTGCACCAGGTATGGATTATTATTTGCACTGAAGCTGAAAGACTGAGCCTCAGTTGTATCCGGGTACATGGCAGGATGAAGATGAAACCCCAACCTGGCCACCTCCAAGACAGCACTCCCCACATCACAGCGAGCAGCCACACAAGCAAACTAAACAGCATGGACCTGCTTTAGTCATGGCACCTTCGGGATTACAACTCCTCCTATCTCTACCAGACCCTGTAGAGAAAAGACAAAGGAGCCCATTTTGAGGCCGGTCTCCTGGAGCCAGTAAAGACACAGAAAACAGTAAGTTAATTGTCCAAAGTACTGCCAGGAAGGAGACGCAAATGCAGTCCAGGTAGACTGTTGCTTGTTTGGCGTACTACCGCTCTGAGGTCCAAAGTGCCCCTCAGACCACACTCTCCTCGGTGACTCCAAGTTTTACCTCTGATTCTTGTGTAAAACTCTGCAAGGTGTCTTCTGCAGGGGGAATTCAAAATACTGCGACAATCAGCATCAGGAGTGAGGACCCCACTGGGATAATCATGGCAGGTCACCCCACAGGGCAGGGTAAGAGCTAGGGTGGGAGTTCATGGCAAGAACTGAGCCCATTGCCTGATGCAGTCACTGTGGGACCATAGGCACACTATGCACTCTCTGGGCCAGTCACCCCCCAGCCAGAACTTGGGTATCGTCCTGAACTCTGCCCTCTTCCTCATCCCCCACAGCTAATTAGGCCCCTAATCAATTCTCAGATCAATCTCTGTAATAGGTCTTCAATCTGTCTCCTCCATATATTAGTTTGGCACTTGCCACGTCTCACCTGGATTACTGCACTAGCCTCCCAGATGGCATCCCCCGCCCCAGCCCCCGCCAGCCTCCAGGTGTTCCCCATTCTATCCATCCTTCCAGCCAGAGGGTTTTTCCAAAACACACATCTCCCTGATCACCTGATCCCTGTATCCCTCAGGGTAAAGTTCAGTCTCTTTGGCTTTGCTCTCAAGCCCTTGTGTCTGCCTCCTGCTCTCCTCCTGGTTTATTCTTCAGCCATTTGGAACATTCACCCTCTGCCTGTACTTCCCTGAACGCATTGTGCTATTTCAGAACTATGTATGCTGCTAGTCTGTCTTCCTTGGAAGACACTTCTGCTTTGATAACCCCTGCCAGTTCTTCAAAATTCAACCCAAATATCACCTCTTCCAGGAAGCCCTCTCACATACTGCAGTCTGACTTAGATGCCCTCTCCTTTGAGCTCCCCAGCTCCTCTACACTTCCTTCTATCGCAGCAGAGTTGTTGATCTTTCTTTTCTGTCTCCTGTATGAAGTTTCCTAGAAAAGAGGAACTAAGCCCAAACAGGGCCTCAGTTGATTTTTGTATCTGTAGCGATACCTAGGCGCCTGGTACAATGCTTGAAACACAACAGGAATTTCTGGACAGAAAAGTGAGTGGGTCTTTACTCTAGTAAATAGGTCCCTCTTATCACAGGTTAGAGGATCTTTAAGCTTTGGGTGTCTGTAAAGGCTCATCAGCCTACTAAACTGGCTTAGTTACTACGGGAACTGATCCTTCTACTTGACCACACTCTTGCTTTATGAGGTCCTATGTGGTCAGAGTGAACTTTCTTGACCCTGAATACCAGTTACCACAAATGATCAGTGGACCACAGATGATCAGTGGCCACTGGGAGCAGTTTTGTGGCCGCAGCAGGGGATGGGAACAGGGAGAGCAGCCAGTGGCCTCTGGGCTCCAAGGCTGATGACCTCTGGGCCAAGGCTGCTGGAGGCTGTGCCTCTGGGGCCCAGAGAGCCAGCCAACCTCAGCAGTCCTTGCCTGAACGTTTCTACTTCTGCCTTCGCATGAGTTAGTTCTTGGTTACCGAAGAGTCCAGTCTTGTGAAATGTGTTTGGTTTCAAGTTTCCTGTTGTTGGTCTAGTATTTAAAAACTATACCCCACCTGCTCCCTGAGAGAGATGAGGTGCCTGTGGTCTGAGCAAGAAGCTTCTTGTAGTCAGTCCCTATGTGAAGAAAGCCTGATATGTGAAATGAAAGTGAGGAGAGGGATACTTTATATGGAATCATTTCTTTCCTAGGAGCTCAGAGTTTTCCACAGCCAGAGAAGGCAGGAGGGCCAAACAGGCACTGAGCCTTTTCTGGCAGTGACATCAATAGGGACTGGGCTTGTTCTTCCTAAAATTACTCTCCTCCCTCACCCCCTCACTGACCTTGAGATCAAAGTGAGCAATTTTCTTGGCATGAAGGTAGTTCACACCGTCCAGGATCTGCTTGATGAAGCTGGTCGCCTCCTCCTCACTCAGCGACTCCTTCTGGGCCAGGAAGTCGAAGAGCTCTCCTCCCGACACTCTGCAAGACACCGGTGTGGGGTGGGGCCCAGGCCCAATCAGACCTAGGTGTCAGGAGGCCAGGCCAAAGGGTGCAGCTCCTGAACCTGACCCCCACCACCTGGATGTATGGCAGGATGTATGGCTTTGTCCAGCCAGCACCAGGGACTGACTTTGCTTCTATTCACTTGTGTTCTTTCCTTTGGATACCAAGGGTAGGAGCCTTGGTTCTTAAGGCATTACCAGAAGGGCCTCTGGTTACCCTGGCTGCTACCACTCCCTGGCCCCCATGACTGAGGTGGCAGAGGACAGAAACAAATACTGTGGTATGACAAAGAACATATGTTGGGCCAAAAGCTGGACACCTAGGTTCCAGTCCAGCCCTGCCATTGACCTTGGACAAATCATATCCTCCTCTCCAGGCAGACCTCAGTTTCCCTATCTGCAAAATGAGCAGATGGAGTAAGATGGCTCCTAGAGCACTTTCTTGGACTTTATAAAAGATGGCCTCTTCAGAGCTCAAGAGAATCTAGGCATGGTCCCTAACTGAAATGTAGAGACCTATCTAAAAGCCCCAAAATTCTGCTTTTGTCCTCATTCTCCACACTTTTGCACCTTATGGTAGATATGGCAGGAATGGAGACCCACAGAGCAGAACAACCTCTCCTATAAATACTAGTTTGCAGTTTTATCTGGATGAGGGATTTAGGGTTGCCAGGTAAAATACGGGATTTTTATTTGCTGAATCTGGCAACCCTACCGGGCTTGTCTGTCCTCTGACAGACGCTGAGGTATTCAGCCAGGATGTGCTTCTCAGGGGCTGGGTCAGAGCCAAGGGTCATCCCAGGGAAAAATCTTGGGAAGGGATCTGGGCCAAGGGGGTCCAAGAACTCAAGATCACCTGGAGAAAATGCAGATCTCAGGTCCTACCACAGACCCTACCAAATCAGATTCTCTAGCCCCAAAGCTTTGGAACCCATATTTTTACAACTATGACATATTATTAGCAATTAATATTTGTTGAATACTTACTCTGTGCATAATGTGTGCTTTATGCACATTAACTCATTTAACCATCACAATACCTTATGAGCTAAGTACCAGTATTTTCCTATTTCACAGTTTAATGAACAGAGGCTCCATGAGGTTAAGTGACTTGCCCCAGGTCATGGAGCTAGCAAGTGGCAGTCAGGATTCAAACCTAGGAAGAATGACTTTCAACCACTATATCATACTGAGTGTCCTCAGAGGATGATTATATGGCCAGACTGGCCTCTGTCCCATTTTTGGGAATCACTCACTCCCTGCCATCTAGTTCGTCCTAAACAGCAGCAAAACTTCCTTTTCTCCTTTCTTTAAAAATGCCCAGATGCACCCATGGACCCACTAATCAATCTCAGCATCCTGAGAAACAGAACAACTGGACATGATGTGGTGCAACAGGAAGTACACAGCAACACCTATGAAGTGTCACACACCTATATCTGCTTAAGCCTCTTGCTTAGTGCTCCTCAACAGAACTTTCGGCAGTGATGGAAATGTCCTCTCTGAACACAGTCCAATAGAGCAGCCACTAGTCACACGTGGCTACTGAGCATTTGAAATACAGCTAGTGCTGGGGCACCTGGGTGGCTTAGTCGGTTGAGCGTCCGACTTTCGCTTAGGTCGTGATCTCGCGGTTCGTGGGTTCGAGCCCCGCGTCGGGCTCTGTGCTGACTGCCAGCTCAGAGCCTGGAGCCTGTTTCAGTCTGTGACTCCCTCTCTCTCTGAACCTCCCCTGCTCACGCTGCGTCTCTCTCTCTCTAGAAATAAAAAAAAAAAAAAAGAAAAAAAAAGAAATACAGCTAGTGCAACCAGGAATTGAATTTTAAATTTTATCACACTTGAAGTCATTTTAATTCAAAAACTGAAATGGTGTGAAATATTTTCCTGTAAACACAGCTTTGTTATTTTGATAGGATTGTATTTCACTCTAACCACTGCATTGAGCATGAACTAAATGTGCTATAAGTGTAAGATACACATTGGGTTTTGAAGACGGAATATGGAAAAAAGAATGTAAAATATCTCATTAATGATTTTATATTGGTTACATGTTAAAATAATAATGTTTTGTATATATTGGATTGAATAAAAATATTAAAATTAATTCACCTATTTCTTCTCACTTCTTATTCAATGCAGCTACTAGAAAATCTAAAATTGGGGCGCCTGGGTGGCTCAGTAGGTTAAGCATCCGACTTCAGCTCAGGTCATGATCTCATGGTTGGTGGGTTCGAACCCCACATTGGGCTCTGTGCTGATAGCTCAGAGCCTGAGGCCTGTTTCAGATTCTGTGTCTCCTTCGCTCTCTGCCCCTCCCCCACTTACACTCTGTCTCTCTGTCTCAAAAATAAACATTAAAAAAAAAATTTTTTAAAGGATCTAAAATTGAATATATGGTTCATATTATGTTTCTATTGAACAATGCCAATATAGAGGGTATCTCATTTAGATCTATTAGTTTACAGGAAACACAAGACATAGAGGAAGAAGTTAACTAACAGCATGAGGAAGGAATAAGTCAAATCCAGACTGTGAGACAATCAATGGGACAAATGACCTGGTTTTTCCAACAAATCAATGGCATCAAAAAAGAAGGGGAAGGAGAACAGCTAAAGGAGAAATGAGACAGAAGAAGCAGAAGAACCAGATGCAGTATGTGGACCTCATCTGGGTGCTAATTCAAATAAAACAACTGTGAAAGGTATCTTTGGGTTGGGGGACCTGGGTGGCTCAGTCGGTTGAGCGTTCAACCCTTGATTTCAACTCAGGTCATGATCTCATGGTTAGTGGGTTCAAGCCCCACATCAGGCTATGTGCTGACAGCATGAAGCCTGCCTGGGATTCTCTCTCTCCTTCTCTCATCCTTCCCCACTTTCTCATAAAATAAATAAATAAACTTAAAAAAAAAAAGATATCTTTGGGTCTATCAGAAAATATCACTCCAGACTGAAGTATAGACAGCCTTGGTGGTCCTGAGGCCTGGCTGGATGATTCTGTCAGGTGTAATGAATACATGATGGCCATGTTTTTAAAAACTATCATCAGTTAGAGATGCACACTAGAGTATTTATATGTCAAGTGACATGGTCTCTGAGATTTGCTTTAAAATATTCCAGCAAGCAAACAAACAGTTTAAGTGGGGGCAGGTGGGAGAGTAGAAGTTTTCTATAAAACAAGATTGGCAAAATGTTGATAAGTTGAAGCTGGATGATGGGCCTAGGAGGCTGCCTTACATTATTCTCCCCCCTTTTGCATAAGTTTGAAATCCACTATAATAAATGAACAGGAAAGTTCTAGGGGAAGACTTCATGATTGCCTCAGCTGCCCTCCCACATAATGACCATCATCACCTGGAAGTTCTTCCATAACAGATAGAAAACCAAGGCCCATAGGAGGGGAAGTAGCCATGCAAGTTCTCCTAGTAAGGGAGCATGCAGTCAAGGCCACGTCCAGGCCCCAGCCACAGTCCAACACTGTCTTCTCAGACTAATGTGTGACTGGAGATGAGCTGCCATAACTCTCTCAGCAAGGTCTCTCAGGAGCAGGTGGTAATGGGAATGTCTACCTGTTCACCTTGCTCTAAAGAGCAAGTGAGTTGGTGCCTTAAGGAAGGCACTCAGCACAGTGACCGGCATCTGACCGCGTCCCATCAGCAGGGACTTCTGCCGTGATGTTATTATTTGCTTATCACACGTGGTTAGTACGGGCTTAAGTGGTGACAGAAGGTGCTGAGAATGCAGCGAGGCTTGGGTAGGGTCTGGAAGCAGGGAGCAAGGGGATGAGACAGGTGTGACAGGCAGGCATCTCTCTGCAAAGGCACAGAGGTGGGGGCAAGCAAAAGGCATGTATGTGGCACTGGACAGCTTTGGAGGGGAGCTGCAGACCTGCTGGCACACTGGTTCTGCCCCTGACTGCCAAGTCACTTTCCACCTCAGTCTTCCTCATCTGTCAAATGGGGTTGAAAATGTCTCCCTTTAGTAGACAGACAAATGCCAGGAGCCTCTGTTCCTGCTGGGGTGTGAGTGTCTCAAGGGCAGGAGCCGGAAATCAGATACTCATCCTCATGGCTAGTGTCGACCACTCAGCATTGTGATAGATGCTGAGTAAATATTTAGAGACAGTGGGGCGGGGTGGTGGTAAAGGGGTGAAGAGAGTGAGGTGAGATGGCGCAGGGGGGCATATTGTCTGCAAGAACCACAGTGCCCCTCTACTCAGTCAGCTGGGTGCCGTCGAAAGTGTCTGCCTTGGTGCTGGGGATGAGCCTTGTGCACTATTTTTCCATGTGCCTCATGCATGAGGCCATCCTCTGCCTCACCCCCACCTGGGCAGGTGCTGGAATCTGAACTCCTCGCAGATGCTAAAGAGTAACTCTGCAGACTCTTCTGGTCTGCTCTGCAGAACCAGGCCAAAGGGCCAGGATGGTAGTCCCAATCCTTCCCTAACACAGACCCACCCTTCCCCTTGGGGTGTGGCACATGAGTCCCAAGGCCTAGCTTTTCTTCTTGCAAAACAGGAATGAGGAAAAAGCCCTGGGAGGGGAGGATCTTGCTGTAGAGTTGGACACGTGCTATGAGACCCTCGATGAAGTCCCAGAAGTAAATACCACGCACCGTACTGTCATGAGGTGCAGCAGTGGCAGAAGAGTGCTTGATTCCGAGTTTGAGTTGGCCGCCGGCGCAATGGGCTTTCCCAAGCATTCTCTCACTTGAGACTCATATCCACCCAGAGGGTAGATGGCACTTCTGTCCTGACCTTACAAATGAGGAAACTGAGGCCCCAAGAGAGCAAAGTGACTTGCCCAGGGTCACAGAGTAAGTCATAGAACCAGGATTTACAGCCAGATCTTCTCGGCCCTAGTCCATTGTGTGTTCTTCTCACCACATTGTCTCCATATTATAAAGTTTGAGTGGGTGACAAAAGGGAAGCTCAAAGCCACCGCAAGTACTGGGCAGTCCTCTGACATCTCTGCTGAGCTGCATTTGAGCCCTCATCACACAGGGTATTGTTACCTGTCTGTCTCTCTCCCCAGCTAGGTTATCTTTGTGTCCACAGCACCTTGTGAAACAAAGACATTCAGTAGAAGGTGGGTGAATAAAAGAACAAAGGAAAAGAAAACATTAAAATATCAACATGAGATAGAATATTCTATATCATATAAAAGTGAAGCCTTGGCATCTGCAAGAGACCAGTCCAGACCTGCTCAAATCCACAGGGCCCCCTCTGAAACACAGGACCCAGCCTGGCCCTTGTTTTCTGTACTTCCAGCCCCCGCTGGGTCCTGTGAGGCTGTGGCCTCGGGCACACCCTACCCTTCCTACCTTAAATAGAATGCTGCATAAGTGTAAAAGAATCTCATGATAATGTGGACGTGTTCTGTCACCCAATGCCACTGATGTGAAGGCCCAGGCTGGCTGACGACTTTAGGAGATAGTAACCAGGCATTTTGTTTGAAAGTGTGATCTGAGCAGGAGGCTGGGTGAGGTATGGTCTCCTTTGGATACCAGCCACGGGGGCCCTTAGAATCTCCCCCAGAGGCTTAGAAAGGTGGGAGACTGGTAAGCTCACTGGGGTAAACGTCCAAGTCTGGACTCCCTGACTGGGGACACTCACATCAATGCTCAGGCAGGTCTCCTCTAGGTTTTGTTCATTTTTCCTCTAACATAATTTTCCCCAAGGGTTTCTCCTCCCTGAAGCCATTCCCCATTTCCTCCCAAACTTCTCTCCTCTCACAACCCAAACCTCTTCAGCTTAAAGATGGAAAGCAAAACCCAATAGTCTAGTTCTGCTCTCTTCTCAGCATCTCCGGGATCAGTCCCCTTCCTGCTAAGCTGACCTTTGCCGCCTTCCTCCCCACAGGTTGGTCTGCTTGCTAGAAAAGCTTTTCAGATGCGCTTTTGAGGATGTGTGCTGAAATGACCTGTGTAGATAGTGACTCAGGAAGGACACTGCCAGGGCCACTTGGGCCCAGGAAGCTGCACTCAATTTAGAGCACTGGGAAGTACTGCTGGCCCCTTGGGGTGATCTGCCAGGCCGTTCTCTGGTATGCAACCACCCGGGTATCGCTTTCCATTAGCTGGGAGTCCAGGAGGCCCCAGAGAGGTCAGAGCCTGGATGGGAGGCCTGTCTAACGCCCCGCCGCCCCCCTCACCCCCCCGGGGCTGACTTACATTTCCCAGAGGAAGCTCCACATATGATATGAATTAATCTACTGAGATTTTGAAAATATTTTTTATGCAATACGAAAGTCAACTTATATGGGAAAACCAAGCACTTCCCATCCTTGCCTTCAACAGCCCTGACCAGAGGCAGCTGGTGCTAAGGAGGTCATGGATGGAGTAATGACAGTTGAAAGAGACTTAAATCAAGGCTGAGCATGTCCTCTGAGTACCAGTCACTTGAGCAGAAAGCCTGTACCAGACAACAGTTGCTGAGAGGGACAGTGGGATTGGGGTAGACCCACCCACAAAACCTGCAATTTCAACTGAACAAGGAGGGCACTAGTACACTTGTTTAAACATTGGGTAAACCCACTAACCTGCTAGGGCACCAGGAGGACCAGGCAGCCACAGGCTGCTGATCAGCCCAACAGAGGTCACCAAGTCCAAACACAGAAGCCCATGAAAAGCCCTTCTGTCTCAGGAGGTCCTCCCTGGGACACCCTGGTCACACATGGTTCCCGCACCATTGCTAGCCTTAGCAATGCCCAGTGCTCCATAGTCAGGCACCCCGAGAGCAGTGAAACAATGAAAATAAAAGAGGTGACAGAGAAACTATGAATAGACAGAACTGAGCAAGGACAGCAGCTCGAGCAAGTCATACTGGGAGCTCCAGTGTGACAACTGATGGTACGGATGGTGACAGCTCCCTGGAAGAGGACACATAACTGTTGCTGACCATGAACCCTGCTGAGAGAAACAGGGACATCTCAAGAGCATCCCAGACCCCAACTCCCAGGGTTCTGCAAACCAGGAGAAGCAAGCAATTTCTCCAGCAATTAAAGAATAGAACACTTTAATCTTATAAGAATAAAAATGACAACCACGAATCATTTAATAACTATAAAGGCGAACAAATAATGAATTCTGTTTTAGAACAAATGGCCCAGGGCTGGCAAGGCTGCAGGCAAATTGGAAAAAGCTCCTATATTGTAGGTCCTACCAGTTCACTAATATCGTCCCATGAAAGTGAGGCTATCAAGAGCCCTACAAATGTCAGCCTAGTCATCCCCTTCCTGGGGACTGACCTGAAAGGACTAATTCAAAAGAAAAGTGGGAATTTATGAGAAGGAAGTTGTTTTTTGGCATTGAAATGTGTAATGGTTAAAAGCTGGAAAGTCAAAACCAAATAGCCAATGATAGGGATATATGAGAATGTAATTCAATGAAACATGATACAGTCAGTTAAAGGAAAAAAAAAAACTATTTGTGAAATTATGCTGAAGGGGAAAAGTAGAGCAAGAAATTGTGCAAGTACAATGACTGTATACAGATAGATAAAGGCCGAGAGGAACCACAGAAAAACATAAATAGCTATGTTTGGCTGGTAGGATTGTAAATGTAATTTCTTTTCAGTTGCTGCAAAGTTTTTAAAGCAGTGGCCTAGCCTCCCCAGCGGAGGTGGGCTCGTCACTCTCTGCTGGGAACAGTGTACCAACTGTTGACCCTTAGCCCTGCGGCATGCCACACCTTGGGCTGTCCACATGGCCGACCACACCTGTGGGATGCCCCCAGGCTTGCTGAGTCAGACAGCAGCATATGCCAACTAGTCCAACCAGCTGAGAGGTCTATGGGAGAGACACGGGGGACGCTGGAGTGAGAAAGGAATAGCACGGGCGAGTCTCTGCATTTAAACAGTGAGATGGATAATTTAAGCATCAATGCAAGAGTATGCAAATGCCCATCTGCTCCATAAATCTACATCCTGGTAACGCGAGGGCTTAGTTCTCAAATTAGAATGACTTCAAATGTCAGCTGGTCCACCCAACTTGTGGGCAGGTTAAGGATGGCTGCCACACTTACGGATGGGAGCTGAAGCTCAGAGGAGTGAGGTGTCTTGCCCAAGGTCACAAAGTCAGGGACTGCTGAAACAAATGCTACCACCCCTCTGCGACGAGCAGATGCATACATGCCCACGAGGCTCAGAACATTCCCAACACCAGGTCGTGCTGCTTGATTGCACACAGCCATTGTGACTTGTGCCACAATCCAACTCTAACTCTGTTGTCTGGCAGGGCCCCGTCTCCCCATTCCATGGAGACACCTCCAGGAGGAACACAAGGTGGCCAATCCCTGGAGTCTTGGTGTCAGACTATGACGTCTTCCCCCATTTGGCCAGCATAATGCCATTTCATCTCATGCTCATAGCTGTCTGCATAAACAGTGTGGACTCAAGCCCCTCCTCTTCCTGGCTATAGGGCCTTATAAGAGATCTGGCCTCTCAGTGTTCCTGTCTGTAAAATGGGGATAATAAGAGCTTCCATGTGATAAGATTTTTATGAAGATTAAATAAGATAATAAAAGTGCTCAATACAGTGAATAACAAGTAACCCCTCCGTGTTAGTAGGACACTTCCTTCAATAGTCTGTGAGGACTGAACAGGATAAATGTGAAGCACCTGACAAATGGTTGGCTTATACTAGGGCTCTCTAAATAATAGCTATTATGATGATAAGGCATCAAACAGCACAAATGTGAAGATTTTTTTCCCAGGAAAGGGCTGGAGAAGGGCTTTGCAGAGCCCGAAGGATGTTTGTTCCTCTCCTCCTCATAAAGAAGATCCCCTCCCAGACAGCCTCTCCTACTACCTTCTTCCACCCTGCCCCCACCATCCTCCCTCAGGCTCCCCAGCCAGGAAATGACCCAGGGAGCAGCCATCACCTCCCTTTTATCCCCAGGGTCCAATGAAAGCCAGACTAGACCCTAGCCCTTTGTCCTTGATGCTTAGCAAACCCGCCCACCTTTGGCCCAAGTTCAGGAGGACGAGGGGGGTGGTGACCAAGGGAAACCACCCACCATTGACTTCATCTTCTCTGGGCCGAGTTCATTAGGTCTGGTTGCTGCCACTCTTGGGGACCTGCAGCTGGAGCATCCAGCACCCTACCTGCCTCTCCTGCCCCCCCATGGGTCCCGAACACCCACTCACAGCTCGAGGATGAGCACCACGTCGGTTCGGTTCTCAAAGACGTCGTGCAGCGTGATGACGTTGGGGTGCAGCACCTGCCGCAGGATGCTCACCTCCCGCTCAATCTCCTCCCGGGACACGCCCCGCCGGCTGGCCGGGCTCTGCCGCTTTTTGATGAATTTGGCCGCGTACTCCAGCCCCGTGCTCTTCTCTCGGCACTTCTTCACAATGGCAAACTGGCCGCTGTGGGCACACAGACCAGCACAATCAGGATGTTACTGTGTCCATCAAGGAAGTGAACAGCTGTCAGCTCCCAGGCCACACTAATTCAGAGTCATCCTGCCAGGATAGGACAAATTATGTCACCAGCCTGCATCCTCACCTGCCAGTTACCAGTGACTGAGATGGGGCAGGTACTGGACTTCCCTTCTGTTCATAGGAGTCCTTTGCTTTTAGTAGGAATGAATGCTCGTATTGTCATTCCCAGTGTACAGAGGTGAACACTGAGGCCCTGAACAGTTTCCTATTTGATCAGGATGACATAGCCTCATTGTTCTTAAGTCTCAGTTAGAACCCGAGTCCAGGGTCCTCTAGATAAAATCACAATGTCCAGAGGCTTATACTATGTAATGTAAAGATTAACAAGGAAAAACATAAATATTGGCATGGTCAGAATGTTAATGGTAACAGTTACTCAATTTGACTCTGTCTTATCTGGATACAGGTATAAATTCATCCATTTATAATTGTGATATCTCTGTATTCTCATGTTTGTACTTTTGCTCCCAACCTCCTCGCAACAAATAAAACCTCAATGACCTGAGCAAAGCAGGTCGTCAGTAAGGGGACAGAGCAAATGAGAGTGATGCACTTAATGTAAAGACAAGGCCAGAGGATATGCTGGCTGGGTTGGTGGGATGCTGGAGGAGGTGGGGGTGGCTGGAGGCAGCCTCACACTGTTAATAACCATAAGGGGGAGTTCATCATAGCGAGAGGGCTGATGGGACCACAGAGTTGTAAACTGTTAGAAAACTGAGGGACAGGAGAGGTCAAGTGACAAGTGGGAGGTCATCACAGAGTTAATGGCTAACCCACGTGCCCAGACCACTGTCCACAAAGCCACTAAGTAGGTACAGAAGTCAAGAATACGCTGAGTGCCCTTCAGGTTTGGGCCTGGAAATGCTTCACTCTGGGGACCAATACAGCAACCATGAAATGGTGTCCATGCCAGTGGCAGGTGGCCCTAAGCCGGCTTCTCTGAGTGCTCCAAGGACAGCCCACTCCACGGGGAGGGAAGCAGCCTTCTGTTCACCATCTCAGTTCAGGTGGTCAGGGTGGGTGGGCAGCTCTAAGTGCCTGGAGACTGCCCAGTGGGAACCCCTCCTGGGGTCCTCCTATTCCCCTTCCATCATTTCCACAAGTGTCCCATGTTTTCGCACCCACAATACCCACTGCTAAGACAGAACTCAGAAAGTTTTCAGGTTCAGCTTAATGGCTTAACAAGGGACACCATACTCCACACTTAGGATGTACTGTCTTAGTGGCTCTGGGGTAATTACACACAATGAAATTCTCGGGATATTTTCCTCAACTTCAGAAAATAGCATCACATCTGAACCACACTATTCCTAGAATAATTCTCAGTGAGACAGTCTTCAAAATAAACCTAAGTGACAAAAAAAAGTCAAGTAGAGCAAGCAAGGAATAGATATGCCAACACTTAAATAGCATTCTACTGGAACCGCCTTAGAGATATCACCAGCTACATATTCCCGTATCTCTCCATCCCTTCCATTCACTTAGTGGCCCAAGGGTCTGGTCTGTGCCAGGTCCTGTGCAGGGCAATAAGGGGCAAGGACCAAAGGCACAGATAACAGGTACAGAGGGAGCTCTGGGGAAGGAGGGGGCCCTAGGTGCTGGGCAAGGCTGGACAGGGATGGCTTTGTGGAGCCAGATTTATATTACATTGTCTACTAATTCTAAAGTTTCAAGGGCGCCTGGGTGGCTTGGTCAGTTAAGCATCTGACTTTGGCTCAGGTCATGATCTCATGGTTGGTGAGCTGGAGCCCTGCATGGCACTCTGTGCTGACAGCTCAGGTCCTGGAGCCTGCTTCCGATTCTGTGTCTCCCTCTCTCTTTCTGCCCCACCCCTGCTTGGGCTCTGTTTCTTTCTGTCTCTCAAAAAGGAATAAATGTTTTTTTTAAAAGTTTTTTAAATAAAGTTTCAGCTATGTCTTCCCCGAATATTGGCTCCTGGCTGTCTACACACTAAGGGCTGAAGGAGTGAAGCCAGGCCTCCCACAGCCAGAGTGAACACATGCAGGGAGATCTCTAACACGATTGGTCCCTTGGAGCTGCTTTGGGCCTCAGGGACATTGGGTCCCTTAGTGGGAGCCAGAAAACATCCGACAAAGCTTCCAGTCCCAGTCAACTGTGAGTCTCAGTGTCAAGATGGCCACGCTTTTCTTTTCTCTGACATCTCAGGGGCCTGGCATCAGCATCTCTGGGAGCAGACAGGGCTTACTCTTTCCAGCTGACTGATGGGGAAACCAAAGTTTAAGGATTTTCACCATTTCGTTTAAGCCTACAGAGCACAGAGCTGGAGGTGCAAGGTTTTTATAAAGCAGAGCCAAATATTTCAAATCACCTTGAATAGCACCTCCCAACCTTTGTCTTAAGAGGGAAATGGAGGCATTTTTCTAGATCACATGACTTAAAAATACCTCAAACTCTCAAAAAGGCAAATGAGTGTTTGCTTTTCCTGGTTGAGTTTTCTCCTTGTGCGAGAGAGCTGCTGTGGCAATGAGAGGTGACTGGGGGTCAGTCCTAATATGCAGGCAACTTCCTCACACCAAACGGAGGTATTTTGAGAGCCAAATACCAAGCAACACTCTTCATCTCCCCTCTCTCCCTGGGGGAGAAATCCTCTGCTCAACCTGCCCTGGGGAGCCCCAGGAGAGCTAGAGCCACCCATGGGTTTTCCCCTCTTGCTGAGCCATTACTGAGAAGAGGGGAGAATGTATTCCACTAAGGCTAGCCCTTCAGCTACCAGGCTTTGGGCAGCTAAAGCAGCCTTCCAGGGCAGACAGGCCTGGACTCTGGAAACTTGTGCTGCCCCCTGGGGAGAGTGGCTCCCTGCTCTGAGCACCGGTTTCCTCATCTATAAATTGGGAATCATGACTCCCTACTAGGGAATCATGATGACTGGAAATACCTGCAAGGTTGGCCCAAGGTCAGCTTAAAAAATGATGGCTATTATAACTGTTACTAGTTTTCTGCTCATATGAAGGCCAAGTAAGAGGCACCACAGAAGTCACTGATCTAAATGGTGTGCAATATGTGACTTTCAATTCTGAAAGTCATTCTGATGAGTCTAGTGCATAACCAGATACAGGAATATCTTTGTTCTAAGCAGTTAACCAACTCTTTTAATCCTTGGAGCAACTGTCTATACACCGGTATCACCCAGGGAATAATGTAAAGTAATAATGTAATAATAATAATGTAAACTGGCTGCCTGGGCCCCATCCCCAAAGATTCCAATCTTCTGGGTCTGGGCTACAGCCTGGGAACTGAGATCTTTAAAAACTTTCCAGGTGATTGATGCGTAGCTGGGGCTGAGAAATACCGACTTATAACAGTCCTCTGATTATCTCCCTTTGACAGAGGAAGATACTATACTCATTTATTCCTTGTGCTTTTATTACCCTTTCCTTTAGTTCTTTGATTTGACATTTGAGGGAAGGAGTAAGGGGAGTAAGGGGGGTGGGGGAGGAATGTCGTCTCTTCCACCAGGACAGTCTTTTGCTTGAAGGGTCAGCTCCAAACCAAGATAGAAGATTACCCTTGGCTTTGGTAAACAGAAATGGAAGTTTACATTCAGGTACATCCTGGTCACAAATGCAAAAATCAGAGCTGAGCTAAAATAAAATCAGAGCTGGTATTACACCTGGTAGACCATGGGCAGGTAAAAGCAGTGATGGTGATGGGCCCTCATCTGCCCATTAGGATGTTCCAAAGCTAGGAGTTCAGGCCCCACAGTGCAGAGGTTGCCCAGCTGGGCTATGGGGGCAAGAGGTAGGCAGCGAGGGGCTCTCTAGGTTAGGACAGAGACACCCGGAGTGTTATCCAGAGAGGGAATAGAGGGGAGCCGCCCAATCTCTAACAAAAGTCATCGCCAACATTAAGTCAGAAGTTATGGGAATGCTAAAGCATGGGATACATATGCACAAAGCATGCATATTCCAATTTCCCTTCCCCCATATTGCAACAGTCAACACCCAACCCATGGTCTAATGCAGCAAAAGGCTGGCTGTCAGAAGGCCCAATTCCTGGTCTGCCATCACAGCCTCATGGGCTGGGGCGAGCAACTGCCTTCTCAGTTTGTTTCTCCACCTGGCCCCTGAGGTCTCACCTCAGAAGGTCAGAAAGCTCTAAAGAGCCCACAACAAACTGAACAGAAGTAAAGGCCTTCCCTTCATTCTCCAGGTGGGTTCCAATCAGAGCCCTACCCTGACCCTGGGCAGCCTGTTCAACTCCTTGGGCCTCAGTTTTCTCCTTGTCAAGTTGGGGTGAGAAAACCCAGTCTGGTCACATCACAGGGGATATCATAAATGATGCTCGAGAAAGGGCTTTAACACATCCAACACTGTAGAAAGGCAGGAGGTATAGGCGGGGAAGGGGGGAGGGTTCAGTGCCTGAGGAAGGTGGGTGAAAATCACGTAGCATGGTTTAGTAAGGGACAGTCAATCCACCAGACAAAGAACATCCTCCGTGCTTCTGCCAGCACACTCTTCTGCAATTAAGTCAGGAGCACACCCCTCTTCCCAGGCAGAGGGCTCAGCTCCTCACTCACTCAGCACCCCCTGAGGATGAAGCGGGCTGCATAGAGAGTGAGACAGATGGGCCTTGTTCCAGAACTCAGCAGGGCCCAGGGTGCCACCCCAAAGGGGGTCCTATTGTCTTCCCAGGAATCAGATGAAAAGATGTAAACCCAGAACAGTTTCTCAGCGCCATCAACGATGTTACATCTTCAACCCCAGCTCCTCAACTTCACCGGAGAGCCTGGCTCAATTACCTCCAAATTCGTCACTGCCAAAGAATGGCCTAAGTAAGACCCAGACCTCACACCATTTAGCTTTTGTGTAAGGAATGTAGATATGACAACATTTATACTCAGCTTTTCTCTTTATAAACTAATTACATTCATTCTTTTAATATTTGCAGGTATCATTCTTAGTTCCAAAAAAGAAAGCAGAGGCTTAGGGTGGTTAGGTGACCTGGTAGTGGGGCCTGGTACCTGGCCTGGATAGCAGGGCTAGAACATAAAACCGCATCTACTGACTCTAGTTTCATTAGTGTAGTAAGCAGCGAGGAGAGGAGCCCACCTCAGAAGAGGGGAATATTTTTATCACTGATATTATTTAGAATTGCCTATGCACAGTGAAAATAGAAAGCAGACTTATTTTATTTTATTGTTGGTTTCAATTTTCAAAAGGCAATGCACCCATCAGGGCTTGCATCAAGGAAACCACTCACAGCCCACCACCTGCCATGGTAAGCCGCAGCCAGCCTAATCTGCCAATCAACAGGGGTGGGCTGCTAAAGGTGTTTTGTAAGGTCTGTGAATACAGTGGACTTAACTCAGCCAACTTTTTAAAAATTTTTTTTAAATTGTTTATTTATTTTGAGAGAAAAAAAGAATGCATGTGCTCCTGAGCAGGAGAGAGAGGCAGAGGCAGAGAGAGAGAGAGGGAGAGAATTCCAAGCAGGCTCCATGCTGCCAGCACAGAGCCTGACATGGGACTTGAACTTATGAACCATGAGATCATGACCTGAGCCAAAACCAAAAGTTAGAGATACTTAACCGACTGAGCTACCCAAGTGCCCCTTTCTCAGTCAACTTTAAAGTATCCATGAATTTAGTAACCTGCCCTGAAGTCACCAGCTTATCAAGGTAGAGATGAGGCAGAGGTACACAGAATGCAAACCCAGGGGTGAGATGCCATTGACGGGAGTGATAGCAAACGGGCAGTGTTCCAAGTCACAGGGATGTGGGGACCAGGTTCTTCCTTCTGCTTCCCCCAAGCGGTCACTATAGTTCCTCTTCCCACACTGCAGAACAGTAAGCCATGATTCTTCTGGAATTACCCAGCAAGTTTCAGGGCTACAGGGGAGGGACAATGCTTCCAATCAAGGCCACCCCAAGTGCAGCCCAGCAGGTTAAAGAATGAGCCCTACAGTTTCCAGGACCAAAAGAGGAAGAAACATAAAGTCCCCAGAAATCAAAGCAGGAAGCAGGTCAGAATTCCAGGCCAGAGAGATAAGGGTAAGGGCAAAAATTTACCAGCACATCAGGGTGGGCAAACAAGGAGTGTGAGACACACACTGCTAGCCAGAGGCAAGTGGAGACTCTGGAGCAGACAGAAACATTAGCACAAGATCTACAAACACACAAGTGCCTAGAGTCTTCTAAATGGCCTTTTCTCCCAGATAGTCAGCCACGCGGGCTGTCCAATGAACCCGTTTCTCCTCTCTGACCATGTTGCCAATGCCTTTAGAGTTTCCTGACATGGGGTTTTTAATTTGTTTGAAGTGTGGAACCCCCTCTCCAATAAAACTTGTAAAGGATATGTGCAATACGTAAAAAGATGAAAAGTAGTGCTTCTTTTGGGGGAGGGGCACTCAGAACCCACCAACTCAGAGCCCACGCCCTGGTGCCTAACGAGCTTTGTGGAACCCCGAGAGCTCCACAAAACACAATCTGGGAAGTACACTGTACAACGTGGCAACTTGCTCTTTGATGATCTCCAAACAGTTCCAAACTGCAAATGGAAAAATGGGGGTGGGGGGAATAGAAAACACTGATGTTTCTCAAAATTATTAGCTAGTCTTTCAAGAAGCCACTCCAACCAAATCAAGCTCAGGGTCAGCAGTAAGGAGTAGGACCAGGGACCACAATACTCCAGGGAACTAAACCCTGACCTACAAATAGCCTCTGTTTGCAGAGTCACAGGTGTCTGCTCATGCTGGCCTAATGACAGCTGCATTCATGGGTTAACTCATTGGATTCCCTGCTCCTGCAGACAAACTTCCTTCCTCTGACCTTTTTTGTTGCTGTCGTCAGAAAAAAACTCCTAAAGCACAGAAAGGAAGGAATTGTTGAGCACAGCCAGATCAGGCTGAGGTCTGATTACTTTTTGGAATCTATTTTTAAGTATAAGCACATTTTGATAGCTGTTGTCAAATGAACATGAGCCCACAAGTCCAAGACCTGAAATAAGGTAGGCCTAATTTAAGCTGCACCTGGCTATATAGAGAAAGGTTTTCGCTGAAAATACAGCTCAGTGTTCCCTGGTTATTCTCTTAGCCTAGAGTCTAGGTTCTAGACACTGACATGATATAGGTTACATAATATAGTATTGGACTTGGAGCCTACCACCCACTCAACTAACTCCCTGTCTCCCCACCCACCCAACTGCCATCCGCCGAACTGCCCATTTGCCTATCCATCCATTCACTAATTCATTCCTCCATTCCCCATTTATTGATCAGTGTCCTAAGTGCTATAAGTATGACATACCCCACAATTTGAAAGGCTTATACCCAACTGGGGAAATGAGACACACACTAGTGGAAAAAGAAATATGACATGGGTATGTAAAAGATATCTGCCTCAGGGTCAGGTGAGTGGGCAAACAGTAATGCTGCAGCAAGTCAACACAGAGAAAGACAAGTACCAGCTGACAGGGGTCAGTGAAAGCCTTATAGAGCAGGTGGGATCTGAACCAAACCTGGCAGAAAAAGATGGGATTCAGGCAGGTAAAGGGGAAACAGCTCAACAAAACTGAAAAAGCAGAGAGCAACACACAAATGCTTTATTCTGTGGAGACCCCAAGTCATTACCTCTCTACCTTACTTCCTCTCCATCAAGTGGCTACTTTCTTGAGGAAATACATCAGGAAGTGCCCTTTCCTCTCCTCTCTGTGGGGGTGGAGGGTAGGGGAGAGCAAGTGGTAAGCCAACAAAGATGTTCAGTTGCAGTGGGGCCCCTTCTCACCCCATGGCTCCTGACAATCATATGTACATTTGATTAGTGAAAGAAGTGCAACAGAACAGGTCAGCTAGATCAATCTTAGAAATGTCAGATAATTGGCCCTCACAGCCTGGCAAAGCCCAGGAGGCTGGACCATAACAGATGAGACCTAAAACATGAGCTCATGGTGGAGAGCAAGAAAGGGACTGCAAATGAAGACAGAAAGATCCAAGTTGGCCAAGGTTCTGCTATTACTGTGGGGGGAAGAGCCAGCTTCAGGAAATGATGAAGTGAACAGTTTATCTTCTATAACCCCTTCCTCACAACTTGCTGGCACCCTATCCCCAGTGCAGAGTTTTGTGCCCAGCCTATCTCCCGTGAACTTTCACCTCCCGGTGGCCTACATCCCTCTGGAATCCTTTCCATAACCCACATAAAGTGACAAAGGATTCCAAAGGGTTAACCTGACTTCATTCCAAAGCAACATATTCATATTTTCACATCATTCTTGACCAAGAGGGGCTTTAAGGTGGCAAGTTTATGGCCATATTGGGCAAGTGGAGAAATTCCCTGGAGATAAAAAGGTCTTTCTACTTTCTTAAAATTCACACCAAATAGGGGGCTCTGCGGAGGACTGACGAAGTGCGTCTTTGTATGGGAATGTAGGTGTGTGAACAAATCATAGCCAACTATTTCTTGTCGGTGCTCTTCTGTACCCCCTGAATTTTAATGCCCTAGGAATTCTTGTTGCAACTCCTTCATTGATATACTCCATTCTTAGCCATCTCGGGTGGATGCATACTATTTCTCCAAATTTCTATGAATTTTTTATCCCAAGTTTGTTTGCTTCTTTGCCATTACTTCACAACATCTCAAATCACAGCTCCCAAACACTCAGGGCTTATTGTGGGCAGAGCACGAGGGCAGGAGTCCTGACTCTGTCACCAACTTCCAAGACCCCTTCTCTCTTGGGACCTTAGTTTTCTCATATGAAAAATTAAGAATTTTAAGACATTAAGATGTCTCTTCCATGTCCCTGCCTCCATCCCAGCTTGCCCTCTTAGGATTCTCTGATGCAGGCCGATATGTCACATGGATCTATCAGTTTGAAACATATAAGGTGATTTTTGCTTATATATATACACATAAAGTGATTTCCCACTGCACACGGCCCAGCCATGGTTCAGGCTCCTGAGATGTAGCAGTCACATGTTAACCAACTAAATTTCTGAAGCAAGAGGATTAGGGCTCCAGGCAAGGAAAGTAGATCTCAGACACTGTCAGCAAGATGACCCTATACCTTCTTCACATCCAGCAAAATGCTGAATACACCAAGGGGCAATGATATTTGTATAGCAAATGGCCTGGGCATTCACTTTACCCTTCACCCTTAACCGCCCGTAAGAACCTGGAGAGTAGGAACTCTCACAGACCCTGCTCAGCATTGAGCACAGAGCAGGTAGGCTGTCAATGCTTGGAAAAGGAAGGTTTAAACAGAGGCAGCAGGCAGTGTGGTAAAGAGTATCACCCACAGCCAGCTCTCAATGTAGCAGGAACACTTACTGGCAGATTCACTTTAAAAAGAACATGTTCCTGATATTCTCTTATTACAAGAGCAGCATGTTCATTATCTAAAAGAAAGAAAACACAAAAAAGCACAAAGAGGAGGCTAAAAACTGTCCTTAATCACACCTTCCTGAGATATAACCATTGTTATCATTTGGTGTCTGCTCTCTTGGGTTTGTTTCAGCACATAGTATATAGTCTTCTCTATTTGTTAATTTTGCTTTAATGTAACTGGGATGCCACCATAAGTACTATTTTGGAACCTGCCTTTTTTACATGCTCCGCTTAACAATAATATATCTACTTCAAATTTTCCTATGCAATTAACAATGCTTTTACTACCTGATTTTAAATGGCTATATGATATCCCATTGTACATATAAACGATGGTTGTTATAGCAAATTCTTAACTTTGGACATTTATATTACTTCCAATTTTTAATATAATTAATAACACTGTTATAAATACCCTTGAGTATTAGTCTTTGTATATGTCCCTAATTTTCTTTCCTCAAGATAAATGGCAGGAAATAGAATCCTTAGCTACAGGTTATGTACAATTTTGAGGGTTTTTTCAAGCTTGACAAATTATCCTCCAGAAAGGCAATCCTATTAGTACTCCTAACTGCCATAAATATTGTCAGCTCCTGCACTGCCCACCCCATACACATCTCACCATATGCTGAATCATCACTTTTTTTCAGCTTTACCATTTTGATACTTGAAAGATGATACCTCATTGTTGTCTTAACTTGAATGAAGTTAATTAACTTGTAGAAAATAGGAAACTGTAATTGATTACTAGTGAGAATGAACATCTTTTCCTATGTTTGTGGGTAATTCGAACTGCACACTCACATATGCTTTGCTAATTTTTCTATTGGGACATTTGCCTTAGTGTTTTTGAATGCTCTCTACATATTTGTGTTACTAATAATTCGTCATGTATGTTGCAAATATTTTCCCCAAATATTGTCTACAAAGGAGCTTCAGGTCTTCTCAGCATCACATGATGTTAACCAGCTTTTCCCCCTTTACCTCCCTCTGCCCTGCCTGACACTTCAATCCCCTAGATGCTGTACTTTAGGGGCACTGTGAAGGGAAGTACCTTGTGCCTCGGGCTGAAACTCTTGACTTGGTTGTTCACCTGGGCATTCAATTCAGGCTCAAGGGAACCACGGTTTTCTCTCATCCCCCACACTTAGTCCTTTCCTCAAAGTCCCCCCACTTTTCCTCCTGGCAATGTCCGTCCCCCTGGCTGATTGCAGGAAGGGACAGCATCTGAAGGTGAACACGTCCTGATGCAGACCCCTGCACGGGCCACAGCTCCGGGGGGAAACAGCACAACAGACCCTGCAAGGGATGCAAAGCACCTCTCCTGCCCCCAAATTATCCATTATATTGTATAGTGCCCTTTGTAACAGGATTTACAGAATGGCTTTCTTTCAGAAATCAGTACCATGAAGATGTCTGTGCATCCTGAAAAACTGACACCCTTTCTCCTTTCGGATAATGAAAATGACATAATCTATCTTATTTCCTTTTCGTTATCTTGGTAGTTGATGACAACAACTATGATGGCCTGGATCTTGGATGCACTGCCTTCCTCCTTCACACCAGTGGTACTCAGACTCAGGGGTGTATCAGAAGCATCTGGGAAGTTTGTTTAAAATGTCCAGGCCTCACCACAGGTTTGATGATGCATAATTACACGGTAGCACAGAGACAGTGAGCTGTGGAGCACCACTGCAAAGCCAGAACCTGAAAGAACCATTCACAGATGGCTGAAAAGAGCCCCCAAACTGCTAAAGGTCCAAGGCAGGACCACCTAAACACTTACAGTTGATCCCAATAGCCAAGTTGAGTGATTTCAGAGCACAAGGCATTTCCTGTAAGAATAAAATGGTGACACCCCTATTCCCCCTCCTGTCCCCAGCTCACAGGTGGCCCATCCCTACATCCCCACCCTCAAAGGGATCTGACTTTAGATCCATATCCAGTCTCCTCCAAGCCTGGAGGTGGGGTGGGGTGAGAGGAACAGGTCCAAGTCCTCTTGGAAGTAGATTTCCCTCCAAACCTTCCTCCTACCCAGCTCTGTCTCCCCAGCAGAAGCCAGAAACTGTTGGGCAAGTGGCTCAGAACTGGGGCTCTGCCACCTCTTCTGTCATCACTATCCCCAATTAGCAGCTACTAGGCGCCCTCGGGGCTGCCGCTCCTTCTCAATTCCTCTAACTCTACCGCTCTAAGTCATTACAGGATTTGGCACTGCCTGGCATGTTGTCTTTGAGCCTAATTGTCAGAATGCAGGAAAGGTATGTGTCACGTACAATGTGATTTACTTTTTCCTCTATCCTCTGTCTACCCAAATTGCAATCTAGAATAGACCCTGGCCCATGGCCTCTTCCCTCTAGAAACCCCCCTACCAGACCCCCTCACTAGCTGCCTCAGTGTGGCCTTGTCCTTGCACATGTGACCCACACTGGAGACACAGAAGGGCAGAGGTTAACCAGCAGGGCTCTGAGGCCACAGGGGGCTCAGATCTGAGAAGGACCCCAGCATAACCCCAGCCCAGTTCCATCACTAGCTGGCTCTGGAAACGTGGGTGAGTTTCTTAACTTTTTTGTGGTTGTTTCTTTATCACTAAGATAAGGATGACAATGACTCACAGGCTGTGATGAGGATTAGATACACTGATAGAGCTAAGGGCTCAGAACAGCAAGTGCTGTATGGTAGGTAGGTAGGTAGGTACGTAGGTAGATAGGTAGATAGATATGATTTTAGTTTTAGCTCTCTGGGCTTCAGTCCTCACCTGTAGAGTGGAAATAATATGCTTAATTTGCAGGACTGTTGGGAAATTTTAATTAGAGAAATATGAGAACACTTAGAACAGAGCCTGGCATATCCTTCTTGCTCAGTGAATGGTTTCTGAATGGTGAAGGATAAATATATCAAACAATGAATGCCATGGTTTGGAGCACACATTTTCACCTGTGGGTGCAGGCTGCCCTTTCAGTATCTCAGAAAATCACCTTCACCCTTAGTGCCAACAGAGCAGTCACTGGCCCCCATATGGGCCCCACACGGGCCCCAGACTGGCCAGACAGGCACATTCTTGCCTTATCTTGAGAGCTGGCAGGTCCCAGCATTTCCTCCAGAGCAGAATGAGAAGCCAGGCCATGTTTCGACACGTCAGGGCCCAGAACAGCCAGGGGATAGACTGTCTCCCTTGGGTCTCCTGCCACTGCACTGTTCCCTACAGGACAGAGACTCTGCAGGGTCCCCTGCCATGTCCTGGCAACGCTCATTTACACACAGAGAAGGGTAGAACTCTCTACCTAGGTGCCTGGGTCTCTATTGGGTGGGTCCACGCAAGAGCAGACCCTGGCGAATTGCCAGGAAGCCCAGGCAGGAGGGCGGAAATTGTCGTGACCATGGCAACTGGTGCCCTCCATGTACAAAACTCAGCATTCCTCACAGTCCTTGCTGCCCTGGGCTATTCTGATTGTCTACTCACCTGAATCCCACCCACCATGCCTTCCTCCCATCCTTCAGAGCTGTAAACTCCTAAAAGGCAGGCACAGTGCTGTGATCTTGGCATTTATCTGTGCTCAGTGTATGTGAGTTGAGTAAGTGAGTATTGAGTGTAGGTACTGGGGACACAAAGATGAACACATATCCTCATTCATCTAAGAACCACCACGCATTTGAAGAAGGCATGCTCGCAAATCTCCTTTCTAAACATTCTGTGTGTTTCCTCTCCCATGTTCTTTGAGGGCAGAGCTGTTTTGTGGAAATTTCTCTTTATCCCCAGGACATCTAAGGTCACACAGGGTACACAGTAAGTGCCACTTTGACACAGACTACACTCAGTTCAGAACCACTGCATGTACACTCTGCTGTAAACTGGCCCAATCCCTCTCTGTTCTGTAAGGAATTTTCTCATGATCCCAGTGGCAAGTAAGATGCAAAGTATTTTTGTCAAAAATCTCCCTCCTCTCAAAGGCAAACCATGAGAGACTCTTGAATGCTGAGAAACAAACTGAGGACTGATGGATATGGGGGGAGGGGGGAGATGGACATGGAGGAGGGCACTTGTGGGGATGAGCACTGGGTGTTATATGGAAACCAACTTGACAATAAACTATTTGTAAGAAAAAAATTAATTAATTAATTTTTTAAAAAAATCTCCCTCCTCTCCAGCCCAGGAATTACCTGACTAAGCTGGGGCTGGAGGTCTGGACAATTCACAGGCTAGGTGTCAGACCCAAGCCTTTCCAGGGCACAGTGGGGGAGTGGGAGGGACAGTCTCGCCCCTACAGCTGCCAATGGCTGCTTCTCACAGAATTGCAGGGTCAAACCACAGGGGAGAGAAAGGACCCTTTCCACAGCTGACGAAACACTCAGCTTGCCCAAGGTCACGCAGTGATTCACACCAGAACAGCCTGAGACCCTCTTCTGTGTCTTTTTTTTTTTTTTTAAGTTTATTAATTTATTTTGAGAGAGAGCACAGGATAGGGGCAGAGAGAATGAGAGAGAGAATCCCAAGCAGACTCTGCACTGTCAGCACAGAGCCCAATGTAGGGTTCAGATCCACGAACTGCGAGATCATGACCTGAGCAGAAGTTGGACACTTAACCAACTGAGCCACCCAGGCCCCCCTACTCTGTGTCTTTCAATGTGGGAAGGATTTCCAAACTTTTTCTAGTAGCAGAGCTCATTTTCTTCTTTTCATTATTTCTTTCATAAATTTTTAGCGAAGCAATACACATGACCGTGGCTAAATGAAAATGAAATTGCACATAAGGCCTTAGAGTGGAGTGTCTCTCTCTCTCTCTCTCTCTCTCACACACACACACACACAGCCTCCTGCTCTTACTTGGTCCCTGCTATGGAGACAGAGGAAAACTTGCTCCCTGAACAGACACCTCTGCAATCAGGTATACCTGGATTTTGTCCCCACAGCTCCTCCCACACCCAGACACCTGAGGTATCAGCATCTCTAGCAAAAGAGAGCTCTACAAAGCATTAGGCTTTCCTATGGCTCAGGCTCTGACCAGACAGACAGAAGTAGGGAGGAATCCACATGTGTCACAGCTCATAAAAATGCAAATAACTAATAGCTAGTTTGGATTAGCAGTCACGTAAGCCTTAATATAAATTTGTTGAATTAGATTACTTTCCTACCAACTGGCAGAATTCAGATATTCTGGGGAAGAAAAAGGAAGCTCTGATGTAAAAGGAGAAGGGAAAAGTTGCTGGTGGGGAGAACTGGGGTACCCAGGAGAAAGAAGAACAAGATAGGCCCTGCAGTGGAGGTCTTTGGGGTGCCAGAGGTCAGCACGAGGGCACCCAAAGTTGGCAAGCTGGGAATTCAGGTCGATAAAATGTGTCAGAAGGATGCAAAAAGAAGGGGTGAGCACTTTGACAGCTTATTCCTCCGTCCTTCCCTTCTTCAAAACACTTAACACTCCCCAACCAATCTTCATCTGGCAAAGAAACAAGTTCTGGTCTGCACTGGATTCTGCTGTGCTGCCCATTGGATGCCAAAGGCAGGAACTGGCTCATTCTGTTCTCTCTAGATGACTGTCCAGCCATGGGAAAATGCCCCTTGTTACCTAGATAAGACAATCACCATGCATGATGGTGCAACCTTCTTCCTTCCTCCTCCTACCCCCAAGCACTCACAATGCACACTTTCTTCCTCCAAGATGCAGAGGAGGAATACAAATACACAGCCCAGGAAGATAACAACGTCTTCCAGATGCGGATGGGAAGGAAGTGGGGGTACTGAATTACAAGCACAACTACCAGCACAAACTTCCTAGAAATCTCCCTCCCAGGTATCTGGGATGTGCTTCCTCTCCTTTCCTCATTGCTGAACATTGTACCCCCTGAGAACATGGCTCCTCAAAGACTTTAGATCCTGAGGGTTTGTTGGAAAGGCAGAATTTCAGACCCTATGCCAGCACTACTGATCAGAATCTGTAAGTCAACATGACTCCCATGTGATTCATGAACACATTAGAGTTTGAGAAGCGCTGTTTCAGAAAAACTTACATCAAGGGGCGCCTGGGTGGTTCAGTCGGTTAAGCGTCTGACTTTGGCTCAGGTCATGATCTCACAGTTTGTGGGTTCGAGCCCCGCGTTGGGCTCTGTGCTCACAGCTAGCTCAGAGCCTGGAGCCTGCTTCCGATTCTGTGTCTCCCTCTCTCTCTGACTCTCCCCTGCTCTCTCTCTCTCTCTTTTTCTCTCAGAAGTAAATAAAACATTTAAAAATTAAAAAAAAAAAAGAAAAATAGAAAAACTTATATCAAGTCCCCAATCCACCACTTGATGGACTCCTGAGCATCCCAAAATTCACTCCACATTCTCTTTGGTTCTGAACCTTTGTGCTGGAAATCTGGACCTATGAGACTGTTTTCATATTTTGGTAAAGGTAGAAGAATGAGCAAACACAAATTAATAAATATCTGTGGAATGACTCCTTCTTTGAATAATAAATAACTCTTAACAGTAGCATTATGATTGACAAAGTGGTTTCATGTGAGTTCTCTTATTTCATATTCACCAAATCCCTAGGACGCCCTTGGGGACAAGTATTACTAACTCCTGTCAGAAGGAGCCAAACACAGGGGTCTGGGAGAGAATGGCACAAACAGCCTCCAACGTGCCACTTAGGAGCCATATCTGGTGGAAATGTCAGAAATCAGCATAGATTATGCATACCTAGTGACCGTAGGAAAGGATAGCCTGGTTTTTTAAAAATGTTAACAGAGGTCATCAGAAATTCCTTTTTTATTTGTTCTTGTTGGGAACATAAATCAGCTTTACCTGCCCTAGTAATGAGCAAGATCCTATATATGTGCTTGGATCAAACATGTTTTTCAAGATTAACAGATCTTGAAAGGTCTTCAAGTTCTCCTATTACCGTGTCTTCCATAGCATCTATCATGGTAATTTGCATGTAATTGTCAATAAATATTTTCAATGAATGAATGCATGAATAGATGTATATGGCAAATTTTTCAGAACGTGTCTTTTCATCTGTCATCTACTTCCAAGAAGACTTGGACTTATTCCTTCCACCCCATCCCACCTCCAGGCTTGTAGGAGACTGGGTGTGGATCTAAAGTCAGATCCCTTTGAGGGTGGAAATGAAGCAATGGGCCACCTGTGATCTGGGGACAGGAGGGGAATAGGGGTGTCACCATTTTATTCCTATGGGAAATACCTTCTACTTTGAGATCACTCAACTTGGCTATTAGGATCAACTGTAAGTGTTTGGTCCTGGGACCTGCCTTGGACCTTTAACAGTTTGGGGGCTTCTTTAGCCATCTGTGAAATAAACCAAATTCTGTAAACTGAGCTATAGGTGTGAGAAATTGGGGACCTACCCTTACAATATAAACCAGATTCCTGCTCCATCTTTTATTTTAATCTGCCTATTTAAAAGGTCATGCATGTACACATGCATACAGTTCCATTTGGCAGAGGGTTATAGTTAACTGGAGTTTCATAGAATGAGACCATAATGTGTCTGATTGTCTTATATGGTTTGCAGGCCGGCACAGAAAGAAACTCCCAGGAAGGAATTTCAGAACTATTTCCAGAATTGACAGCATCCTTGGAAGACTTTCCAATTTATTTAAAAACAACAACAAATCACTAATTATTTTGTAGTTATATCTTGCTCTATTTACAAAGACTTTCCACTCTTTTTAAAAATAACAGCTGACATTTATTTCTTGTTAGATTCTAGGCACCATTCTAGAATGTATTAACTCACTCAGCCCTCTTAGCAATCATTTAGGGGAGGTATCATTGCCCCATTTGCAGATGAGGCTACTGAAGCTCAGAGAGGGGAAGTAATTTTCCAGTCACACAACTAGGAAGGCAAAGCTGGAATTTACCAGACCCTTACTCCTGACCTTGATGGCCTCATCAAGAGTGGTAGGAAACTGGTAAAAAAAAATGGAGTCAGCAGCCTGGGGAGAGATGATGAGATAGGAGGTCAGGATGCTTCTTCACTTTGAAAACCAAGCAGGATCAAGCCTGATCTATCCTTGAACATCACTGGAGTGTGCTGGGAACTTGTCCATGAGCAATCAACCCGAGTGTCTACTTATTATTTGTTCCATCCAAACGAAAGTCACCAGCTGACCCCTGAACCCGAATGCTCCTTTCTACCTCAGTCTCAGGTGATTGTAGACTTTTAGGAGAGGCCTGCACAAGCAGAGCACCCATCCTGGGACCCTATAATCACCTGTCTATAGCTGGGATATATGATCCCGGGACTCAGGTGGCCTGGGATCTGGTACCAGCTCCCTCAAGAGAGCCGTCATGCTTGGGATAAGTCACAAACTCTCTGAGCCTCTCTCTGTCTACAGGAGGTTGCTGTGAGGCCCACATGTGACAGTGGAAGTGAACACACTTTGTAAATTCCAAAAGGCCACGCAAATGTATTGAAAATCGCTGTGGGTCTCAGACACAGACACAGTGGGCAGCTATTGATAAGAGTTTGGCAAAAGCTATTGGCAAAAGCCCCCACAATTCATTTCTCTAAAGTGGTATTCCTTACAGTTATGGATCTCTTTAACAGAGAATCATCCTGTTAATGAAACTAGCAGCAGAGGGAGGGTGTGTGTGTGTGTGAGTGTGTAAGAGTGGAGAGGTGATGGGGTAGATTTAAGGCCACATCTTTTATCAACTCATCCAAAGCAGGAATTAGTAAAAATGGGACCTAGGGTTAGACTAAGGCTGAGGAGGGTGAAGATGGACACAGGGAGGTGAGGTGGGGAGGAAATGGGCCTGGGAGAGAGGATGGGGCCTGCCTGCTTTAGGGGTATAGACAAGCTCTACTGGCTCTTCTGCTCTCCTTCCTCCAGGCCACATATCCAGATTCTGTCTTTCTTCAGTGACTGAGTTAAAACTCAGAAGACCAATACCTCCAAAGGGTATGAAATTAACTTATATTCAGGGGAAGGCTTAGCAACCATGCTCCATCCTAGCCAGTGCCATTGCCCTGGCAGAGACCTAAGCACACACTGTAGACAGCAACATAAGGTCCTTATAGGGTATCCAATGCTTCCAACATCACCAGGATTCCTGTTTCTTTACCAATCCCTGCTGGAGTTCAACAACCCAGGTTTAACCTGCTACTTGATTGAAAGTAAATCAGTCATCCTCTCTGGGGCCTTAGTTGCCGCCTTTTAAGTGAGATGACTGGAGTAGATTCATCCATAGTCTTTAAACTTCTTAACTAGTAAAGCCCAACATGTGAAGCAAATGAAAACAGGATGCTAGGGCTGGAACAGCCACATGCTCAATCCCCCTCCCTCTATCCCCTGTGGTGGCCGCTGGAAGGACCGTGGTTCTAAGGAACATAGCTTGAAAATCACTGGGTCAGATGGACTCGATGTCCCTGTCTCTCTCTAGCCAATGAGACTCCATGATTCATTCTGGGAGCTGGTGAAGAATGTCAGGGTGAAGTGGGAGCCAAAATAATTCTTATGAACAAGTCAGGCAACCAGTTCTACATAGGAAATTGGCTGAGCTTGGAGTTGGGGTATTCACAAAGTTAAGTGGACACAGCGTGTGGTTGCCCAGGGGGAATTCATCCCTTGGGTAAGTTAGTTTGTCACTATGCCTCAGTTTCCTCATCTTTAAAATGAGGTTATTAAATCTCCCTTACTGAAGAACCCCAAATAATATATAGAGAGATACTCCCCTCTCCATGAGGCAGAGCTGAATTCCCCTCTCCTTGAGTATGGGCCAGACTTAGTGACTGGCAGAGTATGGAAAGGGAAAAAGAGTAACCTTCCAGTGGAGAAACCTGGCTGATACCACTTTAACCAAGTCATCAAGATTAACATCACCAATGATAACTCATGTTGATATGAGGTAGCCTCTATTGTCAGGTGACGAGAAGGGTACTTCACCTTTGTGGTACTCTTCCCCCAAGTCCAGAACTTCATGAAGAAAACATCAGACAAACTGAAATTGAGGGACATTCTACAAATAACTGACCAGTACTCTTCAAACTCCTCAAGGTCATGAAAAACAAAGAAAGACAGAAATAGTCACAGACCAGAGATCCTTTGTCTCCTGTATTTCCTATAAATTAGTAGTTGGGTCTAGAGATTTGATCAGATGCAGGTTTGAATTTCTAGCCAAATTCCATAGGGTTGACTAAGGAGACATGACAATTAAATGCAATGTGATATCCTGGTTGGGATCCTAGAATGGAAAAAGGACGTTACTGGAAACACTAGTGAAATCAACATAAAGTCTGGATGTAATGATGTAATAATGCTGGTTTCTTAGTTTTGAAAAATAAACCATGGGTATTTAAGATGTCATTAGAATTAGGTGATATTGGGTGAGAAATTCTCTGTACTATCTTTATAACTTTTCTGTGAATCTCAGATTATACTGTGCATCTAAAAAATTCCAAAATAATAGCATCTACCTCACAGAGTTGTAAGGACCAAATGAACTAATACAAAGAGGATCAAATGAACTAAACACCATCCAATGCACAGTAGATTCTCTACAGATATTAATTACTCTTATTATTACTACTACTTTGTGGCAACCCAGAAAATTGTCTTATTCTTTTTTTTTTAATGCTTATTTATTTTTGAGAGAGAGATACAGAGCACAAGCAAAGAAAGTGCAGAAATAGAGAGTGACATGGAATTCAAAGCAGGTTCTGGGCTCTGAGTTGTCAACACAGAGCCTGATGCAGGGCTGGAACCCACAGACCAGGAGATTATGACCTGAGCCAAAGTTGGACGCTTAACCGACCGAGCCATCCAGGTGCCTGGAAAATCGTCTTATTCTATTTTATGTTCTATTATATTGGAGTTCATTTGATTTGCAAATATTTCAGTAACATTTGTGACACTCACAATTTAGTGGCATGTCCTCTGAATAAGGTTTCTGAATCACCTTGTGATTGGGCTCAAGCAGTCCCATAAAAGTTTTTGGCTGATGTCATTAAAAACAAATTTTTCTTGGGGCACCTGGGTAGCTCAAGGCATCTATCTTAGATTCTACCAGCTCAGACTCTCAGTTTCAGCTCAGGTCATGATCTCATGGTTTCATGACTTCAAGCTCCGCATCGAGCTCCGTGCTGATGGCTCAGAGACTTGGGATTCTCTCTCTTCTCCCTCTCTCTCTGCCCCTCCCCTACTCATGCTGTCTCTCTCTCTCTCTAAATAAATATATAAACTTAAAACAAACAAACCAACCAAATTTTTCTAACTTCAACAATTATCAATTCATAGCCATCTCATGCTTACTGACCCCCCACTCCACTGGATTATCTTGAAGCAAATCCCCCATATAGTATTACAATATCTGTAAATATTTCAGTACATATGTCTAAAAGATAAGAGATCTTTTAAAAAAACTATAATCACAGTACCTATCCTATCATGCTTTAAAAAATAACAATAATTCTTTAATACCATCCATATCCTGTTGATCCTAATATTTTCCCTATGATGTCATAAAGTGGTTTTTTTAAATAGTTTCATCAAATCAAAATCTATATAAGGCCCATACATTGCAACTGATTGACAATGTCTCTTAAGTCTCTCTTATTTTTTTAAAGGTTATTCATTTATTTTTTGAGAAAGAGAGAGGCAGATGGAGAATCCCAAGCAAGCTCCATGCTGTCATTGCAGAGCCTGGCATGGAGCTCAAACTCACAAACTATGAGATCATGACTGGAGCCAAAACCAAGAGTCAGATGGATGCTCAACCCACTGAGCCACTCAGGCACTCCTCAGTCTCTTTTAATCTATGGGTTTCTTCTTCTCCTCCTCTCCTTCCTTTCCTTTCCCTACTTCACACACACACACACACACACACACACACACACACACACACACCTTCTCTTTCCATCTCTCTCTTTTTCTTAAAATTCATTTGCTGAAAACACTAGATCTTTTGTCCTACAGAGTTTTCCAGTTCTAGATTTTGCTGACCCAAGTGTTGTTGAACATGTTCCTTTGTCCCCTGTATTTCCTATTGATTGGAAGTTGGGTTTGATCATATTATGGTTTACATTTCTGACAAAACTCCATAGGCGCTTCCATCAGGAGCTACATGGCTGTCTCTCTTTGTAATATTAACAGCTTTTCAGTGCACAGTACGCCGGGGGTCATTTTTTTAAATAATCACCATCATTCCATGATCTGCCGCATGCTGATACTTTTGCTTAGATGGGACAGCTTCTTTTAGACCCCTAGAGTATTCTCAAGGTTTGGAGCTCCTTAGTGGGATACAGACTTTCAAAGCTGTTACTGCCCTATTGGCTGGGGTGGAAGGAGAGGTCTCTACTGGCTGCTTTAGTGGGGTCTTCGCCTCAGCTTTGATCAAAACAATCACATGGTGGGCACTGAGGTTTGGAACAGGCTCTCACAAATGCACTGAGCATGGGCAGAACTGCCTCCTGCACCAGCCAAGACACAACCCAAGGATCCTATAACTCTGAAAGCCACACCCTCCCTTTCAGCAGCCACAGGTTGTTCTTTGACCTCACATTCTTGGCTTCAGGGCCAAAATAGTGACGACTTCTCTTTCTTTCCTTTGAAACATTAATTCCTTCTACTCCCACAGCTCCTTCTAGATGAGGGTTTTAAGAGCTTTCAAAACACTCTCTTAACTAATCCTCCCAGCACTTAAGTGATTAAGGAAGGTGACTAGCAGAAAGCCCCACTCCCCAGCAGGGAAACTGAGCCCAAAGAGCTTGGCTGGACTACTTGTTATCCTCTGCTTAAGATTTTGCCTTTAACTAAGACAAAGACGAGTCTTCTGAGTAAATCCAATAGCTACCCCTCAGGAATCTTGCTACCTGTGGTACTGGAGGAGCTAAGAGGTTGTCAGCAGGAGGGATTCTAGTTAGCTCATAGCAAATTATGCTGCTTAGATTTTCCCAAATAGCAGCACCTGTAAGCACTTTCTTTGTTCTACTCTCAGGCTGTGTGTGTGATGCCATATGTTTTGATCAGGGGTTTAGTAAACACAGCACAGATATTGGAAACAAGAGCAGAAACATTATCCTGCCTTGACCTAAAATCCCAGCTTCCAGACCAAGAATACCATGTACACTATGCAGGTGCTGGAGAAGATGTAGAGAGGGATGCCTGAAACAACCGAGGAGGTGGGAACAGCATGTGCCCTCCCGAGATGGGAATGGGCTTGTATCAATCTGCCCAGAGTCCCTCATGCTTGAGGCCAACAGCAAACACTGGGAGACAGATAGCCAAGGTGGAGGTGGGAGGGGAAAAAACAAGAAACTATCTTGCCCACAAAGGAGGGGAGGTGAACACAAGGACTGGATCCAGGGGCAGAACCAGACCCAACCCACGTAAATCTCTACAGCATAAGCAAAATCAGCCAGCCCAACATTGCTCTGCCTTTGCCATCAACCCACATCGAGTGGTCCCAGCCCACCATACCAGTCCACACAACTCTCCTAGGCAAGACCTAGGCAGCACCTGCCACCAAATTCTGTCACTAGGCAGTACCTGCCACCAAGGTGTGGACCAACCTGAATCTGACACACATAGCTTTTGCTAGTTTGCCAAAAACAGTCCAGAAACAGAGAATCAGCTCTCAGCATCAGAGGCCACAAGCCTCCAGGCTGACTAATCAGGAAAGAAGTGACACCAAAATAGTGTCTGTCCTGGTGTATACAATACATGTCAGCCCCTGACACCCTCCAGCTAAGAATGTGCAGTCCCTATGTCAGGACCCTCAAGGAAAGCCACAACTGCTCCTCCCCGCTCCCACAAAGCAAGACAGAGCCAACCAAGGAAAGTTGTCTGAGATCCCTCAAAACAAAATAAAACTTAGCAAACCTCATGGAACCCATGGAAGGTAAAGAGAGCTTGTCATCATCACCCTCACTTTACAGATGGGGCAACTGAGGCCAAGCAAAGGGAATGGCCTTGCCCAAGTCCCCTATTCTCCCAGGCAGAGACAGATCCAGGGCCAGACAGATCTCCTGTCTGAACAGGCAGCCCAGTTCTCTCTACTCTCCACCACGCCTCATGTTTCAGACAGTTCAGACCTGGCACCTGCATGGGGAAGGCCTGGCAGCTGGGAGAGGACAAGGCCAAGTCCAGATTACATCAGCATCACAGGTAGCCAAGAAGGAAGTGGAGACTATTCTTCCTTCCCACCCACAGGTAGCCCGGCTCCAATAAGTGGCCCAGTTCCAGGTAGCTGCCGAAAATGCAGGGAGACGCAAATCTTGCTCAGAAAAACCTCAACCAGCTGCAGGGAAGGGGGAAAGCTAAAAGACAGGGGTGGGTCCATCCTTACTTTATCATGCTCATCATCATACAACCCCATGTACCCTCAAAATGATGAGAAGGTGTAAGATCCCCTTAGCCCATAATCTGGCCAACCCAGTACCCCTAAATCTTCCCTCTGCTCTCCTATCATGGCAGCCTATCTCCTGGTCACACCTGCCCAAGAGGTCTACCTCCTCCTAGCTCCTGCCAGAGCTTTCTACCCTTGAAGAGCCAGTTGGAAGCCACCTTCCTTCAGGCAGCCTACTCTGTTTCCTGAAGCTCTTCCTCTGATCTCCCAACACTGGATAAAGTTAGCACTGGGAAGGAAGGCAGAGGTATCCTCCTAGAAGGCTTGTGCTTACTTTCCCTGGGGATTCCTCCTAACCCACTGGGATAGATCTCCAATGGATCTACTAACAGTTGCCTACTTTCTACAGTTTGACTGTTACACTGAAACAGAGTTCAAGAGTAAGACCAAGAGTCCTACTTTCTGGCACATGTAATAGTGTTTAATAAATGTCATTTAGCACTAAATGACACCAAGAAGAGTCATACAACCGAGATGACCAGCAACAGATGCATGGATAGATAAAATGTGTTATATGCATTAAATGGGATATTATTTGGCAATTAAAAGGGATGAAGTTTTTGATGCATGCTGAATATAGATGAGTCTTAAAAAAATATTATGAGAAGTGAAAGAAGCCAGTCATAAAACACCATGTATTATATTATTCTCCTTATATAAAATGACCAGAATAGGCAAATCCATAGAGACAAAATTAGATTCATGGTTGTCTAGGGCTAGAGGGATTGGGGGACATGGGGCATGACTGTGTTAATGGGAACAGGGTTTCCATTTCAGGGTGCTAAAATGTTCTAAAATTGATTGTGGTAATGATGTGCAACTCTGAATATACTAAAAGCCATTGATTTGTATAACTACAAATGGGTGAATTATATGGTAGGTGAATTATATCACTTAAAGAGGCAGAAAAAAAAAAGAACCATAAAAATACAGACATGCTTTTACTGGGTGATGTCAACTGTGCCTAAATAAGTAGGTCTTTTACAAAACACTTCTACCTCCATTCGTCCTGGGTCATAACACAATACCCTGTGCAGTTGCTATTATCACCATTTTACAGACCAGGAAGTTGAGGCTCAGGGAGCTGATGTCACATAACTAACTAGCCACAGATCTGGAACCTAAAGTCAGGTGATCTTAGTCCAAGTACAGTGTTCTTGGAAATGTTGCCTATGGAGAGACTTTGAAAGAAAGAACATAGCTCCAGACACAAGGAAAAGGTGGAAGCAAACAGAACATCCTCCACTAAGGATCTGGAGTGGCAATTAGTTATTCTGGATGCAGTGGAAGAGTACACAAACACAAACATTAAAACGATAGGAGCATCGTGTGTTAAAAAATAACGTTAAGTGAATATGTGCAAACTATATGTACACTTTGATCACTGCTTTGGTTTTGTTTCAAACACACTGTGTGGCCATAGCAGAGAACACAAATGCAAAAATGTGCTAGGATGATCAATAGTTGAGTGAGAACTTTCCTTTAAAATTTTCCCTTGTTTTAACAGTGAGAGAGAGAGAGAGAATAAACACTTGAATGGACACCTCAGAGCACTGTAATTATCCAATGA
>NW_027527920.1:9880445-9889427 GCF_008692635.1 Crocuta crocuta | reverse complement strand
GATCAGCAGTCTCTGCAACACAGGCCCCAGAGCCGTAGGGTCATCAAGGACCTAACAGGCAACAGGGGAGGAAAGGGCAGGACCCCCTTTTAAGTCTGCAAACATTAAGATCAAAAGGAGCATAGGAAGGTCAGCCACAACTATTCAGTCGCTACTGGTCTTTCCTTCGAAATGTTCCTTGTGTCCTGGACATGAGACCCTACCCATCTCCATCTCTGGTGCACGCCTCCTCATGGCATTCAGCACATTTTACTCGAATTCTCTCTTTATATGCTCTTCTCCCTCTCTAGACTGTGAGGTCCTCAGGCAGAGCCAGTAATCACTCATTCTCGTACCCACCATACAGTGCTGGACACAACCATAGATCTACAGCACATGTTTTCTGAATGAAATTGACTAGACTTTCTTCATACCTACCACTCTCCTGAGCTAGACTTTTACATGCAAATACACTTAGCACGAGCTCCTGATCAACATTCCTGCCCACGGTCCTCCACCCACACATCCCCAAGTCCGTCTTCCTGAAATGTTGATATCATCCCATTCTCCTCTGCTCAAGGCCTGTTTTCCCCTTCCCATCAAGCCTGAGTACCCTGGCCAGGCCCCAGGGCCCTTTCATCACCTGGCTGCATTCTACTTGCCCGATTGTACTCTGGCTTCCCAGCAGGCACAATCGAACACACTCATTCCCACCTCCAGGCTTCTGTGATCCCTATTTGCCTATCCTGAGATACCTTCTGCCTACCCAACTCCTACCTCTGCTTAAATTCAAGTTCCAACTCCTCCCGAAGCCTTCCCTGACCATGCCAATCCCCAGGGATCCTTGTCTCTGAATGTGTCAGCCCCAAAGCTGAGTACATTTAATAATCTTTCTGTACCCTTTTCTTTCCCGTGTTTGTCTTTTTCCCACCCCCAAACCAGATTAATCTTCTTAAGGGCAGGGCGAGATTACACTTCATCAGTGTGACCCACCACACCCACTGTAAGACAGGTACATTGCAGGAGCTCAAGACTTACTGGTGGTTACACCTGAAAATCTGCAACACAGCCATGGTTGGTAATGACAGTAGAGTTTTCTAGGCGGTACAGAGGCTTGCTCTCGGCAGCTGGCACCAGTGGGGCATGGGTTTGTAAAAGGGGTTTAGAAACTAAAACCTAGGCCACTGAAATACGCAAAGTTCTCTGTAGCCCCTGATAGCACCCACACCAGTGAGTAGCTTCAGCATCACTGGAATCTTGTTAGAAACACAAATTCTCAGGCCTTACCCCACACCTCCTGAGTCAGGAAATCTGAGGGTCAGGCCCAGCATCTGTGGCTTAACAAGCCCTCTGGGGGATTCCGATGTCCACCAAAGTCTGAGAACCACTTGTGCACACATGCAGGAGGAATATCCTAGTATATCAGAAAAAGCAATCCCTCCCATCCCTAACGACTGCCTATGGATGTAATTTTTAACTCGTGTTGTCCTGTTTACTATTAACCACTACCACCATTAAAATTGAAAACTGTATTTCGGAAAATTGGCAGAGAGTACTGAGCAGTTGTTAACTGTTACCAGCAGTACTAACTACTACTTACTGCTAGTACCAGTAATAACAACAGGTATCAACTGCTCAGTAATCTGCCAATTTCCCTAACGAATTGGCAGTTTTCAGGGGCAAGAGGCCAAGCAGAGGATAAAATCTATGCGGTGCGGGGATTATGTACTCATGACCATTTCAGCAGACCACGTTCCCTGTTTTCCCCTCTGTTTTAAACAGTGGTTTCTCATCACTCCCTAACCCCAGCGGACAGCTTGGGGCATAGGCTGCACTGACTGCTGTCTCAATCATCTTGATTTTCAGTTTGCACTTTAATTGTTCTAACCCCCTACTGAAGGCTCTAGTCTCTAATTTGGGTACCCGCTCCCACATTTGAAAACACTGGGTCAATCCGCTGGCATCTCTAGTTTTACCCCGTCTGTGAGGACAAGCTTCACATCCCCTCATTCTTGAGCACCTGTCTTGGTGCAGATAGCTGGGTGGGGTGGATTTGTGTGCCCAGCAGCAGCCCAGCTTCCTGTAATCTTGTTTATACACTGTGAATGCTTGTTCTGACCCCATCAGAAGAGGGTTCAAGAGGGCGGCTGCAGTTTTGGGGGCAGAGTCGGCAGGGCACAGCATTGCCATGCACAGGTGGCTGACTCACTCTGTGGTCTCCCGGCCTGGGGAACACAGGGAGAACGCAGACCAGAGGCTACCTGGCAGAGGGCACCTTATCTGGACCCTTTGGCTCAGCAAGTGGTCAGGGCAAGGTAACAGATGAAGCCTCAGGCAAAAGGGTTCTCAGGGTAAATGGGGCAGGTTGAAGGGGAGTCAACACAGGAGGAGGGCTGGTTCTAACTGTAGCTTTGTGCCCAGCGCTCTGCGACTATGGACAGCTAGTCACTTCCCATCTGAGAGCCTCCTTTTCCCTATGTGTAAACCTAGAAAGTGAAGACAATCTCGAAAATTCCTCTCACAAATATCCGCGTGTTTAGGAGAAAAATGATGGGACAATTTATTGACACTCTAAGCCAGCGCCGTGGATGATGGAAATGTTCTGTAATTCTGCTGTCCTACAGTCGCTAGCCACACGGGCCTAATGCGCACCTGAAATGTGCCTACTATGCTTGAGGGACTTATTTGTAATTTTATTTAATTCTAATTACATTTGAATTAGTCACCTGTGGCTGGTGGTTACTGCAGGGCACAGCTCTAAGTGAATTCAAGAAATGCAACTCCTTTAAAACCCTATCTCCACATAGGAAGTGGGGGAAATTTTTTCATTTAAAGCTAGAAGCTTTAATTAATTAACTTTTTTGGAAGCTTTTATTTTTAAGTGGTCTCTATAATCAACATGGGGCTCGAACTCACAACCCAGAGATTAAGAGTCACATGCCCTTCCTACTAAACCAGCCAGATGCCTCTAAAATGCTTTAATTTAAAGAGCAGAGACACTGAGCACCCCTTGAAGAAGTCCCAGGAAGAAGAGCCCCTATGCCTGGGTCCTCATCCCATCCTTGCCCCCAGCCAGTTTCTTGGGGAGCTAGGAGTCCTATCACCAACCTCTGCTCAATCTTACCTCTCTGTGCCCCATTTCCTTCTATAAAGTGCACACCCACCACTCTGACTTCCTACACAGTCATGAAGACACAGTGCAAAGCTGTACCTTAAGAAGCCTTATAAGTGCTAGCAAAAACATTAGTCACCAGGCACCATGCATGAATGCTGTAATGACCTTCCTGAAGCCTCAGTAAATGGCCCTTTAGCCACTAGGAGGCTGGGGACAGAGTGATGATAATATGGCCAGGGGCAAAGGGAGATTAGAAAGTTTCCAGCAGCCGCTGATTTATCCAACATTCAACAAAATAAATACAAGCATATCGCAAAGATATTGTGGGTTCGAGTCTGAGACTACAATAAAGCAAATATCACAATAAAGCAAATCAAATGAATTTTTCAGTTTCCGCATATGAAAGTATGTTTACATTATACTTTAGTCACTGTGCAACAGCATTATGCCTAAAAACACAATGTATATACTTTAATGAAAAATGCTTTATTGTGGGGCACCTAGGTGGCTCAGTTGGTTAATGTCTGACTCTTGATTTCGTCTCAGGTCATGATCTCACTAACAGTGAGATGAAGCACCATATTGGGCTCTGTGCTGACAACAGGGAGCCTGCTTGGGATTCATTCTCTCTCTCTCTCTCTCTCTCTCCCTCCTCCCTCCCTCTCTCTCTCTCTCTGCCCTTCCCGTGCTTGCTCTCACACTCTCTCTCCTCAAAATAAATAAACATTATTTTTTAAAATGCTTTATTGCTAAAAAAAAAATGTTCACCACCACCTGACCTTTCAATGAGTTGTTATTACTGACCACAGACCACCATAACAAATATAATAATAATGAAAAAGCTTAAAATACTGCAAGAATTACCAAAATGTGACACAGAGACATGAAATGAGCAAATGGTAGTAGAAAAATGGTGCCAATGGACTTACTCCATGCAGGGTTGCTGCAGACCTTCAATTTGTAAACAACCAAGCATAAGAAAGCAAAGCACAATAAAATGAGGTATGTCTCTATTCTTTGTGGCTTATATGCATTCAATGAATGGACTAAATCAATGTGCCAACAATTCCACTTTGAATTTTCTGACAATTACAGTGGTCAGAGTGTGACATAAGAGTTTGACTTGTTTACTGCAGAATCCTCAGTGCCTGAAACCATGCTTGGTAGTTAGAAGGTGAATAAATGAGATACACAGATGTACAGATGTACAAGGTACATGTACAGATACGCAGAAGTACAAGGATGCTCACTACAGTAACAACCTAAATGTTTACCAACAAGGACCCTGGTTAAATTTGTTACAGTCCATCCATAATAGGTTGTATATATATAACTTTGAAAAAAAACTCTCTCTCTCTCTCTCTCTCTAACACACACACACACACACACACACACACACACACACACGTTGATTTGGACAAATGCACAGGATTAAAAAAATCACATTGCAGAACAACATTCTGATCCCACCTCCACATACAATCTCATCCCACCTACATTCTAAAAAGATACAGAATGTGCATATGTATGGTTGTATATGCACAGATAATTTCTGGAAGGATACATAGAAACTTAACAATAGTCACCTCTGAGGAGAGGCTAGAGAGGTTCAAGAGGATGGGGCAGGAAATTTCCAATGCACTATTTGATTTTTTTCTTTATTAATTAGTTTTCTTTTTCAACTATAAAAGTTCAACATGATCATGTTAGAAATTATATCTGGAATGTCACATGGTCAATAAATATATTTACTGAGGGAATGACAGAAAAATATGTTTATACTGTAATATAATTGGGGAAAATGGATATTAATTATACCTTTAGGGTTATCATAATATCAAACAGACAAAAAAGAAAAACACACAGAAGCAAAACCATGACACAGTCTCTAGTCTCTGAAGGCCTGAGGCCCCTGCCATCCCCACCCCTTGCCAATCCACAGGGTGGCAACCAAATCATTAAGGAGCCTCTCACTCCACAGCCGGAGTGTGGGAGGCAGTCACAGTAACATTGCAAATGTCCTGTAAAGTGAGACAGGTCCAGCTCCCTCACTCTGAGAGAATATGGAGGTGGAGTAAACCTGCCTTAACTCTACCTGGAGACTGAGACCTTATTCTTCATTATTAAGATTTTAGGCTAGGAGCTGCAAGTTGGGAGACATGAAGTGAACCTGTGCAATCTTAAAAGACCAGACACTAGCAGCTTAAACTATACTAGGTGCCTTTGAGATTAAGTATTTGGCAGAAAAGTGATGCCAGGCACAAGGCTCCCAAGCAGCTGAGATGTCTCTGATTACCTTGCAGCAGCCCTGTAGAGGCAAATACATTAGGAAAGCAGAAAGGTTCGATTCAGGAAGGGGTAAGAATTTAAAAGCAAAGAACCTAAGGGGTGCAAGGCCCTGAGATACAATCTAGTGCAACCCATACATTGCCAGAGAAGTAACTGAGGCCCTGATAAGAAGGCATTCCTCCTAAACTGACTGCAGACACAGGAAGGAAGGGGCTACTAAGTGACCAGTGACAGGCTTCCAGTCAACGACTGGGAAAGCAGGCTAGAGTTGAGAAATTATCCATTCTGGAAAACTACAGCTGGCTGCACATCACATGGAAACCACAGGAAACAAGGGCCCAGTCCCCATAAGTGTTCCAGCCTCACATGAATAAATCATGATGCCACGGTGAGCAGATAGAGATCCCTGCTTCAGAACTCATTAGTCATTTCACTTAGTAAATCCTGACCTTCTTTGGGTGTGGCTGGCAGCTTTGCCAGAAAGAAACACCTTCCAGGTAGGATTCTGGGCTGGGATGCTCAGAGTCCTCGTGAGGTTGTGCTGACATGAGTCAAATGTTTATTCACCTCGTTTTCCTCTAAACTGGGCTCCAGGATGGCCTCTCCCTGTCCCGGAGAACGTGACCCTAGAGAAGTGGGAGTATCTGAAAGACTCCTTACAGAGAAAAGCATGGTCCCTCCTGTAGTTTGGTTTTTTAGAAGTACCATCTGAGGGGGCAGGGGTGCTGGGAAAGAGGTGGGGGAGTGGGTATCTCTGACCTACCTCAGGCACAGGGAGAACTAGTTGGTCCAGGCCCTGCTATTATCAGACACGATCCTTCAGAGACCTGAGGGCTGTTGGGACATCAACACTCAACCTGAAGGCAACCTTCCAGAGCACTGAACAGCCCAACACTGGTTCTCCAGAGAAAGAAATGAGGACTGAAGAAGTGAGTGACTTGTTCAAAGCCACCTGATAATTTAGGAACATATCACCCACTTCTGGGTTTTCATTTCTCCAAACAGCCCTCAGGTCTCTGAAGGAGACCTCAAATCCTGGATAAGACACAGAGTCCACACTTTCCTACGCCAGTGAATAGCTGATGGGCCACCAATAGGTATTTATCGAAGACCACACGCAAAGCACCATAGGGAAGCTTACATCTAAATGAAAACATAGGGACGTCTGGGTGGCTCAGTCAGCTGAGTGCTCTACTTTGGCTCAGGTCATGATCTCACAGTTTGTGGTTCAAGCCCCTGCATCAGCCTCTCTGCTGTCAGCACAGAGCCTGCTTCAGATCCTCTGTCTCCCTCTCTCTCTGCCCCTCCCCCATTCCCTCCTCCCCCTTCAAAAATAAATAAACATTAAAAAAAAAATGAAAAATAGAACCGATCCCTTGGCAAACTTAATGCCATTATATAAAAACAAGACTGGCACCGTTGAGGGAGGACAGAGAAATTGCTAGATAAGTGAAAGGCATGGAGTAAAGAAGAATCCTAAGAAGAGGTAGCCAGAAAATATAAGGAGATCTGGCCAGAGGAGGAGAGCAGATCTTTGCAGGGTGATAAGTCAGGGTGAGGCAGCAGGAGAGGGTACCTCATGGGCAACAGAATAAATATCTGTTGTTTTAAAGAACCTAGTTTGGGGTAATTGGTATGGCAGCCCCAGGAAACTAATACAGCAGGGCAGAGGGTGGGCGAGCAGGCTGGGGAGTTTCAGGAGTTCTGGGAGACGATGTCACTCACGTTTGTGTAAGAGGGATCACAAGACAAAGCAGCCTCTGGCTCCTGAGGACTTCAGGACAGCTGAATACAGGGGCCAGGAATAGGACCCCACTCTGCTCTCTTAACAGGGAGCAGAGCTCACCACCTCTTGGGTTGTCTGTCCAGAGCTGTGGTCCTGTCCATCCATCCTGATCCACACTTGATTATCTTTGTCCATGAGCCCCACAAAAGTAACTGGTACCACCTTTGTCCAGTGAGTTTCTCAGAGTCCATTATCAGAGACAGGCAGTATAGTTCAAGTGGAAAGTGTTCTGGCTTTGAAGTCAAACAGACCTGGATTGCTTTTTTTCTAATCTTATTTATTTATTTTTGTAATCTCTACACCCAATGTGGGGTTCAAACTCACAACTCAAGACTAAGAGTCACATGGTCTTCCCACTGAACCAGCCGGGTGCCCCAAAGAGACCTAAGTTTTAATCCCAGGGTAACTTGGGATATGAGTGACTGCCCTCCTGAGCCTCAGTTTTCTCATCTGTAAAGTGGGGTAAATAACTGTTGCTTCACAGGGCAACTATGGCGATTAGAAATAGCACTTGTAAAATGCCCAGCCTATGGTCTGCTATATAACAGAAGCACAAGAAATGGTAACAATTATCATCATTGTCATTTACATAAATAATGAAGTTAGTCTAGAACATTGGCCTGAGCCCACCTTGTCGTTGCGGTGGATACAAAGAGAGTCACAACCTGAGGGCTGTCCTCAAGGGCTCTCACTCAGCAGAGAGTTGTTGAGCACCTTTTGTGTTCCCTCTTCTTAGTCCCTCCTTCCCCAGTCACCAGTAATGACCCCAGTCTCCTGTGTACCTCCAACAGACACCCAGCACATACTTGTTTTGTGAATAATGAGCAAACAACATTGAGTCACCCAACCTCTTGAAATGTTGTTTTTCTCATCTGTAAAATGGGACAATAGCATCTACCTACTCTGCTGCCTCATAGGGCAACTGTAAAGACCAAACAGAGACAGCAGCCACAGAAGGCCATAGAAGCAAAGCCCCAAACTGTACTTTGAAGCCTATGGAGGTTGGCTCTGCTGGGCCTCAGACGGTTACAGTGAACCTGCATTTCAGGACGATGGCAGGTCCACATCCTAAACTGGGTGCAAACCTCCCTGTCTTTCCTAGCTTGGAGTCAGAAAACCTTGACTCGACTTTCTTGACACTGCCTCTTCCTAGCTGTGTGACAAGGTCACTTAACATCTCCAAGCCTCAGGGGCACCTGGGTGGCTCAGTCAGTTGTCTGACTTTGGCTCAGGTCAGGATCTCATGGTCCATGTGTTTGAGCCTCGCATCGGGCTTTATGCTAACAGCTCAGAGCCTGAAGTCTGCTTCAGATTCTGTGTCTCCCTCACTCTCTCCCCGTCCCCTGCTTGTGCTCTGTCTCTCTCTCTCTCAAAAATAAAAATTAAAAAAGTTTTTAAAAAATTAAAATATAAACATCTTCAAGCCCCAGGTTGCTGTAAAAGAGGGTTAATTATTCCTGCGGGTCTAGAAATGTAGCTATGAGAACCTCATGAGATCATATATGTGAATGTGCTTTGTGCACTGATTATCATAGTTATCATTATTATGTCAAAAGCAGATACTATACATTGGTGTGTATAGCAGATACTATACATTGGAGCCTCAGAGGAACAAACTCCTGGGCCAGAAGGAAGAAAGCACAAATATCCCAGCTCCTTTCAATTTTGGCAACCTTGAAACCTTCTCCATCAAAGTTCTATATGGCTTTGTCAGGAAACCAAAAATATTCTAGCCATAACTCTGGAGAACCACAAGATAAGATATTTTCTATTTTCCATAATGGGTACTGCTGGGCTTCAAATAACTTGGCTG
>NW_027527920.1:9854079-9880315 GCF_008692635.1 Crocuta crocuta | reverse complement strand
AAAAAAAAAAAAAAAAAAAAAAAAGAAAACAGTTTTTTTAAAACACCATACACCACAATTTAGCCCCATCCCCCAAAACACACATCTTTTCTCCTAAGAAAATAAAGTAAGTAGAAATCAACTTTAAGTGTTGAAGTCCAACTCTGAGACATCCATTCTCGGAAGGCAAGCCTTCCTGGGTGAGGGGGCGGACAGAGCATTCTCCAGTTACAGTTTACAGGCAGACAGATTTCCAGGGGAGGTGGGTGAGGAAGTGGGGCTTCTGGCCAGTCCCAAGGGCTGTGAGGACGGGATCTAGGAGCCCAAAGAAGTAATCGCTGCCTCAGACACAGAAATTACTTCTACTAATCCAGCTAAGAAGTTAAACACCATTAAGACTCCTTCATTGGTTGTTTTAATTCACCAGGCATAAAGTAGACCCATAGACCAATATCTCCTCACCCACAGGTCTTGATGCTACAGCCTTAAGCTCTGTCTCTTTTCTCCCCAACAAATGACCATTTCCGCACCCAGGCCTTAAGAGGACAGGCAACACCCAGTCAGTCCTGGGATCAGGGCTGACACACCAGGATCCTACCTGCAGCTACTCGCCCACATTTTATACTTGGGGCTGCCTCTTCCTCCACAGACCCTCAGTCCTGGATGGAGCCTGCATTCACCTTGTTTGTTAGCTCAGGCTCCCTTTGGAATGTTTTATGTTCTCTAGTGCAAAACCCCAAATCACTTGAGAGGCAGCCTGGCTTGGTAGGAAGAGCAAATGCCTTGCAGCCAGGCAGATATGGGTTTGAATCCAGGCCTGCTGTTGACTGGCTCTGGAGCTTTGGGAAGGTGACTCCCCTGGCTCTGGTTCCCTCATCTCTAAAAGGTAGCTAATGTCTATCACATGGTTTTGTAAGCATTAGTGATAATATAAGGAAGGCTCCTGGGATATTGTTGGTGCTTAATTAGCAGTAGTCATTATAATGGCATTGTCACCCCCATTCTTTTTTTTTTTTTAACATTTAATCATTTTTGAGAAAGAGATAGAGTGCGAGTGGGGGAGGGGCAGAGAGAGAGGGAGACACAGACTCCAAAACAGGCTCCAGGCTCTGAGCTATCAGCACAGAGCCTGATGCAGGGCTCAAACCCATGAGCCGTGAGATCATGATCTGAGCTGAAGTCAGATGCTTATCTGACTAAGCCACCCAGGTGTCCCACTGCTACCCCCATTCTAAGGTCTAGTCTCTCCAAACCTGGCTCCTGCCACCTTCAGCTCCCATGTACCCACTTATCTGAGTGTCATATTCTCAGTTATGGGCCAAGCCCAGCCTGGCCACTGTGGTGTACAGAGATGGCAAACAGAAAGTACTCAAAACAGTAAGTGTTTGTTTACTTAGGGGAAAAAAAATCCTGAAATCTCAAATGATTGGAATTTTTCCCACCACATTCTGCTTTCGTGGGCACAAATCAATGAGTAAACAAACTTAATCAGGGTTTATTCAGAAGAGCACTTTCTCTCATATGGACTTCTCTTTTGATGACCATGTTACCACACAGTGTCCAGTAGGCCAAACACAAAGGTCTGAGGTACTTGAGAGATTCTGAAATTTCCTTCAGACTCTTCAAAGGAAAATATTCTATTCCTAACACACTGCCCTTTTCTAATTATAAAAGTAATAGGAGATCATTGCAGACACTGTGGAAAATAAGAAAAGTATTTGAAAAATCCAATTAGTGATTCTCTAGAGAATGTCATGGTGGATGTTTTGGTGTATTTCCTTGCATTCTTTTCTCTATATGCCTCAAGGAGGTAAGTATCCATTCCGATTTAAAAGCTAACAGGTAAAAACGCAGGCCAGCCAGTGCCCACAGGAAAGCAATGAAGTCTCCCTTGCCCTCTTCTCCATTCTCCCCACCCCTAAACAACTTATTTGTTAGTGACACATGTCCACATTGCATAATGACACCTCATCTTATCAGGGCTTGGTGAACTCCTATCCTCTGAGTGAGTTAACATAGTCATCTCTGCTTTCCATTTTTGTGCCACAGAGCCAATATTTACTAGCCATGTTGCTAAAACAGGCCCAGGGCATGGACTCGGTGCCAAATGGCCCTGTCTAATCTCAGCAGCAGCTTCAACGACACTGGATGCTTTCCTGTGCCACAGGCCCCAGCACCAGGTGAGTGACTCCTGTCTGAACCGAGCAGGTGGCCTCTCACCCAGCAAGGATGCTTCACATAATCATAAAGTCCAGGAGGCTAGTGCCAAGAGACACTTAACTATTAGAAATGGGGAAATTGAGGCCATGTGGGGGAAAGGACTTGCCTAAGCACATGCAGCTCCAGAACCAAAGGCTGGAACCCTTCTCTCCACATCAGACTTTCTGTTATTGCACTCTCATTGAATGCCTCAACATGGAGAAACAGCAGAGATTACAGGAAAGAACAGACTCATTTCATAAGGCCCTTCCTTGACAGCTGGGCAAGAGCTGCTCTAAGATGGTCAGTTTCACAGGGGTGTCTTCCCAAGAGTGGCCTGGTCTCTTACAGTGATGGCATCGTCAATTCTCCTGTCTCTTGCTGGAATGTATTCATTCATTCATTCATTCATTCATTCATATAACAAACTGTTATTGAACCCAGCTGTGGGAAGGTATTGCTTGCTTCATCAAAGCACCTCTACTTTACCCTCACCTCCTCTGGGAAGGATCTCCCTGCAGCTATCCTAGGAGACAGACCTTCAGATAGCCCCAAGGGAGTCAGAGGCTTAAAGGGAAATACCTATAGGAAGGAAATGTGGGAGAACTGTGGTTTGGCGGTAAACCCCTGACAGCACACCTCTGGAAGAAAGTCCCTATTCCTAAGAGCACCTCAGGTACTAAAAGATATAAATCCAAAGAGAAAGGATGAGTGACTCAGTGGATACCAAATGCCTGTAGTGTTTCTGTGGAGTAGAAGAAAGGGCAAAGGACTTGCATTCAGGTACCTGTTGCACCACCAAAATGCTGCATGGCCTTGAGAGGGAAAGAGCCTTGCCCAAGGACACACAACCTATTGGTGGACAAAGTGGGACTTGAATCAAATTCTTGACTCCATGTCCATGGCTATTGGCTCAGATGCCATGATGAGGCTTTCTACTTGTCCTCAGACAGCCCCAAGAAAGCCACAAGCCTGATCTGGAACTTTTCATGGCGGTAGGACTTCTCTCCATCTCCTTAGTTGAGATTGGTACCTGCACACAAGGGGAAGCTGTGGCACCTTCTCTCCCTAGAACTAGATACTCCGCTTGGGTTTACAGAATTACGATCAGCCACTTCTCAGAGAAGCAAGAGCAGGACAGCGGCCACTAGGCTAACCCCAGTGCAGGAAGAAGCTGTGATGTGGGGCAATTCTGGCACACGAGGGGAAGAACAAGCAAGCATTCTGTACAGCTGCTGGGCCGTCAAACAGCTCTGCACACTTGGCCTGCTCCCCTGCTCCACCCCCTCCAGGCAAGAAAACAAAGAAGGTCGTGTGAGCAAGGCTGTGAGGAAAACGATGCTGCATTTCAGCTTTCCCCTGGGCCTCTAGACACAACTCAGGCCCTTGGGACTCAGCACTGGCTGAGCACCAGTTATGGTTGCACTATCTCCTATGTTTGTTGAGTACCTACTGCGGGCCCATCCCACTCTAGAGGTGGTGGGAACACTAAGAAAGGTAAACATCGGCCATATCCTCAAGAGATTCATAGTCTGGCTTGGGACACAGAATGAACCTCCAAAAAGCCTTCTACTTGAGAGTAATTATGTATGAGGAACAGACTCTAAGGGCTATGGTTCCTCAAAGCTGGAGAGATAGATGAGGCTGGGGGAAGTACCCTCACAAGGCTGCAGAGGAATAGGAAGCATTTTCACTGTACTTGAGGACTGAGGAGAACTAGGGGAAGAGAGGGAGATGACAGAGACGGTGCTCTGAAGAACATCTTTTAAAAGGCCTGGACACAAGAAACAACATGTGTCGGCAAGGATGTGGAGAAAAAGGAACCCTTGTGTACTGCTGGTGGGAATGCAAACTGGTTCTGCCATTATGGAAAACAGTATGGAGGTTCCTCAAACAGTTAAAAATATAGAACTACCCTGTGATCCAGAACTGCACTACAGGGTATGTACTCAAAGAATACAAAAACACTAGTTCAAAGGGACACACGCACGCCTATATTATAGCAGCATTATCTACAATAGCCAAGATATGGAAGCAGCCAAGTGTCCACTGATAGATGAATGGATAAATAAGATGTGGTATATATACATACATATAATGGAATATTATCCAGCCATAAAAAAGAATAAACTTTTGGGGCGCCTGGGTGGCTTAGTCGGTTGAGTGTCCGACTTTCGCTTAGGTCATGATCTCACGGTTCGTGGGTTCAAGCCCCGCGTCGGGCTCTGTGCTGGCTGTCGGCTCAGAGCCTGGAGCCTGTTTCAATCTGTGACTCCCTCTCTCTCTGACCCTCCCCTGCTCATGCTGTCTCTCTCTCTCCTAGAAATAAATAAAACATTAAAAAAAATTAAAAAAAAAAAAAGAATAAACTTTTGCCATTTGCAATGACATGGATGTAGCTAAAGAGTACAATGCTAAGTGGAATAACCCAGAGAAAAACAAATACCATATAATTTCACTTGTATGTGGAATTTCAGAAACCAAAGAAACAAGGAAAGGGGGAATAAAAGAGAGAGAGAGAGAGAGAGAGAGAGAGATCAATAAACAGATCCTTTACTATACAGGACAAAGTGATGGTTACCAGAGGGGGTGGTGGGAGGGGATGGGTTAAATGGATGATGGGGATTAAAGAGTGCACTTGTTGTGATGAATACTGGGTGATGTATGGAAGTGCTGAATCACTATATTATATACCTGAAATTAATTTAACACTGTATGTTAACTAACTGGAGTTAAATTTTTTTTAAGTTTATTTTATTTATTTATTCATTTTGAGAGTAAAAGGGAGAGAGCATGCACACAAGTATGGTAAGGGCAGAGAAAGAGAGAGAGAGAAAATCCCAAGCAGCCTCCATGCTGTCAGCACGGAGCCCAACTTGGGGCTCGATCTCACAAACCATGGAATCATAACCTGATGACCTGAGCCAAAACCAAGAGTCAGACGCTTAACCGACTGATCCACTCAGGTACCCCTGGAGTTAAAACTTTTAAAAACAGTTAGGGGCACTTGGGTGGCTCAGTCAGCTTAGTGTCGGACTCTTGATTTTGGCTCAGGCCTTGATCTCACAGTTCATGAGACACAGCTTGTGATGACAGTGTGGAGCCTGCTTGGGATTTTGTCTTTCCCCTCTCTCCACCCCTCCCCCACTTGCTCACACACACACTCTCTCTCTAAATAAATAAATAAACTTTAAAAAATAACATTTAAAAATAAAAGGCTCAGACAGAAGGGCACAGCAGCTAGGGTGGAGAAAGTTTAGGAGGTACTGAGAAGTAAGTTTGGACAAGGAGAGTAGGCAAAACAATGGTACTAAGTCAGCCACATCCCTCAGTTTAGCTGGCCAGCCTCTTATTCCTGACTCTGTGCCTGACAGAATCTAGAGAAGACATGGCTTCAACACTGGCCTAAATCACTTTCCCTGCAAAGAGGAAACTAAAGTGGCAACAAAAAGGGAAGGCAGATAAATCAGAGCCATGTAGCTGTGGGCGTAGAGTACAGCTTTACAAGAGTAACCACTCAAGTGCCACTTAATGTCTGGCTATTGGGCAATCTCACAGAGAAAACAAAAAACGTACAACAGAGTTATTACTAAATGAGCACCTGCAGTTATTAACATAGCTTAAGTTATGGTCTCAGTTAATGGTCATGCTCTTCAAAGCATTAGGCAAAGGTTTTCTAGACTTATTTGGGGAAGCTCTTATTTAGAAAGAGCTTCCTAAAGCCAGCATTATTAGGGCTATCCTCCATCCTGACTATGTTAATTTTACCACTTTGCCTTTGCTCACACCAGACACCTGCTGAGATGTCCCCCTCACCCCTCACCCCCAACTCCTGCTTGTGCATGGTGTCTATCATACTCACCATTCTTTTCTTGCTACAACTACTCTCTTACCCCTCCCCGACCCCATACCCCTCACAGGCCCTTACCAGTAGAGTGAAGCTGGGCTGGTCCTTGTGCAGGGGTAGCCCCTGATTTACCCAAAAGCGACTCATTCATTGACAAGCTGGTATCCTATGAGATGGCTGGGCTGAAAAACCTCTGCCCACTAGGAGCAGTGATACTTAGCTAAAAACCAATTTCCCCATCTCTAATAGTTGAGGGTCTCCTGGCTAGCTTTCTGGACTTTATGATTATAATTATGATTATGATAATAGAGAGACTCATCCCATCAAGAGAAGAAAGGAATAAACCAACATCTCTGAGAGCCTGCTATGTGTCTCAAGTGCTATTTCAAAGAAGTGATCTTAGATCCAGTTGTATATTCTACACAAATTGGGACACCTTAAAAAAACACAGATGCTAGAGCCCCACCCAAGACCTTATAAGCCTCAATTCCCTAGCATGTAGGCATGTTGTTTATTTGTTTGTATGTCTTAAACTTCCTGTGTGATTCAGACATACCCCTGGGGATCACTACCATAGTGTTTCATGTTTCAGTCTTAATCTCTTTTAGTCCTCTAGAGTCCAGAAAGATCTGTGTTTACATCCTGGCCTGATAAGGTAGGTAGTATGTTCCTCACTTCACAGATGAGAGAACCAAGGCTCAGAGAGGTGAAGTAACTTGCCCAAGGTCACAGTCAGACAGGCAGTCAGTAGTAGTCAGTTTTACCCAGGCTTGACCTCCCACATCTGAGGGACACAATCTTGGCTCTGTACTGGAGAAGACTGGTTCAGTGCCCCATTAGAGGTGGCCCAGCTACAGACTTTCCTAGAAGGTAGCGAAGGTAGCAGCACTGGGAGTTGGGGGATTTGGAGGGGTGGGGGTGGAGCCAGGCCAGCCTAGCCAGGACCTGGCAGTGCTTCCTGACCAGCAGGAAGCTAACGTCTTCTCAGAGACATGTGTGGACTCCAGAAAGGAACCCAAATCAGGGTGAGACATCAGAAAGAATTTCAAGACCCCAATCTCTACAAATGCTGCAGTTAGCTAGCTCTGAAGGTGCTTTACAAAATGTCTTTCTCTAAGAAATATTTTTAAGATTGCTGGTTGGATCTGTGTTTACAAACTCTTGTGGATACACAGCCTTATCTCCACTTGATCTGGTCTCCCTGCTCTCAACAGTAAGGACTGGATCTTACGCCTCTGTTTCCTAATCTGTAAAATGGGGACAGTGACTTCCACCTGTCTGCGTACCCCAATCAGGAGTCCCAACAATCAAATGAGGTAACAGAGAAGCTGCCCAACTCAGCTCATTCCATGAGCAAGCTCTTCAAAACAACTGACCACCGGGCTTTTAGTATAATGGTGTCCATATCTGTGACTATTTGCTGGGCACTTCCCAAATACCAGGCTACACCCCTCACATCTAGGGCAGGAATAGGGAAAGTGGTATTTTGAAAGCTGCTCAGAGCTCATGTGCTAAGAGAGACAGAAGACTTCATCATTGAGGCAGGATGAGTGCAGGTCAGAGATGCCTGTTGTTTGGGAGAAACTTTAAGCGCCTTTGATTCAGGATAAAAAGACCAGGGTCCACTCAGGGAAAGGTTACAATAATAAGGAGCTAAATTGGCTACAGGTGAAGAAAAGGGGGTCTCCTCAGAATACCCTGCAACCAATCTCAGTGTTGAGGGGAGGCACTCAGAAGTGGGTCCGAGTCTGCCTGAGACGAGGAAACAGGGAGCCCAGCCTTGTCTCAAAGAGGAAGGGGCCGCAGAGCCCAAGGCTCTGAGATATGGAGGAGGATGTGAGTGCTCCCTGGGGACACCCAGAAAGGCTGGATTAGGAACAGGACTTCCTGTTGCCTTGGAATGGAATGCTCGTTATTCTTATTTGGACATTAAAGAACAGGACCCCAGAAGGCTAGAAAACATGAAGAGACTCAGATTCCACATGTGGTATTTCAACACTTCTGTGAGACAGGGACCATCTTCTGAGGACGACACAGAGCTTATGAAAGCGAAGCTGCCAGAGGTCCAACAGCTCATAGCAGTAGAGTCAAAATCAAACCTGTGCCTGGTGGCTCCAGCACCCAGAATAGTCACTGTCAGCCTTCCACGCTGAGCCTGTCTTCCTGCTGAAGTCCTTCAGCTGCCACTCTCTCCTCTGCCCTGTCTCCTCAGCTGGGAAGCGGGGACAGAGAGGAGAGAAGGGGGACTCTCCTCCAAAAAACTGGTACGAATTCTTTGCCTCCTCAAACCACAATGTCGCTAACATCTCCTCTGTAGCTTGTGAGGCAGGGCCCCAGGGTGCCAAATTAACCTCACCCCAAGAACGGAAGGATAGTTCATCACCCCCTAGGCCCTGTGACCAGAACACCAGGGCCAGCATCTCAGAATTCGAGATTAGGGTCTTGAGGCCTCAGGGTTAGATGGTGGCTGCCAAGGGCTGGGGTGAGCAGGGAGGCAGTGCCAGCCCTGGAGGTGCAGCAAATGCAGGGCAGCTGGGCTCTCAGCAGATCTCCTCCAATAGTCCACCAAGAGTGTGAAACAACTGTATCAACCTCTCTCCTTGTACTCTGGAGGGGACCTGAGGGTTTCAGGCAAAAAGAAAATCTGAGGGTGGGGGCGGAGGTGCCTGGGTGGCTCAGTTGGTTAAGCCTCCAACCTTGGCTCAGGTCATGATCTCACAGTTCGTGAATTCAAGCCCTGCATCGGGTACTGTGCTGACAGCTTAGAGCTTGGAGCCTGCTTTGGATTCTGTGTCTCCCTTTCTCTCTGCCCCTCTCTTGCTCGTGCTCTGTCTCTCTCTCAAGAATAAATAAAGATTTAACATTTTTTTTTAAAAAAAAGAGAAAGAAAATCCTGGGCATCTTGGTACCTCCAAGGGAGCACTGGACCAGGAGTTAGCAGTCATGGGCTTAAATCCTAGCTCTGGCACATACTGTGGCAAGTCAGCTGACTCGCTAGCCTCTGACTTTCTCATTTGTAAAATGGAAGAAACACCTATCACCACAAAGGGCTGCAAGGGCCCTCCACAAGCCACATGATGAACCCGTGTGCCTAGGGCAGGACCAGATGTAGAGACGACACTCAATCCCTAATACCCAGAGCTCCTTTCCCTTCTCCCTACCCCAGCACTCTCTAAAGAGGACTGGATTAACCTAGGTAGACGGTGGTCCTGAAACCCGTCTTCCCAGAGGTTCTTCATGGGCTCTGAGAGGGAAGACAGGGCAGGGAGGCAGGTGGACCTCTGCTTACCCCTTCTTCATCCTTTTCCATAACGGCACCTTCACTTTGGTCAGTCTGTATCCTGTCCCCCACCTTATAATAATCCACTTTTTTAATGTGTTGCTGCTTCAATAGTTAACTCAACCGAAGATCAGGAGTAGTCACATTTTTCCACAAAGAGCCAGATAGTAAATACCCTGCATTGCAGACCAAGAGGCAAAATCAAGGATATGATATAGGTCCTTATAAAATGAGAGAGACTTCCACAAATTTTTCCACAAAACACTTCCACAAATTTTTAGTTGATGAAATTCAAAATATAATAAGAAGTGAGTTTTGTTTTGTTTGTTTTTTGTAATACAGGTCTTCCAATTAGAAGAATGGAACTTTTTGGTGGGGTGGGGGGACGTTTTGCTTATCTGGGGTCCAGAGTCAGTGTTGTCTATCACCTGTCTGTTGGAACTGTTCATCTGTAAAACCCATTCATAGCTCTAAGACCACTCTAACAGGTAGCAGACGGTATATGGTTATAGGGCTGTAGTTTTCCGTCCCCTAGACTAGATAGTGTAGGAGCCCATGCAGATTAAAGTTCTTGGGCTCTAAAGTCTGTTGAAGGCTACTTTAGGGTCTGGGGCAATGTCCCAGAAAGACACGAAAGGTCACAGCCATTACCTTTGTGGGAAGACCTGGAAGCTTTGGGGTCGCCTACCACCTCCCACCTGCACTGTCAGAGCCAGGACTGCTTTACTGCCACTGAGGTGATGTGTACCTCAGGCCTTCTACCACTGTCCTCAGCTCTTATCCCCCATGTGGGTTTCCCCAGCAAGAAGGAGAGGGGAACCATGCTCTCTCCTTTGCCCTCAAAAGCAGCCCCCTCTCTAGGCAACCCCTCTTTCAGAGCTCTCAGCAATCTTTCTTTCTTTTTCTTTTTTTTAATTTTAGGGACATATAGAGAGCACAGTGGGGCAGAGGGACAGAGGGAGAGAGAATCTTAAGCAGGCTCTGTGCTGGACCCCACCACCCTGTGATCATGATCTGAGCCTAAATCAAGAGTTGGACACNATAAAAAAAAAAAATTTAAAAAAAAAAAAAAAGAGTTGGACACAATCAACTGAGCCACGCAGACACCCCTCAGGAAACTTTCTTATAGACCCCTTTCAGCCAGCTTCTAAAAGTATGGATAAAGAAGTGGAACCTTGTGCTGAAGTTCTGTGGTCCCCTAAAGACCTCATATCCCCTCCCTTTTAGGGGAGGGAGGCAACACCATTGGGCTATGGGGAAGAGCTCTCTACCTCTGATCCTCACAAGGCTGGGCCAGGTAAATTTCCTGAGCCTCATTTTCATCATGATAACATTTGCCTTACCCGCCTTGTGTTCTTGTTCTCAAAACTTCACATTCTCCAATGAATGAAAATGCAATGAAATGAAAATAAAATGTAAACACACCAAACAGGGCAGAGTTGTAGAGAGAATAAAGTTTGGAACTAAGGGAGACACACAAGAGATTTCAACCACTTTAAATTTTCCCACTGTGAAAACATGAATGTATCTTTACAAAACTCTTAAACTACCAAAAACACGCAAAAAACAAACAATAAAAGCATACTGACAAAGCCATACAGAAATAAGCACCTGCTGGTGACCTGGCAAACTGATTCAGCATCTAGTTTCAACCATTACACAAATCAGTCATAATCTTTGACCTGGTATTTCCCCTCTGGGAATATGCCCAGCAGAAATAATGCAGAGAGGAAATTCAACAAGTATGTCCCCAGAAACATTTATTTTTAGCAGTGAGAAATAATAGTGAGAACTTAAGTAAACTGAGAATGTCTACATAGAATACTATGAAGTTAACAAAAGTATACAGACTGTATTGTATCTATTTTTTTAAGGCTAGCATTCTTCAAAAATACTGGTGTCATGACAATCAAAGCTGAGGCATCATTCCAGATTAAAGGGGACTAAAAGATGACAAAATGTAATGCATGATCTGTATTGGATCTTGTGCTTCAGGAAGAAAACTGCTATAAAGAATTGACAAAACTGGAATAAGGGTTATAACTTGTATAAAAACATTATATCAGAGTTAAATATCCTGAATTTGAAAACTGTATTGTGATATGAAAGAGAATAGCCAAGCCCTTAGAAGATGCATAATCAAGTATTAAGGGATAAAGAGGCATAATGTCTGCAACTTACTCTCAACTGGCTCAGAAGCAATAATAGATAGATAGGGAGACAGACAAAAAAAAGAAAGAAAGGAGAAAGAAGGGAGAGGAGCAGGGGGAAGAGGAGGAGAGGGGGAAAGGAAGGAGGGAAGGAGGAGGTGCCAAAATGTTAAAAGTTGCTGTATCTGAATAAAGAATATATGGGAGTTCTGTTAGTCTGAAAACTTTTATTAAATTTAAATTATTTTGAAATAGAAAATGTTTAAGTTATATGGACTCTGGATACACAGAAAGGTATAAATAAAACACCAAGCCAAAAATAACACAACACAAAATGCACATACTGGCAGTGAGGTAGAAAAGAGAATGTATGCCGTAGATATAGGTATATAACGATTTCAATGTTCCCCGCATAAGCACCTCCTTCCAGCTCTTACAGTTTTCATAAGGCAAACTGAGCTCAGTGAGACCTACCCCTCAGGGTGAGCGATTTGCCCTGTGTGCCAGCTTCTGATGGAAGCGTGGGCAATGCAGCCACTTTGTTTGAGTGGCTTTGTGCTTTGTTTTCCTAACAATGAATGATGAAAGCACCTCCCTCCTTCATCCGTGGCCTCTTGTCATTTAGGGCCCTCTGCGGTCGCCTGTCCTCCTGGCAGCCCCATCACTTTGACCCCCACCACATGGTCTCTTGCCCAAGCTCAGGATCCTCAGTCCCCGGCAGAGCCATAACCTTGGGGTGGTTATCTGCCGTCTCCCAGATTAGACTGCGAGGAGCTGTCCTACCCAGGGTGATGGTTTCCTCCTCTGAACAACTGGCACATGTTTTAGGGGGCCCCCTATTAGTACATGGCCTGTTCCATCTCATTTCATCGGCTTTTGAGCAGAGTATCCCTGTGTACCAGCGGAGCCTGAGCCCTAAATGTTCTATATCCACCTTGGTGCCCATTATACAGTGGGTGCCTAGGAAGAGTCATTGGACTATGATAATGGCCTAAAGTACAGACGTGCACGTATGCATCCACACACACCACTCATCTTTCAGAAACCACTAGCTGGCCTAGGGCATAGCTATGGTCCAAAAGTCTTCCCTGCCACTAACATCAAGCTGAGAGCTTCCTGGGCCTGAAGAAGATAAGCCTGGTGTTAGCAGCAGGGAAGCCTTTTGGCATGAGTGACAAAAGTGTCCACTGTAAAACTCCCCTAAGCCTCAGATTCCTCATCTGTGGAGTGGGAATATGACCCAGCTCATAATGTCTTATAAGGATCGGAAGTATTCGGCACAGACACTATTGTGAGTGCAGAAGATTCTTAACATATGTCAGCCACTTTCACCGTACCAGCAACAGGAAATACAAACACGCGTGCAATCAGAGAGGCACAAAAATCCCAGCCCAGGGCAGCAGACAGGACTCTGCCCAGAAAAGTTTCTGGCTTTTATTTCTGACTTTGTCTAAGATTTGTTGTGTTGCACAGAGTGGAATTTCCCAGTTGGCTTCTCCTTGATGAAGTAGATCTGTACTTCTTGAGCCAGTTACCTAACATTTTGGAAACTGAGTTTCTTCATCTATAAAATAGCGGTAATAACTCTTCACTGGATGTAACAAGGATTAAATATAATAATGTGTCTCCAGGAATGGAGGTAATTTTGCATTCTGTTTCCCACCTTGTGATTGCAAAATTCTGAATGTTCATGGATGCCAAGGTCTATGGGTGCTGGGGCCTTGGCTGAGGTTTTTGCTTCAGATGTAACTCCAAGCAGGTTCCAGGTAGTGCTGCAGTCTACTGATGGGTATCTGCGGGAGCTGAGCACTTACCAAGTGCAAAAGGCCTGCTCTGGAGGAATCTTCAGTGGCGAGATGATCAGGTGAACCCTTTTAGGTAACATGAGGTATGATGACCTAAGGACTTAATAGAGATGTGGATCCAGGAGAAGCAGTAATTAAGTCCACAGAACTGGGTGTAGTAGGATGGGGTGAGTCAGGCTTTGCTAGGGAGAGAGCATTTGACCTGGACCTTGAAGGAAAAGTTTACTTTTTCCAAGAGCGAGGGAACAGCAAGAACAAGGAGAAGTCACAGAAGTTGTTGGGACCTTTGGCCTCTGTCTCAGTGCTATAGCGACACTCAAAATAAGAACCTAGGGGACAGGGTGGGGGAATGGGTGAACTAGATGATGGGAATTAAGGAATGTACTTGTGATGAGCCCTGGGTGTATGCAAGTGCTGAATCACTATATTGTGCACCTGAAACTAATATTACACTGTATGTTAACTAACTGGAATTAAAATAAAAACTTAAACAAACACAAACAAAACAAACAAAGTAAGAAAATCTACCTTCAAAAGAGCTGATGGAACCATACAAACAAATGTGAGATAGGCCTCATCTCATCCCTGGGCAATCCCAGGGCCATGAGAGCTGCCCTGCTCCCCCTGGCCTCCCCACCCTGTCCCAGGAGCTCAGCACTTGGGAGAATGTTAATGCTGAGCATATGTGCCTCAAGCAGACACAAAAGAGAAGGGAATGTGTGGGTGTGAGAAACAGCCATGGAAAAATAAGAATGTAGAAGTCAAAAATAAAAATAGCTGGCTGAGCTAAGGCTACTAATTTCTTATTGGCTTGTCTTCTTAAGTTTTAATTTAAAAAAAAAACTTTCATCCAAAATAATTCTCAAAGATCTCTATATACTGCTATGGAAAGATATTCAGGGGCACCTGGGTGTCTCAGTCAGTTGAGCATGTGACACTTGCTGTTGGCTCAGGTCATGATCCCAGGGTTGTGGGATCAAGGCCCCTACATCGGGCTCCGCACTGAGCATGGTACCTACTTGAGATTCTCTCTCTTTCCCTCTGCCCCTTCCCCCCACTTGTGCGCTCTCTCTCTCTCTCTCAAATTAAAAGATAAATATAAAAAATTTTAAAAGATTTTCAATGTATTTCATGAAGTGAATAAAGCAAGTTGTAGTTACCGATATGTGATCCCATCTGGGTCCCTGTACACATTTGCTTTACTTAGAAAAGTTCTAAAAGGCAACAGAAGAAAATTATCATCAAAGTCTAGCTGTGGGTATGAGACAAGGAGGGAAGGTAGAGGGCGTGGACTTTTTACTTAAACTCTTCAGAATTTTATGACATTTGCCATGCATTACTTCTTTAATTTAAAAAAAAAGTTTTTAATTTAAAAAGAAATACCAAAAGCCATTTTGCTTCAGAGTTCACCTTGGAAACCCTTTCCCCAAGGACTGAAACAGGTAAATCCAAATACCTATTATTGTTGTTTCCTATAGTGCTTTGTGGCTAGACTGGGCTATAGAACCCAGTCTGAGTAAATCTGAGCTCTACACATTCCTGTAGGTTTTGTTTCTCCCCCAAAAAAGGTTGCCCTGGCTAAGCTGCCTGTGTGATCTTCACCACAGTGGAGGAGCCCATTGGGTGACTCAGGTCTGGCAGGCAGCCCTATCAATATGGATATTGCAGGGAATTCCTCACCTTTGTTTAGAAAGGGTGAGGCTCCAGAACAATGGCTCCTTCCTGGCCCAAGGCTCCTGTCCCTACAAAAGGGGATTCTGCAGGTTATATGCCTGGCAGGGTGCCTTTCAGCCTTTCATACATGAGCCTCCTGTATTAGCAGGGCTCATGGCTGTTATCATCACCAGGGAAGCGGGGGTGGGGGGGTAAGGACATGTCTGGGGTAATGGTGAGATAGGCTCCTTGACAGATAAAAGTTCAATGTACATATTGATAAATATTTGTCTGTTCATTTTTTTTAAGTTTATTTATTTATTTTTGAGAGAGAACACAAGCAGGGACAGAAAGAGGAGACAGAGAATCCAAAACAGGCTCCAGGCTCCAAGGTCTTAGCGCAGAACCTGACATGGGGCTCGAACTCATGAGATCATGACCTGAGCTGAAGTCAGACACTGAACCTACTGAGCCACCCAGGCACCCCTGTCTGTTTGTTTAAACTAACAAAGTATAGTTTAAAAGTCTCTTGGGGTGTCTGGGTGGCTCAGTTGGTTGGGCATCTGACTCTTGATTTTGGCTAAGGTCATGATCTCATAGTGGTGAGATTAAGCCCTTCATCAGGCTCCACACTGGGCATGGAGCCNGGGTTCACGTGTGCTAAATAAATAAATAAATAAATAAATTTAAAATATTTTTTAAAATAAAATAAAAGCTTCCTTAAGTATCACCTTCTGTATTGCTTACTCTGTGACCTTGGACAAATCACCTCACCTCCCTCAGCCTCACTTTCCTTATCTATACAATAGAGATTTGGACTCATTTATTGAGATCCAGTTCAGCATAACATTTTATGACTTCATGTTAATGTAATAATCTAAGTAAAGGAAAGTAATATAAGCACAAAAAAGAAGAAAGCACTGATCATTACATGCTGCTTACATTAAAATGCCCTGTATTCTTGGGCATACATCCCCTGGGGGAAGGACTATCTACCAGCACCCTCCCCTGGGGGAACATCACTCCTTCCCAAATGCTCAGCCTCCTGACTCTTACACTGTTATTCTACTCTCAAGGTCAAACAGAAAAGATCATCCTATCATATATTCTCCTCCACTCCCCGAGAAGCATTCAAATGAGATAAAAAAATAAATTTGTACATTGTGGGTCCTTATGGTGTGGTGACCAGAGCCCTAGACTAAGAGTAGTCAGACCACTAGTCTTCATCCTGGTCTATGACCAGTTCTCTGAATGACCTCGGACAAGCCACATCCCTTCTCTGGACCTAGCCTTGTCTAAAAAGGAGGAATTGGATGGGTTTTTCTTTATAAGTCCTGTTCTAAGAGTAAAGCCCGTGCTCTACTCTTCCTGTGCTCTACCCTACCCTGGCTACCAAGGCTGGGAGAAGCCAGAATCTGCAGGGTGCAGCATTTCTCCAAACACTCTCAGAAGCAGCAGACAATCTCCAGCATCCCCAGCAGGCTGGCACCAAAATGGGAGCACAGCTAAGTGCACTCAGCATGAAACTGGCTAAGAATCACAGGGTCAAGCAGCCGAGGACCCTCCAGCCAAGGCACGCTGTCCCAATCCAAAGGTGGATTTGGCAGCTTTTCTTAACAGATATTCTCTTACTTGTAGGATAAGGACATAAGAGACATCCAACAGAATCAAAAACACGAGCTTCAGGGACCAGAATAGGACAAGGAACAGAGTGTAAGATTTCTTATTTGTTAATGGGTGGTTTTAGTTAAGATATAGCATGACTACAGAAAAATGCACATAAAGAGATATTGCTTTTCATAAAGGATGTATCCATGAAATACGTGCCCAGATCAAGAAACAGAATAATACCTACCCCATGGAACCTTCCTCATGTCCCCTTCCAGTCAGCAGTTCTTTAGGAGGAACCACTATTCTGACTTGCTGAACCATTGATTCATTTTATCCATTTTGAACTACACCCAAAATGAACTTTACTCATTTGCATCTGGCTTTGCTCAACATTATGTGTGTGAGCTTCATCTACCAGTGCAGGTAAAAGTGAAAAATGGTGTCGCTCATTTTGATTTTTGCATAGGAAGGACTGAATGAGGAAATAAAATCAGTAAGACATCCCTGAGTCTAGACTAAGGTGCTCATTGACAGCAGAAGAAGCAGGTTTACAGGCACCTCTCCCCAAAATAAGCATGACCCCACCTGTTCTTCCTGCAGAGTCCCACACCTCCCTCTTGGGGGCCTCCAGAGCTGGGAGGCAGGGCCTTGGTGCCCCAAATTTACTTCAAAGGCCAGAAGCTCTTGTTCATTGAGCCCTCACCTGGTGCCTGGTTTCATGAAGGACACTATAGACTTGGCATCTCACTTGATCCCCACAACCATGGACTAGGTACTGTTATTATTTCTATCTTATGTGTAAGAAAACATAGGCACGGGGCGCCTGGGTGGCTTAGTCGGTTAAGCGTCCGACTTTCGCTTAGGTCATGATCTCGCGGTTTGTGGGTTCGAGCCCCGCGTCGGGCTCTGTGCTGACTGCCAGCTCAGAGCCTGGAGCCTGTTTCGGTCTGTGACTCCCTCTCTCTCTGACCCTCCCCTGCTCACGCTGTCTCTCTCTCTCTCCTAGAAATAAATAAAATATTAAAAAAAAAAAAAGAAAAAAGAAAACATAGGCACAGAGAGGTTGAGTAAATTGTCCTAAGGCAGCACAGCTAGGAAGGGGACCCAAATCCCAATCTGTGAGATCCCTAAGGCCAAACCTGTCCACCACTCTGTGTTGACATGGAACTCACTGGCCGTGTCTCTTAACACCTATGTCTCTAACCTCATTGAGCACTGCTCAAGTTTCAGCAGCTCTGGGCCTGTGTCTATGCTGTTGCCTTTGTCTGAACCTTTGGCCCTCAGTTCCCAAATGAACAGTCACTTCCTCAGAGCAGCATTCCCTAAGCATTTAGTCTCAACTGTGTCCCCTACTCTGTCTCAGTGCATCCTGCTCTCTCCTTGCATAGCCCTTAACACATGTCATAATGAATTATCTTTTTGGTTCCCCTGATAAGTTCCAAAAGGACAGGAACGAGTCTGTTGGTTTGCCCACTACCTTGGACAGTGCCTGGTTAAGTGAAAGAAAGGAGGGGAGGAAAGAAAAAAAGGACCGACCCTTCTGAATCTGAGCACACATCTGCAGGCAACTCTAGTCCAGCCTGTTCATGGCCCCTAGCAAGGCCTTCCCCTCTCTGAGCTTCAGTTTCCTCAATTTTCAGATGAAGAGCTGGGAAGAAAGGCTCTCTAAAGGCCTTCTAGCCCATCTGGCCTCTAGACCACAATCCTAGGATATCAAGCCATTGCAAAAGCCTCAGGCCTCTGCAGCCTCTTATCGACCCACTTTCAAAATGGGTTCAGGGGATCATCCAAGGCTCCCAGGCTGTGAGGTACAGGCCTCCCACCCTGCTACACACAAAGGACCAGAGAACAAGAGATGTCTTCCAGTTCTAATAGTCCTGATGTACAAAGCTGGGGAGAGACGAGACTAAGAAGCAAGAATAGATTAATTCCCCAGGAAACTGCCTCTACTTTCTTCTTCAGAGCCCCCTGCTCCAGCAAGGTCGCATCCAACTCTGGCCTTGGCATGTGCATGGCTGCCCCCATGGCCAGGCTGAACCTCCAAGAGGGCTGAAACTGTCCATGTCTTGCTCATCTCGGTACCCAGAGCCCTCAGCACAGACCCCTACACATAGGATATGGCCAAGATGAGGCTACCAAATCAAATGCCATGGAAAAGGCCTGCCAGGGTCTGCTGTCGAGCTTGCCACTTTCTCCCTGGTATCTCCAAGGTCAGGAGAAGCACCTGGCTCCCATTCATAGGCAGACTCCAACTGACCACCCTCCAGCCTCTGGCCCTCTGCCCTCTTCCCACCCCTTCAGCCCTGGATTGCCAGAGGCAGGCGGCTCAGGCAGGAGGCTGAGGACTCGTTCCCCTCCAGGCTCTCTGCTTGCAGTCTTTGCTCCCCCACCCAGCTAGCTCATCAGTCAGGACAAGCACTCCCTGCACTTGAAGTAACTGCACCTCCCTCTTGAAGAAAGGCTCCTCTGGCTTTGAAGTTCTCTCTGTTTTGTCTTTAAAAATAAAAGACAGTAAGAAAATTAGGCCTGACCCAAGAGCTCTGTAAAGGAGAAAGGCCTCCCGTTTTGCATCATGGATACAGTAAAAGCCATAAACCCCCAAATTTTTACCTGGCTGAGTGTGTGAAGGGGTGAGGCTGGGCATACCGGTAAGTATATGTGAGTAAGTGCCATGCCACTGGAAAAGGCATGACAGGAGTGTAGGTGCAAACCAAACTGGCCAGACCTTGGCCACATCATTCGCTGGCTGGTCAATTTTGGGCAACTTGCTTAAACTCTTTGGGCCAGTTTCCTCACCTGCAGAATGAGAATGAAATGAATTCCCATCTCTTACACTGCAGTGACAATCCAACCTTAGGGTTAGTGTTCTGTAATCACTAAGAAACTGTTTGTTTATTTTTTTTTAATTTTTTTTATTATTTTTTTTATGTTTTATTTATTTCTAGGAGAGAGAGAGAGAGAGACAGCGTGAGCAAGGGAGGGTCAGAGAGAGAGGGTCAGAGAGACAGACTGAAACAGGCTCCAGGCTCTGAGCTGGCAGTCAGCACAGAGCCCGACGCGGGGCTCGAACCCACGAACCGCGAGATCATGACCTAAGCGAAAGTCGGACGCTTCACCGACTAAGCCACCCAGGTGCCCCACTAAGAAACTGTTTAAATATTAGCAGATTCTAGAAATGGAAGGCAAGAAGAGAGCTTGGAAAATCTTCCTTCCTTTCCAAAGAGTAACTACTTTCAGATACCAGAACTTTTCCCTGGCTGCATTCTGGATTTAGCAAACCTGAAAACACACCCAATAACTCAGATCCTAGGAATGCTCATGACAAGGCTCGTGTAGCCTGTTACTCAATGCAAATCCATTTTCAGGAGGATTACTTCACCTCCCATTGAGGTGCTGAGCTTATGAAATAAAATCCTGAGAGTCATGGAGAATCCTAAGCGGGACTCAGAGAAGAAAACCAACAGGCCAGGTCTCAGTCCAAAGTCCGGGAATGGCTTTGTGAGAAAAGTTACAGATGAAACAAGAATCATTTAGACTCGCCATAACTGTCAGCCAGGTTATACTGAAAACACAGAGCTCAAGAATTCTAGTCCCTTCTGCTGGCAAGTCTTTATTTCCAGAGATGACTATTTGCAGAGCTGCACATGGAGATGAATGCCTCAGGATTCTTTTTAAAGTTTCCCACGAGTCCCATGACAAGCCCATGCCTACAAGATCAAGTGACAAGTGTACCAGGAGAGGTGGCCCCTCCACCTCTCTCAGCCTCTTACCTCCCCAGCTCCTCCCCGATGTCATAAAAGTCCTCCACCTTCTGCTGCTTGAACGTCTCCATGTTTGGGCTCTTCATTGAGGCCTGGAGCATACAGCCCTGAAATGGAAAGAAACTTGAGGTCAGGGCAGGCATGAACATTGGTGTAAGCCTTAGAGTCTGGGCCTAAAAGTAATCAGCTTGCAAGAGAGCTAATAATTTAACAATAATCCACAGCACTGGTTCCTCAAGAACTGCCCTGCTTAAGGAAGCCTTTTCTCACCAGTAACTGATGATGTATTGTTCTCTTTTTTTTCTAATGTTTATTTATTTTTGAGAGAGAGAGGGAGACAGAGAAGCCAAGGTAGGCTCTGCACTGAGAGCACAGAACCTGTTGCAGGGCTCGAGCTCACGAACTACAAGATCATGACCTGAGTCCAAGTCAGATGCTTAACTGACTGAGCCACCGAGGCACCCCTTTATGGTTCTTATTTGATGTATATCAATTTGAATTTGTTAAAGAGACAGAAAAAGAGCCCTCCTCACTTCTTCAGATCTGCTCTGGACAAGTTCAGAGACACAGCACCATAGCCAGCTTTGGCAATTTGTACTCATGCAATCCAGGTCTACTGAGAAAAGAAGTAGCCATGAGGCAGGAGAGAGAGCCCTCATGTTTGAGTCAGGAGTTCTGGGTTCAAGTCCAAATGCCTGGGTAAGTTCAAGTCGTGTAAACTGCCAGAGACTTAGTTTCCTCATCTGTGAGATAGGTTAATACTATTAAAAAAACAAAAACAACAACAACAACAAAAAACACTGCAAATCATGAAATTATTTTGTAAGCTATAAAATGCAGGAAAAAGGTATGGGATTATCATGATCTCAGCAGTTCCCTCAGGGGCTGTGCCACCCAACTGCGAGTCTGAACTGATCTGTAAACCCTCTCACTCATCACCCCAAGGGAAGGATGAACGGGAGTGCTGTGACAAATTGCAGTAGGCACCAGGAGTCAGGTTCTAGTTCCAGTTCTGCCCACAACTAGCTCTGTGACCTCATCTCTTGTCAGAGGACCCTCAGATTCCTCATCTATAAAATGGAGCCAAGCCCCTGCCTAGAGCACCTCAGTAGGAGCCAGAAGACAACTCTGAGCCATGGGGAGCGTTCACCACTACACCAGAAGAGACTGTATGCACCCTACCCTGGGATCTCCCTGCCTCAAGAACCCCACCCATTCTTGGACTTCCACATGCCACTCTGGACAGCACCCCAAGGGCAGCACCCCAAGGGCAGCACCCTAAGGGCCCAGGATATAGCCTGCAAATGACAAAGATAAAACGGGCTGCCTGTGGATGTGTCTTTCGAGTCATTAGCAAAGGCCTCTCAGAGCTCATTTTGGCTAGCGTTGGCAGCTTTTCTTATGCCCGCCAATCAGATACCAACCACGCCCAGGGCCCCATGAGCCCCAAAAGGCTGTTTTCACCAAGCTGGGTGGAGGCACCATTACATAAGGGTGAGTGTCATCAATGCCAAGTGGCTGGAGCTGTTCCAACTCTCAGAGATTGTATACGTTTCACCCTCTTTCCTCCGATGCTGCCCCCTGCAAACCACAGCTCTATTACCAAGATGCCACCTGCCTCCTTCCCTTCCGTGGGGCACACATCCCTGAAGACCCCCAGGCCGACCTGGCCTGACTCCCCAGCCTGACTCTCACGGTCACCAGCTGACCTCTGGCCCTGTCAGTGCACGTGGTCCATCAGGCATCCTCCTTCCTGCTCCGTCTTCGCCCTGTACTTGGCCTGAGCCCAGCAAGCATGGAATACAACAAAGGGCAGGCTCCCAGGAACCCCAGTTGTAGACTAGCCTGGGTGTGTATTAACTGCGTAACCCACACAGGTTGGCACCCTCTCTGGGTCTCAGTCCCCTCATCTGTAAAAGGGGCTGATAACATCTATATCACCTACTTTACACAGCCCTGTGGGAATCCATTGTGATAAGGGCATAAAATCCTAGACAAATAAGAAAGGTTATTATTACTGTTATTCTCTGGCTCATCCCAGGCTGTCATCCGTGTTCCTGCTTCTCACAGCAATGGAGACAACCATTTCAAACCTCTTCTAAGGAAAAGGTTTTGGGATCCTTCTGGAAAGTTTGGTTTGACCAATATCAGAAGGTAGACCCCTTCACTCACTCCCCCAACCCCCATCCTGGCAAATTTCCTGAGACTAGGCCAGAGGGTGTCAGGACTACTACCTACCACCTCCTTTGGGTTGGGCAGGTCCTGAGGGGTGGGTTTACTCACTTCACACACCTAGGTGGGAACAGAATACTCCAAGAAGTTCTGTTGATAGATACCCTGAGAGCAGTCTCTGGAATAGCTACGATCCTCCATTTGGCGATAGGCCAGCTCCATTTGCTATCAGGAGCTGAGCAGGGGTCAAAGCAGCCCAGCTCGCCAGCAAAATGATGAGCCCCTGCCTTGGGCTTCAGGGATTGCTAGGGGCTGGGGGGCAAGGGAGCCCCCTAAGGACAAACTAGGACCACCACCAGTGTGGCCCCAACTAACCTTTCTAGCCTTAGCTCCCTCCCCTCGCATACCTACAGTATAGCTAAAGGAGACCTTTCCCATTCCCCCAAAACTTTCACCCTTGCCATGCCTCAGCCCAAGCTGGGCCCTTTCCAGGGAGAGCCTCCCTAGCAAAACAGCTCTCTTCCCAAAGACCTAGCTCAAATGCTACCAACTCTGAGGCTCCATGACCCTTTTTCTCGTTAAAACAAATTAAAACCCCCTTCCTCCTTTCAATTCCCAGAGAGCTCTCGTCATACATTTTTAGTGTTAGAGCTTTCATGTTTTGGCTCATAACTGTTTATGTCTAACCCAGAAGGAAAATTTACACATTCCATGGTCACACCTGGATTTGAATCCCAGTTCTACAACTCCGCACACATTGCGCACAGGACAACTTTTCTAAGCTTCAAATTACATGGAAAATTACATGAATTACATGAATCTGGACAATGCCTAGTGTTGGTGACTATGTGGAGCAATCAGAACTCTCAAACAATGCCAAGAGAAGCACATCCTGGGACAGCCACTTTGGAAATCTGTTGGACAGTTTCTATGGACATATGTAAGGGAAATGCACGTATATGTCTTCCAAAATGGCCCATGTTATAATGTTCACCGCAGCATTATTAATAATAACTAAAAACTGGAAATAACCAAATGGCCATCAACAGAAGAATGGATAAGTAAATTGAGTTATAACCATGCAATAGAATTATTACACAACAATGAGAATAAATAAACTACTGCTACCTGCAACAACACAGATGAAACTCACAAGCATAATGTTGAATGAGAGAAGCCAGACCCAAAAGATTACATACTGTGTGATTCCACTTAGGCAAAACTCATCTGTGATGCTAAAAGTCAGAATAGGTTACCTCTGGGTGGGGGGGTTATGTCTGGGACTCAAGGAGAGTTTCTGGCTGCAGGCAATGCTGTTTCTTGATCTGGGCAGTGGTTACATGGATATGTGGTATGTACACTTATTTTGTATGCAATCAAAATTTCACATAATAAAATGTGAGACAAACATATACTTTATGACAAATGAGATAACATATGTAAAAAGTTTTAAGTAGTGTCTAGATGGTTCCAACAAATGTGAACTCCTTCCCTCCTGCCTACTGTCTTGGAGCCCCATGAGGGCAGTGGTTGTGACATTCTCACCCCTGTCCCCTTGTAGTGGCTGGTATACAGCAGGTACTCGATAAATGTTGGTTGATTTAAATGTAGTGGCCCAGCCTCCCTTCTCAAGGCTACTGCTCAGATGCTTCATCAAGTTAAAACAACCAATAACAACTTAAAGCCTTTTCCTAATATCTCTCCCCAAGATGAATTTGTATCTTTATCAATTTTCTCAATGTAGGGTCATGAAACTAAAGGGGAAAATCTCTGAGGTGGAATTATAATCACCAGATAGGACCCAGAGAAGGCCGCAGAACACAGGTACCTTTCAGGTCCCAAAAAGATGAAACCACACAGCGGAGGGGAGGGACACAGCTACAACTTTTGGTCAGAGGCACAGGCCATCAGCTCCAACCATTTCAGGGATGAAGCCCATCTTAATGTCCAAATTTCTCTTAATGGAATCACTAGAATTCACACTCCTGCCCCCAACCTTAATAATAAGTAATACTTCTGAGGGTTAACACAGATTTGCTAGTACCTCACAAAAAAAAGACCTCAAAGATCATCTAGGGGATTTTTAAACTCTGCTTCAGGAGCCACCAGCATGAGGAACAAGAGGCAGAGCAGTTCCACTTTATACGGTAAGTTGGGGCTCAGTGTAAGAATTCATGGCAATGGCGTGGGGGGTGGGGTTGAAAACCACTGGTGTCTGGTCTAACCAACTTGTTTTACAAAAGAAGGAAACTAAGGAGCAGACAGGGGAAGAGACTTATGAAAAGTCTCACAGCTAGCCCACTCCAGCTGTTCTGCCCTGGGCAGCAATGACAGACAGTACCCTCAACCCTGCTCACTCTGCTGAACATTCAGAGATCATCACACCACCTCACCCAATGTAAGTCAGTGAAATGGGACCATTGCAAAGGAGCAGGCATGACTGTCCTCTTATATCTGCCCCCACTTTAGAAATCATCACACTCAGGCTCTGAGGAGGCCATCCACAGAAAGGGACTCCAGCATTACAGAGCCCCTGCATCATTCAAGGCATTGACCAACATCAACCTCTGATGAGGAAGCTTGGGCTCAGAGATCAACCATTTGCCTGACACGAGAAAACTCCATTTTTCTAATGAAGGTCCAGTCCATGGACAGCCTGCTTGTTCACTGTCATGTCTAATAAGGAGGGAAACCTGAGGGAGGTGGTCAGGGACAGTTCAGGTCTCATTCCTGCCAGCTGGAAACCTGCTCCAGACCAGCACATACCCACCCTCATCCACACACCACTGCGCCCCCTGCCCAAGCGTCTCCCAAAGCAGCTGAATTATCAGTGGGGCCACTTTAGGTGTTAAAAACACATCTTAGAAGATGTGTGGTTTGAGGAAGAATAGGACCCTGAAAGTATTTGTGAAGAGGCCAACGTACCAGCTCCTCTTAGTCACCAGGACTCTCCCAGACACATGGACGCAGCTGGGAAACACAGAGTCAGAAACCATAGCAGCAGCTCCCAGCTACCCTCCTTTGGATTCTAGAGTACAAGGTGTCAGGGGCTGTGTTCTCTCCACCTGTGACCTTCCCACCTGCTTCTGGGGCAACCAGCTATGACTTCCTCTCTTCCAGGGTGTACCCCCAATCTATCACTACTTGCATGTCTTCACTGCATGTCCTATTTCCTCTTTCCTAAAGTGAGAATACTAATTTCCACCTTACAAAGTACAGTGAGGGCTAGCCAGACCCACACACGCCATGAGGCATCCACAATGCCCCGTCCAGAGTCAGGGTCGACTACTGACAATGCCTTCTACCCTAGACCTACTGGCTACCCCCATGCCCACCCTAGCTCTGGCCTCGCTCTGAGCCCCTGACAATAGGGACCACAGCTTCATTCTGCCTCAAGTAAGTTGACTATGTATAGAGCAGCCTTCTTGAAACCCGTCCTGGGCAAATAGGGAGAGGAGGTGTGCGAGGTAGCTGATGCTGAGAAGACTGGCCCCTCTCCTCCCGGGAATCTGTAGTGCTCTCCCCATTAAGGCGCCCTAAGTTGATGAAAGTCTGTCCCCTATCTCTTGCCTGGATGCCAGGCCTCGACCCCAGCCTGTAATGCCCCCACGCCGTCCCTTAGGTCAAAGTGCCAGGCTTCGGAGCGCGCCGCGCCCCCCGCCCCCCACCCCGTCCGGGGCGCAGCGGGCAGGTCCAGGGCTGGCCACAGCGCCCAAGGGCAGGGCCGGTCATACCCGGGGGTGGTGACAGGGACCGGGCTTTGGGCTTGGGGTACCTGG
>NW_027527920.1:9751102-9854057 GCF_008692635.1 Crocuta crocuta | reverse complement strand
TTCGCGGGGCGAGAGCCAGGGGTGAGACCCTCCAGGCGTCCTTACCGGCTCTGAGGCTCACAAGCCGTGTGGCCTTGGGCAAGCCCACGAACCTGTCCAAGCCTTATCTGGAAAACAATTTAAATGAGCCGATGATAATGTGATGTAGCCTGGCACAATCGCTCAATGTTATTTCCTTGTCCNAAGCACACTGAGAGAGAGGAAGTCCCACTAGGGAATAGGCCGTTTCCTCCCTCCCAGCCAGAACGCTCCCTGACAGATTCTTCTGGGAACCTCACCACCCACGTTTCATAGCTGGGTAGGGGCTGAGGTGGAGAGGGACACTCCCCTCCTCACAACCAAGCCCCAGCTTGGAAGCAGCCTAACCTCGTTCGTTCGCCCTCCAGTGCCCCCGCCTCTGCATGGTTGGTGAGGGAAGCCCCACATCACCATCAAGCCTTCCTTAATAAAGGACTTGGCAGTGGATTCCCCGTCTCTTCCGTCTCCCAGGAATCCCAGGAGGGAAAAAAGAATGAGAGTGGAGAGGGTGATGGGAAGAAGGAAGCGGAAACAGAATCACAGCCAAGACAGAGCTTGCTTCAAGACCAGAGACTGTTTAGCAAAAGGAAATGGAGGCCCCTTCCCAGAGCTTCCATCCCCAAGTCACCCACAGGGCTCCTCCGCACAGTCCTAGAGGAGAAAGTGTTAGATTCAGAGCTCTGCCCTTTGGTTCAAAGCCCCGCTCTGCCATTCCCCATGGCACCCGAGCCTTTCCTTCATCAGTAAAGTCGGGCAAACAACCCTTCTTAGAATGTCTAATGGAGCTTATATGGGGCTGAAATGAAAGAATGTGTAAGGTGCATCTCGAGGACCTTCACCAGGGTGGGCAACCTCTCCCCCACACACTGGGGTACTGACAAGTACAGATGAGCCCCGTCCCCCAGCTGACCAGTGCCTGGGACAGCCTGGAGAAAGACCACAGAACTTCCTTGTTTACAAACTTTCACATCCCAGGACAGTTCAGGCCTTGAGCTTCCTGTCCCAAGAACACCATGCTACCTGGAGTAATACCCAAGACCAGAAGTAGCTTCCAAAGTCAGTGACAGAAGAGGACACCCACTGAGTTTTCATCAGCATAGGGAGGCCCTTCATCCTCACAGTACCCTCAAAACACCCCCCCCATTTCCTGTCATCTACTGCTATGTAACAAGCCACCTCAGCCTTGGTGGCTTGAAACAGCAATCTTGTGAGGCTCACAAATTCTGATGATCAGGAATTCAGACACTGTACAATATGGCTTATCTCTGCTCCACAATGTCTGGGGCTTCAACTGGGAAGGCTTGAGTAGTTGGGAATGACTTGAATGGCTGAGAGATGGAATATTCTGGAGGCTTCTTCATTTACATCATGGCCTAGTCTATGATGAATCAAAGCTGGATTCGGCCGACACTGCCAGAACACCTACCTGTAGCCTTTCCATCCCTTCCCCTATGAGCTTCATGCTTAACACCTAATTTGCAGCAACAGCATCCCCTTGCATGAAATAAAACAGACATTCTTAGATTTGATACTTGGCAAATTAGTCAAAGAATATTGCAGCTGGAAGAGTTATCGTCAATCATCCCATCCAGCCTGTCATTTTTCAGATGAGGATACTGAGGCTCAGAGAAGAAAAAGTGACTTGCCCAAGGTCACACAGCTGGTAAGAGGCAAAGCCAGGATTAGAACTAGGCCTCTGCCAGATTTGTTTGGTCCTCTTTCCACTGTATTTACCAAATGCAATTGCCTAAGGCAGTACCATATTTTGCTTAAGGTTGAGTGAGCTTATCAGACCCTCACCTGACAACAGCAACAAGACATTGAGCACTTAACATAGGACCAAGGTGGCAGTGGGCAGAGAAGGAAAGACCCCAAGGGTGGTAGCAAGAAGTGCACGTATTCCAGAATGAAACCAGGGGAAGGGCCAGGTATTAAGAGCTAAGAATCAAGCAATTCCACTCCAGCTCCTGCATGGCTCCCATGGCTGAGAAAATAGTACAAATGCCTCACTCTGGCAATTAAAGCTCCAACCTGCCTACACATACATCCTCTTCCATCTTGTGGATGCGCATCTAGATGTTTGGCCAGGTTGGATTACTGGAGTTCCTATGTCCATGCTTTTGTTTAAGCCACTCCACCCACCCACCCCCTCCCATCCTACAAAATCATAGCCATCTTTTAAGGGCCCTCTCAGGTATTATATCTTCCATCGAAACCTTCCTGATCCACCCTCCAGGTGGCTTTCTCCCCTGAACCCCACCACTCTTGGTTTGCACCTGATTGACATTTCCCCTCCCCCGTTTTAGTTATCGTTAGTGCCCTCTTCTCTTTGCCCTTAGGGCAAGGACAATGGCTTGTTTACCTCTGTATCCAGGCAGTGCCTGATATCCCCAACTCAATAAAGTTTGTTAAACTGGATTGCTAGAATGTAAATGCAGCAAGACCACAACTGTCTTGTTTCTGTTGTCCCCCAAGGATACCAAAGTACCTGGCACTTAGTGATCATATGTTGGATGGAGAGAAGTACAGTTCATTGTAATAGCTTCCATGCATTGCATTTCTTCCAATATGTGCCATCTCAGGGCCAGGAACTTTACTTCAAGGTAGATACAGTTATCCCTTTTTACAGATGCAGTAACTGAGGTTTGGGGAAGTTGACTTATCCTCCAAGCTCACCCAACATGTTAGAGGCTGAGTTGTGCTGTGAATCTGGTCTGTCCATCTCCAAAATCCAGGCTCTTCCTGCTCCCCTGCCCCTTCACACACTCTGCTCCCCATGGAAACTTCCAAGTATTCTAAAATGGTGTTAATACAGGGGTTCTCAGCTCAGGCAGCACATCAGAATTGCCTGAGAGTGCTTAATAATGCTCATGCTCAGACTACACCCCTCACCAGTTACATCAGAACCTCTAGGAGTGGAGTCCAGGCATCAGTAGTGGTTAAAACTCCCCAAGTGATTCCAGTGTACAGGTTGAGAACCACTTTGTTCATGTCACAGAGATCTGGGGAAATGAAAGCACCCTCCACCAGCCCACCAAAATGCAAATACATCTGAGCACCTGCTTTGTACAAGACACTCAAGAGACTGTGAGATGGGTGAGTCACAGGAGCTTGAAGCTTCCACAGGGAATAAGCCCATGGGGAAAGAGGTAACAATGGCAAGCAGCAGAGGGCAATGAATGTGGTGATATCTTAAAGCACACTTTGGTGTCTGAATAGTTTACAGACCTTAACAACCTGCTGGCAAGGAGACAAGACAGGGATTAAGATGCTGCATGAGTCAGCTGGGGTAGCCAGCAGTGGAGTCAGCACAGATGGTGCAGAGTTTGAGGACTAAATGATGCCACAAGCCCCAATGTGGATCCCAGCATGTAATTCACTTACTGTGTGATCTAGGGCAAGCTTCTTGATCCCTCTGTGTCTCATTGTCCCCATTGTTCAAGTGGAGCTAAAAATAGTGTTGTGGATGTTCAGTTCATTAGAGATACATGTGAAGGACATAGATCCATGTCTAGCATTTGGCAAAGTGCTCAGTGAATATTAGCTATTTTAATTTTTCCTTAAATGTCTGCTATGAGCTTCCCTAGAGGAGGAAGTGGATCTTAGCCATCTTTGCATCCCACTCAGCACCAGCCTGGCCCAGAGCAGGTTCTTAGCAAGTGTCACATGAAGTCTGGAATGCAGTCTTCTTGACCATGGGCCCAGCACTGACTCCTTTCTTAGGCTATTACAGCAGGCCAGGGGAGGGCTCAGGTGGTTCCTCCCTGGCTGGCTCGCCTCTTGGGTGGAAGGCAGGCAGGAAGCCTCCTCCTCCCAAAGGTGGCCTAGTGGCCTGGCTTCTCAGCCCTTCCCAGCCCTGCCCACCCTGCCCTGTGCCCTCTGCTCTCCCACACCCAGCCAGGCAGGGTCGAGGGTGTGGAGTAAGCCTGGAAGCACTTCCTGTTTCCTCCCACAGGAGGCCCACAGGATCCTGAAGCCAGAGGTGGCTGCTTTAACCTCTAACCTTACTGGACTCAGCAAAACCTTGACCCCACCAAGGAAGGGGATAGGATGTGGGAAGCCTTGCCTTTTCCTGAAAACCCAGAGGATGGAGATTTTATGGGCATGTGTACATGCTCCTTCATTGTGCAAACATTCAAAGGCATCTCCTGGGGCTGGGTGCTGTTAGGAGCAAGTATAGACTCAATGCTCAGAAGTATCAGGTCTACTCCAGCAGGTATCATGAGGGGATTGAGGGGAAAGAGAGGCTTGTTTCAAACTTGAAAGAAAAGGACCAGGTGAGTAGGAGATGAAGGGAAGGGGAGCACATTAGGTGGGAGCAGCTGTGTGGACAAAGGGCTAGGGGTATGAAACCACCTGCTATTTACTGCCCCAGCTCCTACCTGAGCCAGCATAAAGGTCACACTGCAGGATCATGACCCAGGCATTTGCCATCACCTTCAGTTTGTGGCAGAGGTTGGTGGCATGTGCACTGAGTTCTTGAAGAGGGCCCCCAAACTATGCCTACCTTTAGGGCTACAAATTTCACCTACCTACTACTCTAGGCTCAGGGATCAGGTAACACTATTTATATTCCTGTCCAGCCACTTTCTAGGGAAATCACTCTCTTTCTCTGAGCTTTAGTTGCCTCATCTGTAAAATAAGAATAATTACACCTTTTCCCTAGGGGTTGATGTGAGGATCAGACAAAATATTTGAGAAAGCACTGGGACAAATGTCACCTTCCCTCCCAAAACAGACATGTCCATCTCTTAAGACAGTCCCTCACTTGTGCCATATCTCTCTGGCCATGTTGTTCCTGCAACTCTATGAAATACTTTCTTCCTTTGACCTTCTTTTATCCAAGACTCAGCTCAATTCCAGCCTCATTCATTTTTCAAAATTTGCTGGTGCTCATCGTGGGCCAGGCTCTGGGCTGGGCCCTGAGAGAGATGAGACATAGGCCCTGCTCTTCAGGAGCTCAAAGCCAAGAAGAGAAGTTATCCTGGAAAAACAAAGTTCTAGAACCCCATGCTCTGGGGACAGGCCAGAGGCTGGGCAGGGACCCAGAGGAACCTAGGGGTGGGAGGGATGATCTCTGAGTGCCGGGGTCAGGGGCAGGAAGGCTCCTCTGAGGAGAGAGCTCTTCCTCAATGTCACAATCGGATCTACTGAGCTGAAGATAAGATTTCACCTTCCCGTGTTTGTTAATAGGTCCTCTGAGTCTCTCCTGCCATCCTTCCCACACTTTGCTGGTGGTGTGCTTAGACCCATCAGAGGCCCTTCATGGATCCATGAGGGAAGGATGGGGACAGCAGCATTTCCTCCCCATTCCCTTCTGAAAAGAAACTTCTGGGCCAGACCTGGTCATTCTGGGATGGCTCCTGCCACACCCATGGCTGATCCCTGACCACTGTGTGGGCTGGCCCTCCAGCTCAGAGCTCCTGCCCTGGTCTGTATGCTGACTCCATCCCAGCTGAGCCCAGGTCCTGACCCAGTTATAAGCAGCTGCATCTGGGAAAACAAAGGCACAAGAGGCCAAATCCAGCTGTCTATAGTGGCCTCTGCTCCAAACAGAACTGGACCTCCTTCCTCACCAGATCTCTTCTCCAGCATAAGGGACCCCAGGTTGCCTCAGCTCTTTCCTCTCAGGTTTTCTAGCCTCTCACCCTTGGATTCTGTCACTCCATCCACATAGAATATGCTCATCCTTCTACTCAAATCAAACCAACATTTACAGAGAATCTGTCATGAGCCAGGCACTGTACTAAGACTTTTCCTATTATTTCATTTAATCCCCAAGTTGAATACTTATATAGACTGATATTATTTTTATTATATATATATTTATTATCTTTATTTTATTTTATTTTATTATATAAACTGAAACTCAAAGAATGTAGTAGGCATTTGCATCTGTTTTGGCTGTCCAGTGTCCAGTGGTGTTGTTACTAGGGTGTAAGCAAAGACGTTGGACCATCTCTCACCCAAACTATAGGGAGAATATCCTCCTTCCTCCAACCCCAGTCTTCCTGAGACTAGGCTTGGACAATCATATACTTCGTCCCAGCAGAAGATTCACTTTGAATCTCAAGTGAGTACTGCCAAGATGTTCAGTGGGTGGCAGCAGCAGTGGAGACATGCTAAAGAGATGGTTCCAGCCTCTAGGGCCTCTGGTTCCTCCTATTCCAGCCTCTCACTGATTCTGAGTCCCTCTAACCTTCCAGGGAATTCCTTTGTGATGAGTTGGCAAAAATCTGCTGATACTGGGAGAGACAGAAATGTGCTCAAAGGTGGAAGGGCCAGGAACCAAATGAAGACATCTTCCTCCATGCCAGGAGTTTTCTACCTTGTCACAGAGCTTCCAACACAAGAGAGAAGTGGATGGAGCTCCCAGGATGACTGTGAAGGGGACACCAAGGTTGACAATGTGCAGCAGATGTCAAAAGCAACTATTTGAGACTGGAGCAGAAGAACTGTAGGGAACAGAGGGCTCCAAAAGTGATGGCTCCAAGAAAGAAGTAAAACTGATACATAGGGCAATGTGTTTTAACCTGCTGAGTGGTGCTCTTTGAGAGGAAAGTTTCGGGATGCATCTATTATAGGTACACAAAAAAAATTAAATGAATAAAAATGTCAAAGCGGTTATTAATTCCAGAAAATAACAAAAAAGTGTACAAGTAAGGAAGCGTTCATCACAATACACTACAGTTCAGCTCTGAGCTCTGAATAAATATTTATATGTCATAATAATCTGAACAATAAATTTTTATCTTCTCTCAATAGAGAGAAGGATGGAGGATTGGAAAAGCTATGAGTATTAAACCCTCATCTTTCATAGTAGGAAGTCAATAGATAATCAAGTTGAAAAGTTATGAAAAAATTGAAAAGTTATGAAAAAGGATTATAAATATGCTTTTGTGGTTATACAGTGCTGAATAACAAAAGGTGGGATGGAGCCCTGTGTTGGGCTCTGCACTGAACATGGAGCTTGCTTAATATTCTCTTTGTGTCTCTCTCTAAACAATAACAAAGTATTTTAAAATATTTTTTAATAGACAGCTCACAGTATCAGAGTTCATAATCTTCATAGTCACTAATGATAACTAAGCACTTACTATGCACCAACCACTGTATAGTCATAATCTCATTTTATAAATGAGGCTTAGTGAGACTGACATAGTTAACATGAAACAGAGAGAGGGTTTACACTCAGGCAATCTGACTTCAGAGCCCCAGTTATGCCATACCCCAAATCTCCAAGTTCTGCATTGAACATTAGGGAGAGCAGGAGTTGGGGAACAGTGTATGGTGTGACAGGATCAATCACAAGAACCACACCAACCACAGCGGGGGCAGTAGGCTCCTCCTTACTCTTCCACCTATCCACTGGCCAGAGGATACAGCTTTGGATTTGAGATAAAGCCTGAGTGAGAATAACTCTGTGCAAAAAAGAGAACAACCTGCCCAGGGAAGCCTCCTGCCAGGGCGGTGGGGACCCTTGGCAAAAGCAGAGCACAGGTAAGTCTGGCCCTCCATGAGGGGCAGAGGGCAGAAAAGGATAGCTTCCTCTAGCAGTGAAATACACCACAGTGTGTCATAGTCAGAGTAAAAGTCTACTTTTCCTGGTAGTTTGTCCCCAACCTTGTGGTCCCTACCCAGTCCCCAACAGGAAAGCTAGACTAACAACACACCCAACCCACTCACACAGTTTGTAAACTGGAAAATAAAGAAGTCTCCCAGAACAAACCCAAAAAATGGATAATAGGAAGAAATGTTCAGAAGCATTGAGAATATATCTAGGGAGTCCAACATTAGTCTAAAATGAGTATTCAGGGGAAAGGAAAAACTAATAGAAGATATACTAGAAGAAAAATTATCTTTGGCAAAAAAAAAAAAAAAAGATAAAAATCTTCAGATTAAAGGAACCAACTAAGGGCCAAGAAGGGTTGATTAAAAACATATCTATACCAATGCACATCATGATGAAATTTGAGAACCCTAAGAATAAAGAAAAAATCCTAAAAGAATTCAGAGAAGAAAAGTATCTTGCCTCAAGAATACAAATTGGACTAACAACAGACTTCTCTTTTATCAAACCAAACTGTCCACTAAATGTAAGAGCAGACTGAAGCCTTTTATTTTTCAAAATGGCTCAAAAATTTTACCACACACATCCAAGATGAAAAAAGAATTACTCTGTAAAATGCAGAAAATGTTTAAAGAATCCAAGAGAGCGGATGTTCATTCTAGGTAATGAATGTGTTGGAAACAAGGGAGCCAGCTTGAAGGGGCTCCCACTGACTAGATTTGGAATAATTTGGGTACTGAAATAAATAATGATAAGAATAGATTATATAATATGTTGAAAAATTTATAAAGAATCCATGTGTTCTAATCTGACATTTAAAAATAAAAATTAAGTGGTGCCTGGCTGGCTCAGTTGATAGAGCATGTGACTCTTGATCTCAGGGTCACAGATTCAAGCCCCACACTGGAGGAAGAGTTCACTTAAAAATAAATAAATAAATAAAAGCTTTAAAAAAGCTACCCCTGTTTACTTCACAGATTTATAAAAATTATTTTTAAAATAATTAAATTAACATTAACATTTTAAAATAAAATTAACATTAAAATTAAAACAGAGAGGAAAAGAAAGGAAAGCAATTTTTTAAAGAAAAATGTCAACTCTTAAGTGGACAGGATGGAATTTGGAAAATCACTACTTTACCACCATATAGCAAGGGGTGTTCAGGCAAGTCTCATCACTGGATATTAAAACCACTGAGTGATAGATGGTTGGAGAACAAGATACTCATTTGGTTTCCAACTACCGTGCCACAGACTATTCATTAATGACAACGAGCAAAAGGTACTTTTACAGTGGAGAAATCTGGTAGGTCCCACCTTAATAAAATGTCCAAACTGAGCATTAGTAATAATGGGACAAATGGACATTATTTGCACTGGGAAAGATAATATCATTCGTGTAGTAGTCCTGCCAAAAATATGGTTGCTAAAACTGGTCATAAGGAAACAGTCAGACATACCCAGATTAAAAGACATTCTGCCAAACAACTGACCTATACTCTTTAAAAATATCAGTGCCCATTAAAAAAAAGGGGGAGGGGGCACCTGGGTGACTCAGTCAGTTAAGCATCCGACTTCAGCTCAGGTCATGATTTCATGGTTCGTGGGTTCAAGCCCCGTGTCGGGCTCTGTGCTGACAGCTAGCTCAGAGCCTGGAGCCTGTCTTCGGGTTCTGTGTCTCTCTCTCTCTCTGACCCTCCCCTGCTCATGCTGTCTCTCTCTCTCTCAAAAATAAATAAAACAATAGATAAATAAATAAATAAATAAAATATTGAAAAATTTTTAAAAAATATCAGTGCCAGGTGGGTGCCTGGCTGGCTTAGTTAGTAGAGCATGTGACTCTGAATCTCAAGGTCATGAGTTCCAGCTCTATGCTGGGTGTAGACATTATTAAAAAATAAGCAAAAAAAGAAAAAACTCAAAAAATAAATAAACAAAAATGTCAGTGTCACAAAAGAAAACATAACTGATCTACATTAGAGACCGAAAAGATAACAACTGTGTGCAATGTATGATGGATCCTGGATTGTAAAAAGAAGTTAAAAGCAACATTACTAGACGATTATGGAAATTTGAATATGGAAAACTTTACTAGGTAATCATACCAATGCCACATTTTCTGAGTGGGAGAATTATATTGTAGTTCTGGAGGAGAATGTCCTTATTCTTGGGGGTATGCATGTTGAAGTATTTTGAGGAGAAGTGGCATTATGTCTACAGCTATTCCTCAAATGGTTTAGCAAAAAGGAGAATATGTATATATGTCCAGTAAAAGAGAGCTCACCATGGCAAACTATTAATGGTTGACAGATCTAGGTGAATTCTTCTTGCAGCTTCTCTGTAAGTTTGAAGTTCTACAAAATCAAAAGTTGAGGAAAGTAAAACATAACATTTATTATGGTAATTGGCAGAAAAACTGCTAAAAATTGTTGAAACTGATGGTCTTTGGGGAGTGACACAGGTGGGCAGGAGGGGACACTTCCAGTTTTCATTTTATATTTTTGAAATTTTTGGTTTTGCTGTGCTTTTATATTACTTTTGTGATTAAAGAAAACTAGTAATTGTGGCACCTGGGTGGCTCAGTCAGCTAAGCATCCCACCGTTGGTTTTGGCTCAGGTCACGATCTCATAGTTCATGAGATCGAGCCCCGAGTGGGTTGTGTTGACAGTGCAGAGCCTGTTTGGGTTTCTCACTCTCCTCTCTATCTGCCCCTCCCCTGCTCTCTCTCTCTCTCTAAATAAACGTAAAGAAACTTAAAAAAAAAAAAAAAGAAAACTACTAATTAGTTAATAAGACAAAATACATACAACAAAGGTTGCTCTGAGGATGTAGGCTTTGTATCTGTGGAGGGCTCCTCATTCCAGAAAAGAATTAATAAATATCATGTGTTGTGCCCCTTAATGCTCATTAAGCTTATGGATCTCTCTATGCATATTGAGGTTCTTAGAGCTCAGTCTGGCTTCCTCACCCCTGTTGCTGCTCAAAAACAGCACCTATTAAAAGGCTTGCATTTTTTTATTAAGTCTTGCTAAGAGAAAAAAAATATTGCTAAAGAACATTAAATATCACTAATGTGAAGACATATTAAGATGTAAATATCCTTCAGAAATTAATGAAAATGACAAAATGTGTAGAATCATATCTTGTTTTTTATGTCCTATTGTGTCCTATTTTCTTTACCAGAGGATTTGTCAATCTACTTAAACCCCTATTTTAGTCTACAAAATAATTAATCAAGAAAGTTTCACATTTTATTCTTTTGATTCACTTTAATCAGTGCAGAGAAATGACCTGCCCAAATCATGCTGCTTGAGTATTGGCAAATGCTCACTTGGAATTCAGACCTTTATCCATATATCCTAATCCCATAGTCTTGGCTCTGATTTCTCCATGCTGAGTGAATGTGGACAGGTCACTCAACATCTCCTGCCCACCCTTTTCTTTCTCACCTATAAAATCAAGTAGTAGGATTAAATTAACATAAGATCAGCCCCCATGGCTCCTGATGGTAGCCATATATTTCACTTGGGGAAATAAAGGTCCAGCAAGATTCTGCAACTTGATAAGTTTCACCCTGCAAGGCAACCTTGAGCTTCACATATGTATTCATTTTATATTCTGACTCATCTGAACAGACCTCACCTTAATGTAGGCACGGAACCCTGATATAACAGCCTCAGGAACCCAGTAACAAGGAAACTCAGTTGATGTGACCCAGTTTACTGTTTACATAGCTTAATCAAAACAACAGTGACATCATCAACCACCACCACCACCTAAGAAGCATATATTCCTTAAAAGAAAAGAAAACAAAACAAAACCTGATAAGCGCTGCTAACGGAACAGAAATCATTTTAAATTCTCCATAAATCAACAGATTAACAACTGTGGGCCAAGCTCAATATTAATTACTCCTGTGGTTGTTAATGAATCCTTGGAAGCCCCAGAAAGCCAGAATCCACTGTGGCTTCTAACAGGTAGAAATTTTAAATGGGAAAGTAACCTGAGAGATTATCTAACACCTTTACCTTACAGAAGGAAAAAGAAAGCCCAAAGAAAGGGAAGTGACTTATACCCAAGTTCATACCTGTCTGGGCAGAGCCAGGATTAAAGGTCGAGTCTGACCCATCATGCAGTGGACATTTCTTATATGAAATGCCAAAGGCTCAAGCCCTGTGTAAAGCTGAATCTCTTCATTATGACCAGGTGAACCTGAAGTAATTCAACAAGAAAACAATGTACCTTGAGCTGTGGGAGATAGAGGGGGCATCTAAGAAAATAGGAAATAAAATACACTCAAGATAACCAAGAATATGAGCTGTGTGATAGTAATACTTTGATAGGATCAAAGGAAACTTCCCCAAGGGGTAAACTAACATTTTACTTATTTATCTCCCACCTTAAGAATATATGTTTTAAAATGGACTTATGAAGAAGGCATACACCATAAGGGTGTGTGTGTGTGTGTTTAGTAACATTTGTTAGGGGTTATCATATTATTAAAAGAAAACATATTCATTGCAAATGAACATTTTTTTAAGGCAGAGATAACTACTCTTAAATTCTTAATATATTTCCTTATAGCCATTTAAAAAAATTTTTTTTAATTTTTTTTTTTTGAGAGAAAGAGAGAACGTGCAAGCATGAGAAGGACAGAGAAGGGGACAGAGGATCTGAAGTGGGCTCCACATGCACAGCAGAGAGCCCAATGTGGGGCTGGAACTCACAAACTGTGAGATCACGACCAGAGCCGAAGGCAGATGCTTAACCGACTGTGCCACATAGGCACCCTCCTTCTAGCTATTTTTATATGTAAATGCACTCTTTCATTTTAATTGAGATCATGTGACATAAGCTGTTTTATATTTTGCTTTTCTTGCTTAATTTATCTTGGGAATTCTACCATGGAATTAACAAGTCTTTGAAAACATTGAGTCAATTAAATGAATGTAGTATTATTTAGCACTTTACCTATTGCTAGACACTAAGTTTTACATTTTTCTTTATAAAAAATAATGTGACCATATGGTTCATAAAGTAGGGTTCAAAAATAATCATGTGAGACACCTGGATGGCTCAGTCAGGTAAGTGACTGACTCTTGATTTCAGCTTGGGTCATGATCTCATGGTTCAGGAGGGCAGAGCCTGCTTAGGATGCTCTCTCTCCCTCTCTCTCTGCCCCTCCCATGGAAATAAAAAATGAGAAAGATAAAAAAAAAGTGAAAAACTGGAAAAAAATTGCAACACATATCACTAACTCTCTAATATGTAAAGATCTTTTACTAAGAACAAGACTAACCAGAAAAATGGACAAATGATATGAGCGGTTCACATTAAGAAAATATAGGGGTAACTGGGTAGCTTAGCTTGGTTAAGTGTCTGACTTGATTTAGGCTCAGGTCATGATCTCACATTTGTGGGATCAAGCCCTAAGTCAGGCTCCATGCTGATATCTCGGATCTTGCTTGGGATTCTGTCTCCCTCTCTCTCTCTTTGCCCCACCCTCTCTCTTTCTTTCTCTCTGTCTCAAAATATAAATAAATAAATATTTTTAAAAAGACAACACAGGAGTGTCTTGGTGGCTCAGTCGGTTAAGCAGCTGACTTTGGCTTGGGTCATGATCTTGCGGTTCATGAGTTCAAGCACTGCGTTGGGCTCTGTGCTGACAGCTCAGAGCCTGGAGCCTGCTTTGGATTCTGTCTCCGTCTTGCTCTCTGCCCCTCTCCCCTCATGTGCACACGTGAGCACGCTCTCTCTCTCTCTCAAAGATAAACATTAAAAATAAAATAAATTTAAAAAACTGAAAAAATGATTCATATTATTTATTAACATGTTAATTTAGTTTACGTTAGTTAGTAGACATTAATTAAACATGCCTATGCAACCAAAACACTGGGAAACATATTTGCAGTATATATTACAGAAAATGCTGAAACCCATACCGGATAGTATTTTTTAAACTGAACATCTCAATAGAAAAGTGGGCAAAGGATATCAACAGGTGATGTTTTAAAATCCCAATAGAATTATTTTCCAATGTTTAATCTTATCAAATAAATGTGAACAAAAAAAAGAGCATTTAAAAATCTTCCATGTAGGGCAGGAATTTTTTAAAAATAACAATACCCCTCCCAAAAATAAAATAACAATACCCTGTAGTAGTGTGGGGCAGAAACACAATCCCCTATTCTTCGTAGGATGTCAATCAGCACAATTTTTTCCAAGGGCAATTCAGCAGTATATATCAAAAGCCTCAAAATTATTCACAACCTTTGGCAAAGTAATTCCACATCTAAGAATGTCTTCCGTGATAATCACCTCAGTCAGAACAAAGGCAATGCACCCAGTGTGGTCTGGCATTTAGTACAGCTGGATCAGAGTGGTGGCAAGGGTGCCTTGGAGAGTCCTTCTTCTGGTCTCTGGGCAGCTGATGCTAAGCAATCAGTGCTCTGTCTGTTCCTGGCCGGCTGGCTGGGAACCTGAAAGCCAGTGCTAAGGAACCATGCTTTGCTGCCATCTAGTGCTCCCCAGGTAATTGCACCCAGCCGAGGAAGAAGATGATCCTCTCCATCAAGCGACTTAGTACCAAGGGGCCCTCTCCTCTATTTTTACTTAACATAAACTAAAATAAAGCATTACTAGGTTCCAGGCATCGTGCTCAGCACTTAAAAGCATTCTCTCTTAATCCTCTCAACAGCCCTATCAAATACCTCACTTTACAGATGAGGAAATTAAGGTACAGAGAGGTTAGGAAACTTGCCCAAGGTCCACAGCTATCCAAGTGGCTAAGTCCAGAATTAGAACATGGTGGCATGTTGGCCTGCCAGGGTCTATGCTCTGAACCACCCACCTCCTTTGTGAGGGGCAAAGATATGTGTGATAATAATAGTACACAGAGAGAACCTTATAGCCCATATAGCAAACTGCTACACCTTCCCCAAGCACATCTGCCCTAAATAAGTTCACACAGAGACTGAGTTTGCCTCTACCATACAGGTAGTCTAACTTGATTAAGAGACAACTTCTGGTCCAGGCTAAATCCAGTACGTTAAAATAAAAAATTATTTGTATGGGGCACCTGGGTTGCTCAGTCAGTTGAGCGTCTGACTTTGACTCAGGTCATTCTCACGGTTCATGGGCTCAAGCCCCACATCAGGCTCTGTGCTGACAGCTCAGAGCCTGGAACCTGTTTCGGATTCTGTGTCTCCCTCTCTCTCTTCCCCTCCCCTGCTCACACTCTCTCTTTCTCTCTCTCAAAAATAAATAAACATTTAAAAAGTTTTTAATTATTTGTAAAATATTCCATATATACAAAAAATACATAAGGAATAACATAACAAATACTCAGTACCCACCAGCAGCTTTAAAAATAGCATTTCCAGTAATGATGTGTCAGTGAGGAGTTTATTAGTTCACTGGCTTGTTTTCTGCCATTGTATTAATGCACTAGGAGTAGCAACTGGGCTATGAATGCAAAGTGGCTTTTATAACAATCTCTTTCCTTCCTAAAAAAGTCATCCCCCAATTACAGTTAATTGTATCCTACCCAAGACATCTGCAGTTTGGGTAACAAAGCCGTTGTTTCACAGTAGAGGTGAGAAAGCTTCTTGATTATTTATTATAAGAAGGTAGTGGCTTCCTAACCAAAGCTGTGAAGTCCAAGGCTCTGAGGATGTATGGAAAGATAGGAAGCCCAAATGCTCAGGCAGCATGATTTGCAGATCAGAGTGATAAACCTTGCTTCCACTGAGTCCTCAGCAAATCCATGAAAATCTTGGAGTCACATGCAAAGTGTCATGTGAGTGCTTTTTTCAAAAAAAAAAAAGTAAAAGATCCATTCCTTATCTTTTTTTTTTTTAAATGTTTTATTTATTTCTAGGAGAGAGAGAGAGACAGCATGAGCAGGGGAGGGTCAGAGAGAGAGGGAGTGACAGACTGAAACAAGCTCCAGGCTCTGAGCTGGCAGTCAGCACAGAGCCCGACGCGGGGCCTGAACCCACGAACCGCGAGATCATGACCCAAGCGAAAGTCGGACGCTTAACCGACTAAGCCACCCAGGCGCCCCCCATTCCTTATCTTTTATCAGATTCTCAAAAAGGCCTGAGAACTTCCAAAAAGGTCATGAATCATTCTTGCAGGTCAGGTGTCGGCAAATGGCCCTTAGGCCAGATCCTGACTAATACTGGCTTTCCTACAACCTTCAAGCTGAGAATGTTTATTTTTCTTTTTGTTTTTTTTTTGAGAAGGGTTTTTATATTTTTAATATATTTTTTAATATTTATTATTTATTTTTGAGAGAGAGAGAGACAGAACACAAGCCAGGGAGGGGCAGAGAGAGAGGGAGACACAGAATCTGAAGGAGGCTCCAGGCTCCAAGCTGTCAGCACAAAGCCTGATGTGGGGCTCGAACTCATGAACTGTGAGATCATGACCTGAGCCGAAGTTGGACGCTTAACCCACCGAGCCACCCAGGTGCCCCTGGTTTTTATATTTTTAAATGGCTGAAAAAAAATCAAAAGAATAATATTTCATGACACATAAAATTAAATGACATTCGGACGCTTAACCCACCGAGCCACCCAGGTGCCCCTGGTTTTTATATTTTTAAATGGCTGAAAAAAATCAAAAGAATAATATTTCATGACACATAAAATTAAATAACATTCAAAGTGGTGTCCATAAAAAATGTTTTCTCAGAACACAGCCACACTCATTTGTTTACATGTTGCCATGGCTGCTTAGCCGAATAGCTACAACAGAGATACAAAGCCTAAAAATTTACTATCTGGTCACTTTGCAAAAGATTTTGTGGCACTGCCACAGATGGGACTAGATAATACACCTTGTAAATATGGGTGCCTCTACTTTTCACTTGTGTGTAGATACTGTTGTAAGTATGTACAAATTTACCTAAGTATATTATTAACGTAGTGGACATGAGTCACTGGAACCGTCTTACTACATTTAGAGAGTTCCTACAATGTGAGTCTTGCAGAGACAGAGTTGGTGTCCCGTACAGAAGGCCAGATTCTCCTTTCTCCCGCCTCCGTGCAGCCAGGGCAAGGACGTGGGACTTGGGATCAAAGACCCCACCTAGGGCTCTGAAGCTGCAGTGAATCACACAAGACGGCAGAGAGAGGAGAGATCATTCTGGCAGTAGTGGAGACACAACAGTCACATCTAACCTCTAAGAGTAGCGGGGCCAGCAGGACGGGAGTGCTGCAGCAGTGACCCAGTTCTGGTTGTGCGTCAGTGGTCTCCGCACTCAACAGTCCCTAAGGTATGATTTGTTTTGTCTTTGCTTCTAACTCTCTAGCCTCTTTGTCCATCCAGCCGAGGCAAACTCAGGCACTTAAGAGATGGGCTGTATCATTCATTGCCTGCAGCAGAGGGGTTGAAGTATGGTTAAGTATGAACTCCAAGGGGACAGAGAGTGGCCAATAAGTCCTTGTATCCTTGACACCTGATAGTGCCTGGTACTCAAGAGTGCTCACTAAACTATCTGTTGATGAGAGCAGCAGTGAGTAAGTGTGTGAGTTGGTGAGAGTACACACTAGGGATCTCTGACTTCATTAGACTCCAGCCACCTGAAACTGACAAAGAACATTTCATACATCAGGGTCTCATAAGAAAGGAATATAAAAACAGCCCTATTCCTTAACCCCTATCTATGACTTCCTGGGTTTCCCAGACCATTGAGGGTACAGTGATAAGAAATGGTCAGAATTTAGGGACCTATGTGAATTTGATCCTAGCCTGTTAGTCTCAGAGCCCCTCTGATGACACCTGCCATATCTTTTAGCAGCAGATAGCCAGGAGCGCCTGGGTGGCTCTGTCAGTTAAGCATCTGACTTCAGCTCAGGTCGTGATCTCATAGTTCGTGGGTTTGAGCCCCATGTCAGGTTCTGTGCTGATATCATGGAGCATGATTGATATTCTCTGTCTGTCTCTCAAAAATAAATAAAATAAAAACATTTTTTAAAAGGCAGATAGCCAGGGCGCCTGGGTGACTCAGTCGGTTAAGCATCCAACTTCAGCTCAGGTCATGATCTCATGGTTCGTGGGTTCGAGCCCCGCATCGGGCTCTGTGCTGACAGCTAGCTCAGAGCCTGGAGGCTGTCTTAAGATTCCATATCTCCCTCTCTCTCTCTCTCTCTGACCCTTCCCTGATCACACTGTCTCTATCTCTCTGTCAAAAATAAATAAAACATTAAAAATTTAAAAAAAATAAAGGCAAATAGCCAATCAAAAAGCACTTGTATGCACACATGTGCACTGGCTGGGAGAACATGAAACAGGGTATATACACTAGGAACACAGCTCTTGCACTGGCCCTAGACTGCCGATTGCCATATGTAAGAGCTGTGTTCTTGCACACACAAGAACTCAGTGTTGGTGCTAAGGACCTTCTCGGGTGGATTTGTAATTTAGAAAAAAGTGATTACAGTGATGACTAAAAATCAGCAACATTTCATGACTTGTGGATCTGTGTATATATGCTGGGTGACAGATTTTTAATGACCTGGAAAAAAGGGAGAAGCCAATGAGACCTTTCATAGCAGATCAGGAATCCACAGTGACATTTCCACAAAGCTAGTGCTGCAATGCCACAATGTCTGTTTTTTCTGACAGTAGCACTGTTTGTAATCAAGAGAGGGAGAGAGAGAGAACATGGGGATGAAGCTGAGGCAGTGCAGAGCCTTAGCAGAAACCAAGATAGTTTCAAAGGCATGTCTATAACCAGTATGTTATAGAAGTTTTATTTTTGTCTTCCACTATCTTTTGACACTTGGTTGAGAAAACATGATCTTCCTCTGACCAACAGTGAAGATATGGGCAGACACATGATTTTCTGTCAGATTGTCTTCCTATCAGTTTTAATCACCAACTATCACTGCATTAAAGAATCAAGTCACATCTAGGAGCGTCTAGGTGGCTCAGGCGGTTGAGCATCTGGCTCTCAGTTTCGGCTCAGGTCATAATCTCATGGTTTGGGGGATTCAGTCCCACATTGGGCTCTGTGCTGACAGTGCAGAGCCTGCCAAGAAGTTCTCTCTCTCCCTCTCTTCCTCTCCCTAGCTCTTTCTCTTATAAAAAAAAAAAAAAAAAAGATAATCTAGTCACATCTAACAGCCAAAACTACAAACTTGGCATTAATTCTTTTGCTATGTTGAGTCTGCTTCAGGCTTTACAGCAGAGCAATGGGATGCAGTCCTCTGCTCTCTCTTCTTTCCTCCTCTTCAACTCCCCTGCTTTCTAATTATTTTACCACTGCTTTGGAGGTTGAGGAGGGAGGAGCACTACAGACAGGATGGTTCTGACTTAGCTGGTTGGCTCTGTGCTCTCGGCCTGCCTGGTGATTACAACTGGCTCTGTCTCTTGGGTTGGTACTTTCATGAGCCTACCAGAGCATCCTGCTGCACTCCTTGACCCTGGCACATGCATCTTCCCCCTTGCTGCTCACTTGCTGTCCTCTCTCCTCAGTCCCTGGGCACCAGGAAGGACATGTCCAGACCCTTTCTGTAGAGGTCTCCTTAGCTCTGCTGATGTCCTATTGGACACTGTCAAATATGAACCCACAGCACAGTCCATGAGAGATATTCATGTTCCTTGCCAGGCAGGCTCTGTCATCAAAGTCATTGGCCTTGTCTTTATTTTGCCCTCTAGATTTCCTAGGCAGGAGTCAGCCTGCTTCTGTGACCCAAACTTCAGCCCACTTCCGCCTTCTTTCTCAGGTCTGACTCAGGCACCAGTTTGCTGGATCTCCCACTGCAGGGAACACATTTCCAAACTCTCTGAGTTGTCTCCTTGGAACTGACCCCCCACAGATAGTGGTAGATGTCACTTCCCTACCCTTCTGTCAAAACGGGGGTTGGAACTCAACACAGCAACAGCTTTATCCAAAAAATCTCTTCATTAATCGTACCAAATCCTCTTGGTCTTTAAAACTCTGTATTCTCAAAGTGGATAAAGGGTATCCAAGAGCCATGGAATAAGTTCTCTAGTTTTCCCCTTTGTATCCTCAACTAAATTTAAGGCAGAAGAGTTCCATTCTAGTAACTTGTGCATTAGTTACTTATTGCTGTACAACAAATTACCCCAAAACTTAGTGGTATAAACGATAAACATTTATTATTGCTCACAGCTTCTCTGGGTCAGGAATTTGGGTGCCTTAGCTAGACAGTTCTGGCTCAGGTCTCTTGAGGATCCAATCAAGATATGAGCTTGACTGAGGCTGGAGGACCACTTCTAACATGGCTCACTCCTATGGCTTGCAATTTGGTGCTGGTTGTTGGTGGAAGGCCTCAGTTCCTCTCTTTCTGGAATTCTCCACAGGCTGGACTGTTCTCATAACAGGGTGGCTGGATTCCCGAGGAGTGAGCAATTCAAGAAATCAAGATGAATGCAACAACCCCTATTATGATCTAGCCTTGGAAGACACACACCATCACCCCTGATTCTTGATTAGCTACACCTACTAGCTCTAATTCACTATGGAAGGCAGCTCTACAGGGGCATGAACATCAGAAATGGAGGATCATTGGGGAACATCTGTGCCTTCTACACCCTGTTGCACTTCAAATGATTATTAGTCCCTAAAACAAACTGAAGAAAGTTCAAGTAGAGACTGTAAATTCAGACTGGTTAAATCAAAACTTCTTTGAGGACTTCTTAATCTCCAAAATTATGTATGATATCTGGCCCTCTCCACGTTTCTTCCTCATCTACAAATGGGTCCCATACTCTCCTTGAAGGAAGGCAGGGCCTAGGCTTGATTTTAAGGGTTTCTCTAGTTCTCAGATTGCTGATTCTACATAATAATAACAAAACAAAGCTTTGTAAATTTCTTTTAGAGTTAACATTAATACTAAAATTTATAATTCAATAAAAACTTTCTAAAGTATGTCATTACAAGAATCATCGCTGTTTTATTTATTCTACAGAGTAATGATTTAAATGGAATCCATTTGGACACAGTAAATATTTGACATGAAAAGTAGTTGTACCAGAAGAGGCATCAGAAAAATAGCAACTCGTCTGACACATAATAATTAGAAAATATTCTTCTGTCTGATCATTTAAGTGTTACAAATCCTGAGAATATTATACACTGAACAAACTAGGTATTACATATAATTAAATCTTCCTTGCAAATCATCCATTAAAAAAATGCTTTGAGGTACAAATCACCTATGTATTAAACATGAGTCTTATACATTTTACAAAGAATTTAAACAAATATATCAAACAATTAAAGTTAAGTGGCTCTTAAAACAGCTGTCAGTCAGGTTCAAGGACACACTGTTCCACGATTTCCCGTAAATTGGGGTTTTCCATTGCAGCTGCCACTCGCTCTTTGTCATTTATCTGCTTGTTGACTGCAAAATACAGACAAAAGTTAGCATAGGAACCGTGTCAATATATAGTAACAGACAAAAATTTTTTTAGCCTATTAAAACAGAATTTAACTCCTTGATAAATTAAAGCTGATTCTGGCGAATTATTCTTAAGTTCTAGAAGGGAGACTTACAGAGAAAAATACGCCCTATAATCCTACTACTCTTCCACAACTATTTTCATTTCTTTCTTTCTAGTCTTTGTCCATATACATATTTCCATATAGAGTAAAGAGTAAATACAATTTGAAATTTGCTGTTTTTTCCCCTTTAGCCTATTTTTTTAACTACAGGGTTATTTAATACATCAAAAATTATAAGTCTTCTAAATTAATTATAAAAGCTATGCTACATTGAGCATCTTTATACATACAGCCTTCTTTCTGGAAAGATTCTTAGAAGTGGCATTATTAGATCAAGGGATCTGAATATTTTCATGGTTTGATTATTACTACCGAATTACTTCACAACATTTTTTTACCAATTATATTGTCAACAATACATGAGGTATCAGTTTGTGAAAAATATCTGGTACTATAAATAAAAACAAATAAACACACGCATAAAGCAGGAAGTAAAAAAATGTCTCCACGTTTTTGTTGTAGTTTGTAATTTCTTTATTAATAATGAGAGAGAATATTACCCCATGTTTATCTCTTAGTTCTTCTGTGAATTTTCTGTTCATCTACTAGGTCTTTTTTTTTTAACGAGTCTGCATGGATCTTCATATAATAAAGGTATTGGTCCATATCTGTTGTCTATAATTTGCTAAAAGCACTCTCGATGTAAGAGTTCAAAAGAAATGTCCATATTTTTTTCTAGACCTTCAATTTCAAGTACATAGCTTCCTATTCTGCATTAAAGAAAAATATCAATCCCTCCTTAGAGTTTATAAGTCAAGGTCCCTCAAATTTGATATTCTTCAGAGATGTGCAGCTACTAGCCTAAAACAGCTAACGTCCACAGGGCCTATGTCTAGTTCATCTAGAATCCTGCTGAAAAACTACTTCCTTGAAAAGTCTAGGTTTCTCCACCTCAGGGAAGAATAACTAATTCTGCACTTTTTTGCAAATGATCCCTAGATAGTTAGATGGCAGAATAATTTGGTATCCAAGATGAAGTACTATCTGAAGTTGTTGGGTTTGTTTTTTTTTTTAATAATGAGTCAAGATTGACTTACTGTCTTCCTCTGTTGAGTGGGTTCCTTCAGAAATATAGATTTCCAACTAGGAAGAAAATATTAAAAGCAAAACATTTAGAGCACTCTACGATAATAAGTGAAGTGCAATGCACAATGGACTCAAGAGCCTAAGGATGAGAGCCCAAATCTTCTTTCTAACATCAATGACAGATCCCTCTAAAACAAGGACTGAAATTAGTAGGATTTTAAATTTTGGTTACCTGGTGGAAGGCTTGCAGGATTATTCCTATTAATTACTTTTTAAAATGCATACACACAAATAAAAATTTACACAAATGAGATCACATTCATAGTTCACTCATGGATCTCTCTAACCTACACTCTACCTCTTCCTCCCAAATTAGTACCTAAAGTATCTAAACTTCCTCCCTGCCCCAAGAAAACTATACTAATAATCTAGTGTAGTTTCTTCCACATTTTTCTTCATACCTTATAATGGAGTATAGATTTTATACACACACACACACACACACACACACACCCAGGGTTGGAAGTTTCTTCTTTGCTCATTTTACAAAAATGTGATAAAAAACAGTTTTCAGTATCCTCCTTTTTCTCATCCACTCTTATCTTGCTAAATGTACTCTCAAGTATAATATCGGTTAAGCTATCCCTTCTGGCCTGCTGCACTCCCTCAGATTAGCTAACCTCCAAGAACCAGAGCTTCTGAGATAAACCTGCAAAATTACTGCAAATCCCATGGTATATAAAGCATGCTATATGATAAACCCATGTCTACTCTCCAGAGAACACTGGAGTGTATCAACTAATTCTTTATATAGTTATTTCACTAGTGAGATAAATGTTTTTTAAGAGTAAAAAATACCATCTTGTTATGGTTAAAAGAGACCCTACAGATCATCTAGAATGGTCTTTTTAAAAAACAAAACACCATATAAATTCTCCTAGTGGATAACACTAACTCTTATTCCAGACAACAAAGCAACAGGTATAAAATCACCCTATACTCATTTACTTTGGTTTAAAATTATGCATAACTTACTACTCTGAAAAATGGAAAATAAAGAGGAAAAGTTTAGCATTTACCCTGCTATTCCTAAATGAACTACACCTCAGGGAAACCATTATAATTGGTTTGGTACCTTGCAGGCATAGAAGATTCTAAATTTGGGAGGTTATGGCCCTTTCTAAGTGGCTCTTACTTGGTCTTAAATTTTGCACATGAAAAGATGCTCAACATTATTAGCCACCAGAGAAATGAAAATCTAAACCATGAGTTATCACTTCTAACCCACCAGGATGGCTATAATGGAAAAGAGAGATTAGTAAGTGAAGATGTGGAGAAATCAGAACCCTTGTACTGCTGGTGGGAATGTAAAATGGTCAAGTAGCACTGGAAAACAGTCTAGCAGTTCCTCAAAAGGTTAAATATAGTTAGCAAAAGATCCAGCAATTCGCCGCCTAGGCGGAGGAAAAATGAAAACATATGCTCAAACAAATATATAACAGACAAAAAGTGGAAACAACCCAAATGTCCATCAACTAATCAACAGATAAACTATGGTATATTCATATAATGGAATAACATAAGGCAATAAAAAGGATTGAAATACTGACACATGCTACAACATAGATGAATTCTGAAAATAATATTTTAAGTGAAAAAAGACCATATGCTGTATGATTCCATTTGAATTAAACATCCAGAGTAAATAAATATATAGAGACCAAAAGAGGATCAGTGATTGCCTGGGGATGGAGGAAGGTTTAGGAAGGAAGGAAATAGGTGTGGGGTTTCTTACTGAGGTGATAAAAATGTTTTATAACTGACAGTAGTGATGGTGGCAAAACTCAGCGAACATACTAAAAACCATTAAATTGTAGACTTTAAACAGGTGAACTGTATGAAATGTGAATTAATCTCAATAAAGCGGTTATAAAACAACAAAATCTTCCTTACCTTATGTTTAAATGGTAAACACCGCTGAAGTTTTACTCTTAAGCACAGCCCTGTAGAGGGGAGGAAAAAAAGGCCCCAAATTATCTCTTCTTATTAGTTTTTGAAAAAGCAAACAGCTGTGGGTAGATATCTCCATACAGAACAGTAGCTAGAAACAGTTTTGGCTCAATGCAGTAGATGCTACCTTAGAGCCATGCACCATGCTAGCAACTTTTATATAGTCTTACATACTCCTCATAATAATCCAGTAAGCCAAATATTACCAACCCCATTCTATAAATTATGAAACTAAGATCACAATGTAACTTGCCCAATGTCACTGAGCTAGTAAAGTGGCAATTTGGACTAAAATTCAAGATGATTGCAAAGCCTAGGTCCTTTCTACCACATCAATTTACCTTCAAGCAAAGGTCAATTCACTCATTACACTTTACTGAACACTCAGACCAGATCACCCAAATTTTTAAAACCAAGTAAGAGCCACTTAGGGGCACCTGGGTGGCTCAGTTGGTTGAGCGTCTAACTTTGATCTCGCGGTTCATGAGTCTGAGCCCCATGTTGGGTTCTGTACTAACAGATCGAGCCTGGAGCCTGCTTTGGATTCCGTGTCTCCACCTCTCTGCGCCTCCCCCACTCAAGCACTGTGTCTCTTTTTAAATATATTATATAAGATATTATATTCAAATATAAGATATTAATTCAAATAGAAATTATATTCAAATATAAAAATATGTCTCTCCGGCTCTCTCTCAAATATAAATAATAAAAAAAAACATTTAAAAAATAATAATAAAACCAAGATAGAGCCACTTAAAAAAAGGACATAAAAAAAAAGGACATAAGAAACTTCACAAGTTTGGAATCCTCTATGCCACAACATACAAAGAGAATTGTTGCCCTTAAACAAGTTCCTCTGAAGTTCAGCTAGCCACCCCAATGCCAAGTCAGTTTAATGATTTTTTTTTTCCCAGTTGAGACAAAAGAGAAATTAAAACTGGGCTTGGAACAGATTCTCGGTGCCCATGCTCTATTTCTCTCCTACCTCAAAATAAGGAATGAATTTTTAACTAAATCAACATCCCTAGACACAGATGATAAATTGAATCCTTCTTATGCAAGAAAGTGTTTCCGAGTGCTTCGAGTCTAGAACACAGTAATTCCATAAGACATATCCAAGAACTTTAAACACAATATACCAATTATTTAAGGGGTTCTTCCTTCAGACAATCTCCTTAAAGCCTATCTGGAGAGCTCTTCCCCTCCCTCTGCCCCCCACACTGTCTCTTTAATCTGTTACCTGTATACCGTCTGAACATCCTCATGTGTTCTACTCACCGTTGGTAGGTGTTTTACCCATACAGTAAATAAGTGTTCCCCCAATTCACAAAGCACTTTCCTGAGCATCAGTATCCTCAAGAGAAGCAGAATAGCACTACTGAGATAGATACTTTGGGTTCAAAAGTGGCTCCACCACATACTAGCTATGTGACCCTGGGCAAGTTACTTAATTCTTCTGAACTTCAGTTTCCTTATCTGTAAAATATGTATTAGAATAGTACCCTGCTGGGGCGCCTGGGTGGCTTAGTCAGTTAAGCATCCGACTTTCGCTCAGGTCATGATCTCGTGGTTNTAAAAATAAATAAAAAAATTAAAAAAAAAAAAAAAAGAATAGTACCCTGCTATATAGGATTGTTGTAAGTAGTAAACAGTTATGCAATGTGCCTAAAATAGTACTTGGTACATAAAAAATATCTAATAAATATTAGCTATTACTATTGTACCATTTTCATTTTACAGCCAGGAGCCAACTCTGGGGCTCCAACCCACAAACCGTGAGATCATGACCTGAACCAAAGTTGGATGTTTAACTGACTGAGCCACCAAGGTGCCCCAAGAGTAAAAACTTTTTAATAAAGATTTCTTAATATGAACCAAGAGGCTTAGAAATACTTATATGACCCAATAATTCCAATTAAAGGAATTTATCCTGAGGCAATAACTAGAGATATATAAAAATATTTACATATGAAGTTGTTCATCATAATATTGTTTATAATTGTAAAAGCCAAAAAGTGGTCTAAATGGCATAAAACTTATGATATACTGATGTGATTAGCACAAACCTACAGGGCTATATAATTAAAAACTAATATTTAATGATGAATAAAAAACTGCCTATGCTTATCTATTTCATGCTTTCTATTACCTAACCCTTGTAATTCTGTTATTATCTGCTATTCTTATTATCTCTACTTTACAGATAAGGAAACTGAAGCTCAGAAAGGTTAATAAGTAACTTGCCTAAGGTCACAAAATGGCAGACCTGACAGAGTTGGAATTTTCACCCCGAGCACACATTCTTTTATGACAGCTGGTTTTTATTTTCTTCTTTATGCTTTTGCAGGGTTTCCAAATTATTGCCAAGAAACATTACTTTTATAATTTAAAAAACACAAAGTAAACATTACTTTTTGAAAAATCAATTTGCTAAAGGCTCTTAAAGTAACAGATCCTCTGTTCAAGAACTTTGTTCAAGACTGAACCGCAATCTCTATCAAAAGAACACCAGCATTCTTCACAGAGCTAAAACAAACAATCCTAAAATTTGTATGGAACCAGAAAAGACCCCGAATAGCCACAGCAACCTTGAAAAAGAAAACTAAAGCTGTAGGCATCACACTCCCAGACTTCAAGATGTATTAGAAAGCTGTAATCATCAAGACAGTTTGGTACTGGCACAAAAACAGATACTCAGATCAATGGAACAGAAAGAGAACCCAGAAATGGACACACAAATGTATGGCCAACTAATTTTTGACAAAGCAGGAAAGAATATGCAATGGAATAAAGACACTCTCTTCAGCAAATGGTGCTGGGAAAACTGGACACCGACACACATTAAAATGAACCTGGACCACTTTCTTACACCATACACAAAAATAAACTCAAAGTAGATGGAAGACCTAAATGTAAGAAAGGAAGCCACAAAAATCCTAGAGGAGAAAGCAGGCAAAAACCTCTTTGGAACCTCAGCCACAGCACCTTCTTACTCAACACATCTCCAGAGGCAAGGGAAACAAAAGCAAAAATGAATTATTGGGACCTCATCAAAATAAAAAGCATCTGCACAGCGAAGGAAACAATCAGCAAAACTAAAAGGCAACCGATGGAATGGGAGAAGATATTTGCAAACAACATATGAGATAAAGGGTTAGTACCCAAAATCTATAGAGAACTTATCAAACTCAACACCCAAATAACAAATAATCCAGTGAAGAAATGGGCACAGGACGTGAATAGACACTTCTCCAGAGAGGACATCCAGATGGCCAAGTGACAAATGAAAAGATGTTCAACATCATTCATCATCAGGGAAATACAAATTAAAACCACAATGAGATACTAACTCACACCTGTCAGAATGGCTAACATTAACAACTCAGGCAACAACAGATGTTGGCGCAGATGCGGAGAAAGAGAATCTCTTTTCCACTGCTGGTGGGAATGCAAACTGGTACAGCCACTCAGGAAAACAGTATGGAGTTTCCTCAAAAAATTAAAAACAGAACCATCCTATGACCCAGTAACNTTATCAAACTCAACACCCAAATAACAAATAATCCAGTGAAGAAATGGGCACAGGACGTGAATAGACACTTCTCCAGAGAGGACATCCAGATGGCCAAGTGACAAATGAAAAGATGTTCAACATCATTCATCATCAGGGAAATACAAATTAAAACCACAATGAGATACTAACTCACACCTGTCAGAATGGCTAACATTAACAACTCAGGCAACAACAGATGTTGGCGCAGATGCGGAGAAAGAGAATCTCTTTTCCACTGCTGGTGGGAATGCAAACTGGTACAGCCACTCAGGAAAACAGTATGGAGTTTCCTCAAAAAATTAAAAACAGAACCATCCTATGACCCAGTAACTGCACTACTAGGTATCTATCCAAGGGATACAGGTGTGCTGTTTCAAAGGGGCATATATGTTTATAGCAGCACTATCAACAATAGCCAAAGTATGGAAAGAACCCAAATGTCCATGGATGGATGAATGGATAAAGAAAATGTGGTGTATATATACATATATATATATATATATATATATGTATATATACAATGGAGTATTACTTGGCAATTAAAAGAATGAAATGTTGCCAGTTGCAACTACCTGGATAGAACCAGATGGTATTATGCTAAGCGAAATTAGTCAGTCAGAGAAAGACAAGTATCATATGGCTTCACTCATATGAGTAATTTAGGATACAAAACAGATGAACATAAGAGAAGGGAAGCAAAAATATTATAAAAACAAGAAGGGGGACAAAACATAAGAGACTCTTCAATACAGAGAACAAACAGAGGGTTGCTGGAGGGGTTGGGGGGGGGAATGGACTAAATGGGTAAGGGGCATTAAGGAATCTACTCCTGAAATCATTGTTCCACCACATGCTAACTAACTTGGATGTAAATTAAAAAATTAATTAATTAAAATTTAAAAAAGAACTCTTATACCAAAATATTTTAAGACACTCCCTTCACATCAAGAAAGCAGCAGCACTTCTGGTATCTGGTGATTCAGAAACTGTCCAATGACAAAAAAAAAAGTATGTATTCAAAAACGCTTTTTCCAGGGTGCCTGGCTGGCTCAGTCAGCAGAGCATGGGACTCTTAATCTCGAGATGTGAGCTCCAGCCCCACATTAGGTTCAGAGATTACTTAAAAATAAAATCTTTACAAACAAACACTAAAACCACTTTTTCTAATGGAATATTAATAGCCGTAATATTATCTATGAATTCACAAACCCTCCAGTCCCTCAAGATGTAGCCCATATGCTAGAAATCACTAATAGGGATCCCAGATCAACAAGTGAGAAAAGAAAAAACAGAAATCACAAGAATGGAAGCAATAATAAAATGCTTACTTTTCAATCTTTTTTATAAACTTATCTATTTTAAAATAGATAATATATTCCCATAGCTCACAAACTTAAAAATATAAAAAGGTATATATAGTAAAGTGTCCCCCCCATCCTGTCTCCAACCTGCTCAGTTCCTACCAACACGACTACCCACCCCCCATCACAGCTTCATTTCTTATGTATTCTTCATGCAGAGGCCATCAAATACAAATGTCGATTTTTGCCTTTTTTTACACAATGTAGCAATATTACACTTGCTTTTATTTCTTAACACTATGTAATAAAGATCTTTCCATATCAGTACACGGAGAGCTTCTTCATTCTTTTTAATAGCTACGTGGTATTCCATTGTTTAAATATATACTAGCATTGATTAAACAATCCCCTACTTATGAACATTTGGTTTGAAATACATTTCCTTTATCTTCTTTTTTTTAATTAATTTTTTTTAATGTTTATTTATTTCTGAAAGAGAGAGAGAGAGAGAGAATGTGAGCTGGGGAAGAGGCAGAGAGATAGAAACACAGAATCTGAAGCAGGCTCCAGGCTCTGAGCTATCAGCACAGAGCCCGATGTGGGGCTTGAACCCACAAGCCATGAGATCATAATCTGAGCCGAAGTCAGACACCCAACTGAGCCACCCAGGCACCCCTCCTTTATCTTCTTTATAGCAAAGTATATATTCAAAGATACCTCTTATATATCTTACTGTTAACTATTCCAAAATACTGGGAATGCAGACAGACTCTCAAATAGAAAACAGCCTTCAAAATAACCCCCCAAATAAAAAAAGTAAAAACAAACAAACAACAACAACAACAAAAAAAACACCTCTCCCAATAGGACTTCTGTCCATACTTCAGAAGCCAACAGAGCAGCTAGAGAAGAGGGTGATGGCAGCAGTGCTAGTCTGACAGCACCCACTTCGATCTCCGGAACTGAGGAGAGGACTAGTTCACATCCACTCTCTAGTGATTGCCGGTATATATACTAAAGACAAGCAGCATGGTGTAACTAAAGAAGGTATCACATTAGGAGTCAGGAGACCTGGGTTTGAGCCTCAGTCTCATAATCCTGGCTACATGATTCTGAGCAAGTCACTTAGACTCTTGGAGTCTTAGGTTCCTCAACTGAGAAATTCTCTCATAGCCTAATTGTGAAGGCTACAGAAGATATACATCTGAAAATACTCTGGGAACTATAAAGTGTGATACATGATGCTAATTGTTATTTTGGGCCACTATCAGTAAAAAAACTTAGAATTAAAAATATATTTACATATAAAGCCTTACCGATAAGGGTTGCCAAAGAGCAGTGAGGTACTGTTGGCGTGAACCTGATAATAACCAAATAGTCTTCTTCGTTTATCTCCTCAACCTCCACACTACTTTCCGTTACCACTTCCAGTTCTTCTAAGGTATTGGGCTTCTCTGGATCCCGGATGGTCCGAATCAAATCTGTAGAATCATCAGAGACAAGGTATCTTGTTAAAATATGATTATTCTAGGGGCACCTGGGTGGCTCAGTCAGTTGATCATCTGACTTTGGCTCAGGTCATGATCTCACAGTTCCTGAGAACTGCGTCAGCACAGAGCCTGCTTTGGATCCTCTGTCTCCCTCTGGCCCTCCCCTGCCTGTGCTCTCTCTCTCAAAAATAAATAAACATTTGGGGTGCCTGGGTGGCTCAGCTGGTTAAGCATCTGACTTCAGCTCAGGTCATGATCTCACAGTTTGCGGGTTTGAGCGTCGCAGCAGGCTCTGTGCTGGCAGCTCAGAGCCTGAAGCCTGCTCCGGATTCTGTGTCTCCCTCTCTCTCTGACCTTCCCCTTCTCACACTGTCTCTCTCTCTCAGAAATAAAGTGAAACATTAAAAAATTTTTAACAAAAAAAATAAACAATTAAAAAAACAAAAACCAGAAAGGCCCATGAATATTCTAAATAAGGGTGACTTTGCCAGTCCTAATCCAAACACTGCTTTTTTTTTTCACTGCTTTCTTCTTTTAACCAAATATCACAGTAACTCCCCAGATTTCTGACAAAAATTTTCACCACCAATTTCCTTTTGAGAAAACGGTTTTCTTGGATTATCAGATCATACCCCATTTCTTGGATCTAACATTGTTGAGAGAATATAAGTATGAGGAAAGTGTCATAGAAGCATAAGGGGAAGAAATAACTTTTACCTTGGGAGAATGTGGTATTGGGATTTATGAAAGCAGAATCTGAATCAAGCCTTTAAATATGGGTGACATTTCAATATCTGACATTTAAGGTGAAGGAACTAAAGGATCAGAAGTTTAGGGGTGCCTGGTTGGCTCAGTTGCTAATGCATGAGACTCTTGATCTTGGGGTTGTGAGTTTGCTCCCCATGTTGAGTGTAGATTACTTTAAAATATTTTTTTAGGGGCGCCTGGGTGGCTTAGTCGGTTAAGCGTCCGACTTTCGCTTAGGTCATGATCTCACAGTTCATGGGTTTGAGCCCCGCGTCAGGCTCTGTGCTGACAGCCAGCTCAGAGCCTGGAGCCTATTTCAGAGTCTGTATCTCCCTCTCTCTCCTAGAAATAAATAAAAATATAAAAAAATATATATTTTTTTAATTAAAAAAAAAAAAGGTTAGTCTGCCCAGAACCCAGCAGAAGTGAGGATATACGAGGTTAAGCCAGACCATCAAGGATCTTTTAGTCAGACACAGGCAATAGGGAATCAAGAGGTTCTGAACAAGGAGTTAACATGGACAGTACTACATTGTCAGCTGGTAATTCACCTACTAGCTGGCAGACTCAGAATTAAGAGTAGGGCCCAGGTATACCAGCTGAAAATTCTGGGCCCAAAATAGGCACATAACAATAGTAATGAAAAGGAGAGGACAGATGGAGAAGTCATTTCAGAGGCAGAATCAACAGAATTTGACAATTGTTTGGATGTAGAAGACAAGGAAAGGGAAAAAGGAAGATGACTCAGGTTTTAAGTCTGTCTGGGAGAATACTGATAGAATGAAAAAAAAAACAAACTGGAGAACACAGGAAGAAAGTTGGGTGGGGGCAGGGGCAACTGGGTTCAATTTTATATATAATGATTTTGAAGTGCTTAACGGGCACTGGAACATTCCAGCAATCACTGAATGGCGACGTAACGCTTAAGCGAGCTAAACAGACACATAAAAAGATGCTGAGGGTGCTGCGTGGCTCAGTCAGTTAAGTGGCGGACTCAGTTTTGGCTCAGGTCAATGACCTCACAGTTCATGTGTTTGAGCCCCAATCAGGCTTCACGCGGATAGTGCAGAGCCTTGTTGGGATTCTCCCTCTCTCCATCTCTCTCTGACCCTGCCCATCCCCCTCTCTAAATAAATAAGTTAAAAAAAAAAAAAAGCTCAACAGCACTTATTAGGGAAATGCAAATCAAAGCTACAATGATTTATAGATTTTAGATATTACCTCATACCTGTCAGAATGGCTAAAATCAACAACACAAGAAACAAGTGTTGACAAGGATGTGGAGAAAAAGGAAACCCTGGGCACTGCTGGTAGGAACGCAAACTGGCGCAGCCACTCTGGAAAACAGTATGGAGGTTCCTCAAAAAATTAAAATAGAACTACCTTACAATCCAGTAATCATACTACTGGGTATGTACCCAAAACATACAAAAACACTAATTCAAAGGGATACATGCATCCTGATATTTACTGCAGCATTATTTACAACAAACTATGGAAGCAGCCTAAGCGCATCCTCTGATAGGTGAATAAAGAAGATGTGAAACAGACTGAGAGACTGCATTATATATATAATGGAAAATTATTCAGCCATAAAAAATAATGAAATCTTGCCATTTGCAAGGACATGGATGGAGGTAGAGAGTATAATGCTAAGCTAAATAAGTCAGTCAGAGAAAGACAAATATCTATGATTTCACTTTTATGTAGAATTTAAGAAACAAAACAACCAAAGGGGGAAAAAAGACAAACCAAGGAACAGACTTTTAACTACAGAGAACTGATGGTTACCAGAGGGGAAGTAGGTAGGTGGTGGGTGAAACAGGTAAAGGGGATTACACTTATGAGGAGCACTGAATAATGTATAGAAATGTTGAGTCACTATATTGTTCACCTGAAACTAATGTAACACTATGTCAACTATACTGGAATTAAAATAAAAAACCTAATTTTAAAAAAAGGAGAGAGCACCAAAGCTACAGTGGTTGTTGAACCCATGGACTCACAAAGACGGAGTTTAACAGTAATTTTCAAGCTTGGCTGAACAATGGAATCATCAGGATTGCTTTAAAAACAAAACAAAAACTGATGTCGAAGCCCTTCACCTCAAGATCCTGATTTAACTGATTTGCAGCATGGCCTGGGCATGGAGGCTTTTAAAAATTTCCTCAGATTCTTCTTCCATTCTCAAATGGAAGGTTCAATTTGAGAACCACTAATGTGAAGGGAGAGACCCAAGAATAGATCTGTGGGAAGCTCCCAGTTTAGGGATCAGAAGGAGAAATAAAACCAAGAAGCAGAGATGGAAAGCAGGGTGGTTAACAACATTAAATGCTGCAGAAAAATTCAGATGGATGAGAGTTGAAACAGGTCTTTGGATCTATCACTCAGGAGATCACCTGTAAGAAAGCAGTTTCAGTAGAGGGATGAAGGCAGAAGCCAGCTTGCAAAAGGGGAACTGAGTGGGAACTGAAAATGTAGCCCAAAGGCTTCAGCAGGGAAGGGAAGGGAAAGGAAAAGAATCAAGGAACAATCACAATCGTAAGGGAAACTTGAGTGGTTTATAGCCCAAGGGGAAGGATCAAATAGAGGAAAAGAGACTGAAAAAGGGAGTGGGGGGGATGACTGGCAAAACAAGCAGAAGGGAATGAGACCATGAATGTGGAGCCTGGGTTGGCCTTGGAGAGGACAAGATTTCCTTCCTACTCTGAGGTTGTAGAAAAAGATGGAAAAGGATAATGAGAGAAATAGGTAGAAAGGAGAGCAGAGGAGTTCACATAGGATGGGATAATATTCTCAAGCCTGAGCTTTTGTTGTATTATTTATAGCACCCTTGTAATCAGAAATGCTACTGGGAAAACCAAATCAATAAAATTGCACCTTCTCCTCCCCAGCAACTCCTGGGCTTATCATTTGATTATCCACAGAATTTCAATATGGAGGCAGGAAAAAAATAAAAAAAGTTTCTCCTTCACAAGGCTCTGTCATCGTGGGGATCAGGCAAACACCACTTTTTAGAAAAAAATTTGCTTCGCCTCATCCTAGGCATATTCCCCGTAAGGCTCATTGATATAAGCCCATTATATTCTTTATATGCTACTTAAGCCTGAAATGAAATCAAACCCTGCATTAAACTTCTCTGGTTTTCTACTGATTTGAGAGCTCTGGATTTANAGAGAGAGAGGGAGTCACAGACTGAAACAGGCTCCAGGCTCTGAGCTGGCAGTCAGCACAGAGCCCGACGCGGGGCTCGAACCCACGAACCGTGAGATCATGACCTACGCGAAAGCCGGACGCTTAACCAACTAAGCCACCCAGGCGCCCCTGGATTTATTTCTTTAGAAAGAAAGTAATGTTGCTCTTCTCCCCTGATACATTACTCCCCTGATAAAAATTCTTCTATGGTTCTGCACTGATATGCTTTATTTACATTTAAACCTTCAGTATCCAATTCCAACCTGGGATCTAAAACAATTTTTTAACTGTGTATTTATTTTGAGACAGAAAAAGAGAGATGGCACAAGCAGGGTAGGGGTAGCCTCAGAGGGAGAGAGAGAATCTCAAGCAGGCTACAAGCTATCAACCGGATAGGAGGCTCCATGCCATGAACCGTGAGGTCATGACCTGAGATGAAATCAAGAGTCAGACGCTTAACGGACTGAGTTACCCAGGAGCCTCTAAAACAATTTTTGATAGCGCTTCCACCTTTAACCACAAACTCGTATCTAACCTGCAGCCCTGCCTATCTGCCATTCCCTAACATGTTATTTTCTCACCTCCATACTTTTGCTCCTTTTTCTCTTAGTATGCCTTCTACCTGCCATATATCCAGAACCTACTTCTACTTCAATGCCTAACTCAAGTGACTCCTCCTTAAACTCTTTCCAGATTCCCCAATCAGAGATTAGGATCTCTCCCTCCTCTGAACGTCTGTATCTCTTAATCAGGTCTATTGGTTTGTATTGCATATAATTAAGTCTATTTTTGCATATGTAGGTCTCTTTCCTCAATATAAACGAGGACAAGAATCATCTCTCTTCCAAAGCTGTATATCCCCAAGTAACGTTCTGTCCTGAGATGCTGTAGACAGAAGTCTAATAGGACAGGAATGTGTCCATTTTGTGGGGATCATTCCTCTTAGAATAATCATTCAGCTGGGGTTAAATCCTGCCTCTAGTAAGAGAGGGGTAAATTAGATTGGCTCCAAAGATCTTTTCCAATTCTGACCTCCTTCTACTGGCCCATAATCCTTGCCCACATTTTACTTGTATTCTCATGGTTAAATCTTTCACCCTGTCAGCCGGAATCTCTAAACGTTAGTTAGTGCCAGTCTTTTTAGTTTTCAAAAACAATAGTACATAAGTCCAAAAACAAGTAGTCATAAAGCAATTGTGAAATGGTGTAATGTGTGAAGTCTGAAATCAGAAGATATGGGCTTTGGTTTTTTGCCGTTGCTTTACTGGCAGTGTGACCTTCGGGTAGTTGTTTAACCATTCTAAGCCTTTGTTTTCTCATCTGTATAAAGAATATGGTCCCGGGGGAGGGGGGGGGAACGTTTAAAAAATACACGTGACTATATGTGTGTTTCTGTGTATTCGTATTTTGCACTCCAGCCTGGGCTGTGATAAGAAACTCTTAAGTTCGAGGCCCAGGTGTACGGGGAACCAGTCTTGTTCTCTTCTCTCAGAGGATCTCTGCATTTTCGTTTGCAAAGGAGAGAGGCCGTGACCTTGGGCCAGTCCCCAACCCGTTAGTCACCCAGCAGTGCTCTCGGTGGTGGCAGGAGGAGGAATGCGTACCCAGAGGTTAGGGAACGCAAGGAAGGAGACAAGTAGGGCAGCCAAGCCAGCGTTTCTTCTAACCAAACACCCTAGACTCCTGCTCTGCCTAGAAGTATTGAGAAGGCCACCGGGGCATGAGAGGGAAATGAAGCGTTTAAGACCTCCAGGCTCGGCTTAGCCCCAGGTTCAGGAAGAGCCCCGGTCCTAGAAAGACCCACATTCCTCCGTGACTCAGGACTCCGGAGAAAAGGCCGGAAAAAACCGGAGTCTCCACCCCCAGCCCTCAGGTGAAGCCCCGATTACCCCGGTCTCCACGTACAACGGCACACGCTGCCTTGGGTAAAATTAATTACCATAAACCTCTAGCGCTTTCTCTTCCATGATCCGGGGCTGCCGGGCAGCTCCCCGCTCAAAGAGGCGGGAGAGCCACAGGACTCTGCTCAGCGTCCAGGAGAGCAGCCCGGACACCCGCTCCATCCTCACGCTCCGCCATCCCTGGCGATTGTCCCACCCGAGCCACCGTCTCTCAGCAGAGGTCCTCGCGATTTATCAACTTCCTGGTCTTCAAACAGGCCGAGACAAGCTTAAAGCTCCAGCGGAGCAGAAAATAGGCGGGACCCGACGGAGTAGCGCGGAGGACCTAGGGAAGGGCCCCGCAAAGACTACAAGCCCCAGCATGCTTTGCTTGCTTCGGCGGGACAGGAGAAAAAAATTCCTCCCAGCACGCGATGCGCATTGCGTGCTGGGACGTATGGGACGTTTTCTTCGGAAGACAGAGAGCTATCTTCTGGGATTTGTAGTCTCAGATGGGGAAAGGGGGTGTAAGCAGTCTCTTAACTGCCACTGTTTGCCTCACTCAGCGCCTTCGATAAGCTAAAGATGAATCCTGAAGAGGTAGGGGAAAGGAGATATTGATTTCTACTGCTGGAGGAGGGTGTGCAAGGAGACTCTACTGTTATTTTTCTGAGGGAGCTGCTTCCAGCCAGTTTTCTTACTTCCTAGTCACGCCGGAAGTGAGTTTCCGTTGCCGTGAGACAATAATTTGGGAGCCCATTGAAGTTGTTGAGACGTCGCGGGGGCGGAGAGGGCTTTTTGATTTTCTCGTCGCAGAGGGACTCAAGCCCGCACAACTCCCCACTAAGAGCTGTTTCTGTCAGTCGCCTTCGAAGATAACTTAGAAGGAAAGCGCTTTCTCTGTGCCCAGGGTAACCCGTAGTGACATACTGGAAATCGTTATCCTAAAAAGAATGGTTTAAGTCCTCTGGTGGTCGTGGCTGTGATGAATGCCAGTATCAAGGTTGATGATATTACTTTTATCCGTCCATCCTTCCAGTCAAGTCTCAAACATTTGTTGGGCGCTTACTTTGCCAAATTTGGTCTACAGACGCCGAGAATACAGAGATTAGGAGGCGGCCCCTGCATTCAAACAGTTCATACATAGACCTGGGAGGAGCTAATCCCTCATGTTGAGGAATTTGCAATTAGAAACAAACCTTTTGTCAAACTTGATGGCAAATTTCATCTCTATTGAGAAGAAAAGATTACTTTGCAGAATTGCCCTATGCTAACATATTCCATTTATCTTTAAACTTTTGTTTATTGTCTGGCTGATTTAGACTTTAGTCTCACCAGACAAGTGAATAGTTTAGGCCCCAGGGAAATTTTGTTCAGAGTTTAAGAATGTCTCTGCCATCTATTCCACTTCACTCCACAGCAATTAAGAGGATAACCCTAACTGCCTTGTAACCAAATTTAGGGCACTAAGGCCTCACCTCCTGTAAGGCCTCCCAGCATCTCCAAGCATAACTGATATCCTCTTTCACTATGCTCCCAGAACAGATAGCACTGAACACTTTGAATTGTTCTTTTGCATGCCTGTCTCAGGTGTTTAGTGAGGCCGTTTATTTCTGTATCTCAAATGCATAGTAAAGTGCCAGGCACACAGTAGATATTCAACATGTATTTCTTGAATGAATTAACTAAATGTCCAAAAAATAAATGGCGAAACTTTACTGCAGCCTGTTGAAAGACATCAATGAAAAATATTTATTGAATCTCGGTGAGAGCACTGTGGTTGGCATAGGTTCGCGGCATGCAGAGTTTTCAAATTCTTTTATTCGAGCGACATCTTAAGAAGCCTGTTAGATAAAGCCATCCAGAACACAAAGAGCCCTAGGAATCAGAGCAGCCCCTACCTAGCTCCTCCTTTTCTGGCCCACTCTCCCCGCCCCAGTTAGGATTTCAGCGTTGCGACGCAGGGCTCGGATTTGATGGTCACAAGCGGTGAGCCGGCCTACCCCGCCCCCAACGGCTAGGCTCCGCCCTGCGCCCCAGCCCTGTGCGTCCCGCGGGGTTGGTCACGACGATCCCACTCCTCGTTCCTCTGGAACGTTTTGCTCGCGGCGCTCTCTCTCTATAAAGTTGTTGTTGCGGCTTCCGCCGCGGGTGGAGGAAGATGGCGTCGGGTGGTGGTGGTTGTAGCGCTTCCGAGAGACTCCCTCCACCTTTCCCTGGCTTGGAGCCAGAGTCCGAGGGGGCGGCCGGGGGGTCAGAACCCGAGGCTGGGGACAGCGACACCGAGGGGGAGGACATTTTCACCGGCGCCGCGGCAGCCGTGAGTTCGCACCCTTCGGGGTGACCGGCGGGCGGGCTCCCCAAAAGGGAAGAGAGGCTAAGCGAGGGTCGAAGAGGCTGGGCTGAGTGGGCCCGGCGAGACCTTGCGTTGGTGACGATGGTCTTGGCCTGGGGGCCGTTAACGAGTGCTAAGACGTAGGGGTCTGACTTAACAGGCCCATGGGGCCGACAGTGAAGAACGAGGGGTGTGGTGGCTTCGCCGACGTCCCTGACCGCGAAGAGCTGCCCAGGCCGGCATTTGGCCCTGCCTTGTGGTGACCCCAGGGACCCACGGGGCTGTTTTGTGGTGGTTTTCTGTCGGCTTGATTTTTAATAGGTCAGGATAAGGGGATGGAGTGCAGATCTTCCTTACCCTAACCTTACTGCTCCTAGGATGAATAGTGTTATCTGGAGTGGTTCAGAATGGCGACCCGCCCACAAATCCTTTCAATAGCTCAAAACATACCGTTAATTACCAAAGGCCCATTCTGGATTTAGTTTATAGGAGTTAGGTTGACTCCTGATCTCTAAGGAAAATCTTACCAGAACTACATAAACCACAAGCTTTGTTCTTTTTAAAGGGATGTACTAAAGTGTCTAAGTACCTTTGTGGGATCAGATCTGTAAATGTGAGGAGGAAATGGTATTTACCTTAGTAATATAATAAGAGGTGTTGGGAAAAACTGATCTTTATATGTGGAATGTGGAAATCAGTAATGTGTTCTGGAACCAGTGGAGATGTTTTGGACTGTTTTATAAGAATACTGACTCATACCACTTGGTACATTTCGTTCTAGTTGAAAACTTCAGTACTAGGTCTGTGAATTCATCTATTTTATCTTGGATAATACTTCTCTTCATAGTAGCTATTCAGTATATGAGTGACTAAATCAGCTTTAAGTTCTTTATGCAGCATGTGTCTGAAAAAGTTTGAAGCTTGTTTCATTTATGTCAGAAAGGGGCTAAGTTTCTAGGAAATATCTTTGGTGACATCTTTAGAATTTTCCTTTTACTGTATTCAGGAATTGAATTCATAATTCCATAATTGTTGATGCTAATATAACCATTTAAACTGTCTAATGAAGTCTCTGTTGTCTAAGAGATAGTTCTTTCTACTATTTTAGTCTTTATCTCATTTAAAACAAACTTTTGGTCTTTTTCTTTAATCACTCTTCCATAAGCTATGGAGAACAACTACTGTTAATAACTGCTGGGGTGGTAGACATTCCAACCGGAATATCTGAAAATAGAAACTCTGACAGTGAAAGTGACTGGTCCCATAGGCAAATGATGATTTATTTTTCAGAAAGGACCCTGGAAGGGTGATGAGTTATTTTCTAGAGTTTTCTAAAAAGTTGAAGAGGCTAGGATGTGATTGATCTCAGTTTATAGAGGCATCAATAGTTCTCTCTTGTAAGACTGTGATAGTACTTTGCCTAATTTCCAGCCAAAGAGAGGAGGAGGGAGTCAGAATTAATTTGTTCTACCACAGAGAGCATAATTATTTTTAGTTAGATTTTGATCCTGGAAAATTGAGTTGCTGAGGTAACTAAAATGCTACTTGGAATCCATTTCTTGAGCTGCCTGTTCTGGTGTTAATCTTCAGGAAACCAAGACTCCTCACTATTTAAACTGACTTTTTTGTTAAATAACCATTAAATACAAATTATATTCCAATAAATGTTTTCGTTGTGAGCTAGTGTAAGAAGATAGGGAATTGCCTGTGTCTTAAGGAATAACACTGAAGAACTGAATAAGAACAAGGGCTTTGAAGGCTGATTAAATCCATTCAGGGGCACCTGAGCGGCTTAATTAGTTAAGTGTCCAACTTCAGCTCAGGTCACGATATCACCATTAGGGAATTCTAGCCCCTCATCAGGCTCTCTGCTGTCAGTGCAGAAGAGAGGATCCGCTTCAGATCCTCTGTCTCCCTTTCTCTCTGCCCCTCCCCTGCTCAAGTTCTCTTTCTCTCTGTCACTCTCTCAAAAATAAAATAAACATTTAAAAAATCCATCCAGATTGTTACTTGGTCAGAGTACTTAATTACTTTGTATGGTTTCCTCACCCATAAAGTGTGAGTAATAGTAGTATTTATGGCACTGTTAATGTGAGGATTAAATTAGAATACTTGTGAAACGCTTGTGAAACAGTTGAATATTGTAAGCTGTTATTACTCTAAGATTCAAAAAACCCACAGAATCTAATAATGGATTAGAAAAGTTACGTGTATAGTTTATCAAAATCAAACCACTAATAAGATTGGTTTGGTTAGGTAAACGTCATCCAAGAAGGCACTTAATGACTTCAGTAGCACCTTATTAAGTTTACCTTCATAGTGTGTTTTGTTGGGTGTTGGAGGCAAAGGAGGGATATTAAAAATTGGGAAGGTGAGGCATATAAAATTTAAAATAATTTATGATATGCATGTAATTTCCTGGACAGTGATGTAACAGCTGCTGTTGTTAATCATCCCATCTGCTCTTTTTTTAGAGCCCAAGAGGTTTTGTTAATATGGTAATAAACGTATGAATTATAATCAAAAGAGCAGTCCATGACATGCATTTCAGAATCTACAAACCAATTACTAATGGAATAGACTGGAGTTAAAAGGATTATTAAAACAAATCTGAAATCACTGTCTAAGATTGAAAGCCACCTGGGAAGTATCTTAAAATGATTCTTAAGGATACCTAAGACCTGAGGCTCCTGGGTGGCTCAAGTCAGTTAAGTGTCTGACTCCTGGTTTCAGCTCAGTTGTGATGGTTTGTGAGTTTGAGTCCCATGTCAGGCTCTGCACTGACAGCTGCTTGGGATTCTTCCTTTCCCTCTTTCTCTGCCCCTCTCACCCTCTCTCTGCCCCTCCCCTCTCAAAAATAAATAAAAGTTAAAAAGTTTTTTAATAAAATAAATTTAAAAAGAATACCTAAGATCTTATCGTCTTTCTGCTTCTTACTTTTTGGGCCTATAAATAAAAAGATCTAAAATTCTAAATACATTATCTGAAATTTTTAAAAAAATTTTTTAATGTTTGTTTATTTTTGAGAGACAGAGCATGAGCAGGGAAGAAGCAGAGAGGGAGACACAGAATCCGAAGCAGGCTCCAGGCTCTGGGCTGTCAGCACAGAGCCTGATGCAGGGCTCGAACCCACAAACTGTGAGGTCATGACCTGAGCCAAAGTTGGAGGCTCCACTTGACTGAGCCACCCAGGTGCCCCTATTATCTGAATGTTTGATTGGACTGAGTCTAGATATGTATCTTTTTAGTTAAAAACTTTCTGGGATAAGATTAGTTTTTCCCCTTACTCAAATGAGAGAGCAAGTTTTTTGGCCCTCCTAAATTTGAATATTATGTTAAAAGATTAAATGGCGTATGTATTTTTATGCCTCATTTGACCTCAGTGGTCTTACTTGTATACTTCTAAAACTGAATGATAGAATTGAAGCAAGTGTTTTATTTACCCTCCCAGGAGTTCTTATATGCCCATCTCTTTTTAGCAGTGTGCCAGGACTGCAATTAGATCTGCCCTGTAAATGAAGAGAGCTGTGGAGGCTTTTCTCATGCTAAGAGGAAGAAGGAAAACAGATAAATGATAACCTCACTTCAGATTGTGGCCAAATCTGGTAACTACTTCCAGAGGTCCATCAGACAAAGTAGAATTAGTATTTTCCCAATACTCTTATTCTTGCATTGAAACCCTAGAAATTACAGAAATAGGAAGAATAAAATAGAATAAAGAAGAAATAGGAAGAGGCTTGAAAAGTCATATATTGAATAATTAGTCTTTGATTAATCAAGACTTATTTACGTTTTCTCTTTGGTATATAAGACTAAAGAACAGGGGCACCTGGGTGGCTCAGTCGGTTAAGCAGCTGACTACGGCTCAGGTCATGATCTCTTGGTTTGTGGGTTCAAGCCCCACATTGGGCTCTGGGCTGACAGCTCAGAGCATGGAGCTTGCTTCAGATTCTGTGTTTCCCTCTCTCTCTGCCCTCCCCTGCTCACGTTCTGTCTCTCAAAAATAAATATTTTTTAAAAATTTAGAAAAAAGACTAAAGAACATTATGACTCTTATCTGTGTTCAAAGTCATAGATAGCAAGTGGTTTCTGATTGACCATGTTGTATAGACTACAGTGAATTATATAACTTGTGTATTAATATTTAGATAGGAAAGGACATGTTATTTTTAGAACCCAGCCCTGCATCTGTGATCAATATAACATGTATCCTGAGGGAGAATAAATCAGGGTTTTTTTTATTGTGTGTAAAACATACAACAAAATTTACCCTCATAACCTTTTTAATTGTACTGTTAAATAGTGTTAACTATACTCACATTTATATGCAGCGGATCTCCAGACGTTTTTCATTTTGCAATTCTGAAACTCAATACCCATTAAATGGAAACTCTCCTTTTTCCCCTCCCCCAAACCCCTGGCAACCACCATTCTATATTCTGTTCCTATGAATTTGACTACTTTGGATAATCTCATATAAGCAGAATTGATGCAGTATTTGTTCTTTTGTATCTGGCTTATTTCACTTAGCATAATGTCCTCAAGGTTCATCTATGTTATAGCATACATCAGAATTTCCTTTAAAAAAATTTTTTTTTAATGTTTTATTTATTTATTTCTGAGAGAGAGAGAGACTAAGAGTGTGAGCAGGGGAGGGTCAGAGAGAGAGAGAGAGACAGAATCTGAAGCAGGCTCCAGGCTCTGAGCTGTCAGCACAGAACCCGACGCGGAGTTCGACCCCATGAACCATAAGATCATGACCTGAGCCGAAATCAAATGCTTAACTGACTGAGCCACCCAGTGCCCCAGAGAAATTCCTTTTTAAAGCTGAATAATATTCTATTGTATATATGTTTATACCACATTTTGTTCATCCATTCATTCCTCAGGGGACATTTCGGTCACTTCTACCTCTTGGCTCTTGTGAATAGTGCTGCCAGAACATGCATATGTAAATATCTTTTCAAGACCCTGCTTTCAGTTCTTTTATATATACCCAGAAGTGGGATTGCTGGATCATATCATACTTCTATTTTTAATTTTTTTTTAAACTTTAGAGAGCAAGTGGGTAAGAAGGGCAGAGGGAGAGAAAGAATCCCAAGCAGGCTCCTGTTCAGCATGGAGCCTGACATGGGACTCTGAACTGACCGAGCCACCCAGGCACCCCTATTTTTAATTTTTTGAGGAACCTCCCTACTATTTTCCATAACATCACTGTTTTACAATCCCCAAACCATTTTATTTCCTTTTGTGTGCTTATAGGATAACTTCTTTAGATCTGGACAGAATTTGGTAGTTTTATTAAAAGCCCTAAAGAGATTGGTCATTTATCTGGCTAATATTTTAATTCTCTTCTGCAAAATGCATGATGGCTGTTCCCAAGGATCTAACATGTCCTCAGTAAATTTCTTGATAATACCATTTCTCTATTCTTAATCAGACTTAATGAAAGTTAATCTATGTAACATTATTTTTAAACAATGGTTTATTGCCTAGTTTCTTTAGCTAATGGTGTAGTTATAACAGAGTCATAATTAAGTGTTCCTCTAATGTGTAGTATTTTCTATAGGCATATTGTCTCAAACACTTGTTTTTGGAGATAACATCATGTTAGGTTATCATATTTGGTATTAAAAGATCAGTAATTGAAACATTTTTCACACAGGTCTATTACATATGTTCTTGAAAAAGTCAGCAACTGGTGTTAAATCCAAAGATTCATTTTAATGCTCAGCTCAAATTGTAAGCAAGTTTACTTCTAGAAGTTTAGATTTTCTTGTAGTACACAGAGTCATTAATTTCTTGATCGTAGAATTGTGCTAGCAGTTAAGCTAGCTTCCAAGGTTATGCAGGAAAAGCTAACAAAAGTATTTACAAAGCACTTTTGGAGATAGAGAACTTTTAAAGATGATTAATAACTTAAAATTTATTTAAAATTTGAGTTTGGGGCTTATGAGAGAAGCAATAAAGGTGGCAGTCAGACTTCTGGTTTCTTTAGAGAGTTGCTGCTCCTTTGCTTATTCAGGTGTTAGGGTAGTTCTGATGATCTCGCCGTTTGTGAATTTTTTGGTTGGGAGGGGAAAGAGGAAAAAGAGCACTCCAGTTTCCCTGTCTTGGTCCTCATAGCTCTCCACACTCTTGAGTAACTGTTAGCATAAATAAATCATGAGTAGTTGACAGTTACTAGAGCAAGTAGCCATAAGAATCTCATCTCCAGGAAAAGCCTGTTGCTCAACTTTTTCTGGCGTATTCTCTTGCTTAGTCAGATGGACAGCTGGAACTTCATTCTGCTTTCAGAGCAGATTTGAACTGGGTTTGCTTTTTCAAAATAGAAGTTAATGCACTCATTAGAACTCTGACCCTACTGCTGTTTTCTGAGCCTGAGTTATATTAGTTTGAAAACCAATAAGTTTAGTAGGGAAATTACACCAGAAAATTCAGTAGATTTTCTGTAGCTAAATTTTGGTAGATGATGGTATGCCCTTTCACTTTGAGGTCTCTCATTTTCCCCACCCTTCCAACTTCCCCTTTTCTATTTTCATAGTCTCAGAGGGAGTAGTTCAGAGGTTCTTTACCTTTTCTGTGTCATAGACCCATTAGCAGTCCAGTGAAGTCTGTGGATCCATTCTCAGAATTTTAAATGTATAAAATACATAAGATTACAAAGGAAACCAGTTACACAGAAATGCAGTTAGCAAAAGCTTAAAACAATTTTATATTAGTAATGTGATTTTTAATGCTTTACATAGTAAGATCTAAGGATAGGTGTAAAAACTACCATAATTTTTTTGATGTTTATTTTTGAGAGAGAGCAGAGAAGGGGCAGAGAGAAGGAAAGGGTGGACAGAGGATCCCAAGAAGGCTCTGTGCTGACAGCAGAGAACCCAGCGCGGGGCTCAAATTCTTCAACCGTGAAATCATGACCTGAGCCGAAGGTGGATGCTCAACCAACTGAGCCACCCAGGCACCCCCACCATAATTACTTTGTAAATAGAGCTGGGCATAAATGATTCTTTGAGAACTATAACAACCGTAATGTCAAATAAAATTATCTGATTTCTATTAGTTACAGTCTCAAGTATTGTTATTATTATAATGTTGGCTGTCTTTGTAACTGAAGAAAATGCTGAATTTCAATTAGAGGTTATTAGTGAAAATGAAATTGTAATTTTATCTCCACCGTAGTTCACAGATACCTTCTGAATTCCCTTGCTTTAACTCCTTAAGCTGTTAAAAGGGGTAATATTGTGAAATCATTTGGGTTAATCAAATATTTAACCAGCTTGTAAACCAAGATGCACCCTATTCCCAAATCCAATGGACACTAATTTCCATTCTCCCAAGTACAGAAGCTTTTACAGCATCTGTGTCATTTTTGAAACATGGTGTGGGAGAGGAGTCATTGCCTGTGGTAAGTAAAATTGCTGCCTCCCTAAAATGCCCACATCCTAATCCCAGAAGCTGTGAATGTATTAAGTTACAGACAGCAAAGAATGATTAAGTTTGGAGATGGAATTACGGCTTCTAATCAGCTGATCGTTAGGTAGAGAAATTAGCCTAGGTTGTCTGAATGAACCCAGTTTAATGGCAAGGATCCTTTAAAAATGAAAGTGTCAGAAAGTAACTATGGAAAAAGTATCTACAGAAGAGAGGTACAGAGAGATGCAACCATTGTTAGCTTTGAAGATGGGGAAGTAGGCCATCAGCAAAGAAATGTGGGTAGCTTTTAGAATCTAGAAAGATCAAGGCAACAGATTCACCCCTAGAACCTCCACAAAGGATCATAGCCATGGTAACACCTTGATTTTAGCCCAGTGAGACCTATATTCTAAACAACTGTAAGATAGTAAATTTGCATTGTTTAAGCTGTTAAATTTGTGTTACACTAGTGATAGAAAATGAATACATTGTGCCACTTAACTTGTTTTTCTATGGAAGTAGAGGTGGCAAATGGATCAGTATTTCATGCCCAGGTCTTTGAGGGTGATTTTTAAAGACTTTGTGATTGCCCTGTTATGTTGGGTATAACTTCTGGGCATGGCTTTTTCCTAATTATCCTTGCCTTGTTACATTAGTATGATCACACGATTCTGTAGCTCTGTCTTGCGTTACTAAATTTTTTTTTCTGCCAGAAAATTAGTACTCTAGTTCCCCAGAATCACAGTTACCTTAGTTTTTAAAATAGATTCAACCATGGATCAAGAAGATGTGGTTTATCTATACAATGGAATACTACATGGCAATGAGAAAGAATGAAATCTGGCTATGTGTAGCAACATGGATGGAACTTGAGTATGTTATACTGAGTGAAATAAATCAATCAGAGAAGGACAGATACCATATGTTTGCATGTATAGGAGGATTAGGAGGAACTTAACGGAGGACCATGGGGGAGAAGAAGGGGAAAAATAGTGGGAGAGAGGGGGGGAGGCAAACCATGAGAGTCCCTTGAATGCCGAGAACAAACTGAGAGCTGATGGGGGTGGGGGTGGGGGCAGGGGGGTGATGGGCATGGAGGAGGGCACTTGTGGGGATGAGCACTGGGTGTTATATGGAAACCAACTTGACAATAAACTATTTTTAAAAAGTAAAAATAAAATAGATTCAACCTCTGAATGCCTTTGAGGGTTTTAAAAGTACTACTTTTGAGGTCCCTTGAATAGTGCAAGGCTTCTGCATGGAGCAAAGAGCAGTTGAGCAATATAAGAAAGAATCAACAACTGGTTACCCTAAAGGAAAGTTACCCAAAATCACAGTAGTAGTTTTCAGGACTGAATGGCTTTGTCACTGTGAAGGATAGCAAACCCGGGTGTGTCCTTCCCTGAGATAAGAATATTGTGTTAGTGGCCTGGCCTCATGGTTTGAGGATGGTAATTGGTGAGGAATACCTATTTGCTCTTAGCACAATTGCTGTCACTGCAGATCTTTCTAGTGCCTCTCTGAGGGTTGAAGTAGGCTGTCTGTGTACCTTGTAATTATAAACAGAAGTACTTGAACTTTTAAACAGGTTATCAGTGGAACGACCTGCTAAAATTAATAGCCAGAAGGATGCAGCAAGCGTTGGATATGCTAGCCTAGGCTTCTGTCACCAAAGAAAGAATGCCTCCTTTATTTCAGCAAAGGAGAAGGTGGGGGGACAGGGAAGTAGGCAAGGGCTGTTGTCTTACTTTACTAACTATATCACAGCCATACTGTTTTCATCACAGAAAATAGTTTTATCTATTGCCTAGAAATTTAGCCCCCTTCAAACAGATGGAGGGACGCCTAGGTGGCTCAGTCGGTTAAGCGTCCAACTTTGACTCAGATCATGAACTTGTGCTTCAAACTCCATGTCAGAGTCTGTGCTGACCGCTCAGAGCCTGGAGCCTGCTTTGGATTCTGTGTCTCCCTCTCTCTTTTCCTCCCCAACTCTCACTCTGTCTCTCTCTCTCTCTCTCTCTCTCTCAAAAATAAATAAAATTTTTTTTTAAAAAGTTAGTTTTGTGATTTACTGACAAGAAGCTTTTAAAATATAAATTATAAAGCAAAGCTTATTTTTAGTATTCAGTTTGCAATTCAGCGTAATCAAGTGCCTCCCCCCCACCCCAAATGAGTCCTTCCTGAAATTTTAACTGTTGATTCAGAATTAGGTTTTTTATTTTTTTAAAGTTTATTCATTTATTTACTGAGAGAGAGTAAGAGAAAGAGAGAGAGAGAATCCCAAGTAGGCTCTGCACTGTTAGCTGCAGGGCTCAAACCCACAAACTGAAATCATAATCTGAGCTGAAATCAAGAGTCTGACCCTTAACTGACTGAGCCACCCAGACCCCCCCCCCATTAGCTTTTTAATATAAACTATACCTTCATAATACTGATTGAAGATTAGACTTTTGGGATGCCTGGATGCCTCAGTTGAGCGTACAACTTCAGCTCAGGTCATGAGGTCTCTCAGTTCTCAGGTTTCGTGCTCTGCGTTGAGCACTCTGCTAATAGCTCAGAGCCTGGATACTGCTTCAGATTCTCTATCTCCCTCTCTCTGCACCTCCCCTGCCCACACCTACTCTCTCACAGAAAAAAACATTATATCCCAATGAAATAATCAGATGTGGACGTACATATAGGGATGAGTGTCATAGCTTTATTTGTGATGATAAAAACCTGTAAACTCTAAGTGTCCCTTTTTAGAGAGATGACTATGTTGTGGATACCCCTACAATAGAGAGTGAAATCACTAAAAGTGCAAATTTTCTTCAACTTTTGATGACATGAAAAAATACTCAGATAGTGGGGGGGTGCGGGGAAGAGAATACAAAGGTTTACACACATAGAAGATTAATTTTGTAAAAGAATTGCAGAGGAAAGAAATGGGTAGCAAATACAGTAATCAGTCTATCTTCAGCTTTCTTTGAACTCATCTGGGAGTAGTTTGATTTGGAGGATGGAATCCCAGAATATATCTGAGGAGTTTTCTGTTCTCACAGGTAGTTGTTACCTAGCATACCTGGTATACTTAGAGCACATGTCTTTGTGCTAGTCAAGTGACTTATTGTTTATGCTTAAAATGGAGTCTGGCGGGGGAAGAGAGACAGGTTGCCATGCTCCACTTATCTTTGGCGTGTCCTATTCATCTGGATCTGTCTTGTCTGATTATTATAAGGAAAGGCAGGCTGCTGTTCTAGCATTACTCCACAAACTGTTCTTAGTCTTTGGTAAGTCTCTGGTAGTCTGTGGTAAAAATGGTAAATTATAACCTGTGCCTTTCCTGTTGCTTTAGTCTCCCTGATGAACTAGTAAATTACATTTGGATGTGTGTATATGTATGTATGTGTGTGTGTATACATATATATCCTTAATGTGCCTTAAGCTCTAATCTCTCCTAGATCTCTGTTTGAAAGTGACTGGTATCCGTGATATCCCTGAATCCATGGGGTTTGAATTAAAAGAAATCAGATGGCTTTTTTGAGATCCCTATACTGTACAAGAGCACAGTTGTATGTATAGAAAGGAAATGTGTGTATGTAGGAAAGTAGCTGGCCTATGAGACAAAAGGGAACTGTAGATTTGGTTTTGCCCTATTATTTGTTGTCTTTGTCTCAGCAGTAATTTTTTTGTTGTTTTAACCACCTAGAAAACAGGGTCACTGTCTCTGAGTTGGTATAACATTTAAGCATATGCAACTGAGTATTCATTAAACTTTTATTAATATAGAGAAGTTTCACTGGGAGCACTGTTTGTTAAAATAAATCTACATATTGGTAACAGTTTCTTTGCCTGCGGGTGGCCCCAATATTGAGATTGAGCTGTTTGTGTGGCAAATTCAGAGTACCCATTAGATCTGTCATTTTACTTTGTTCTGTTGGATCAGAAAAAGCCTGTTTCTGAGGAACAAACTCCCTCAGATTTGTTAAGGAAATGTTTCATAAAAGATTCCTTAAGTCAGGTCTTTTAACTGATTTGGCCTTGGGGTCTGACTTCAAAATGGTGTAATACCACACCATGGCTTTTGAAGCCAGATTCCCAGCATTCTCTTCATGTTCTGCACAATCCAGCTTTGTTCCCTCTAGTACCGATCTGGGGCCACACCCAATCCTTGTTTGAGGGTGATCACTGAGCTTTTGATAAAGGCCATTAACTGACTGTATTTTTACCATGTGTCCAGGAGGCTAATCGTGACTGGTCTTTATTCTGCTAGCCTGGCATGGGTGTGGTTGAAAATTGTGTAATTTAGGGATAGATAAGTTGTATTTATGAACAGGATTAGATATAAAGTGTCATACCCTCCTTTGCCTGACAGGGAGTCAGTAATATCTGCATAACTGGGTTTTTGTGAACAGTTTAGCCATGGCCATACTGTAAGCCAGGATCAGAGCTTTAATTCTGCACTCCAATGTGGTGTACTGGTCACTAGAATGTGCTCAATCAGCATTTGAAAGAATAAAGGTCGTCAAGGGAGAAGGAGAAATGCATTTGGATAGGTTCTTTTGAAAATTATCTTGTGTACACATACCCATGTCAGTATCATGTGCTTTGGGGTAGGGCATTTCAGCAAGGTTATGGTGTTAGAAATTAACCCTGAAATGTGTGAGTTTATGTTAGCTCTGATTACTTGGGCAGCACTTAGATCACTAATGATGATTTGCTGCATATTGAACTGAGTTGTGAGCCAGTCTTCCCCTAAAAACCTGTGGGTGTGATTGAGGAATGCATTAAAAGTCATTTTCTAGGTTTGTTTTTAATGGTACTGTTTTATTCACAGTATTGCTTTGTTTTCAGAGTAAGCCCCAGTCTCCAAAGAGAGTTGCTTCCCTTCCCATCAACAATGGCTCCAAAGAAAATGGGATCCATGAGGAACAAGACCAAGAACCACAGGATCTCTTTGCAGGCAAGTATGGTCTCATAACTTATACTAGAAGTCTTCTAAGTTACCGAGTTATAAACAAGCAAGATGTATACTGGAAACATAACTCCACATAAGGATATGATTATGGAGAATTCGAAATCATGTAGAATATAGTCCCTGCAATCAAGATTCTGACAGGTTGAAGGAGTAAGACATAAACATACAGATAGAGTTAGAAAAGCTACTAAACAATATAAATGAGGCAAGAAGAATGCTAGAAATACCAAGTCTCAAATCTTTGAGATCAGACTTTAGACTTTTATGACCAAGACTCAGTAAGAATTACATTTTGTGTCATAATCCAAAATATATACATGCTTATATAAAATTGAAACAAAGTTTTATTAAATGACTTGCCTTTATAATACAATCTGAAATTTTCTATTGTTTCTCCTTTTTTTTTTTTAAATGCTATTTGCAACCCATTGAATGGATTTCATAGTTCACCAATGAGCCACAGCCTGCGGTTTGAAAAACATTAGTATAGTGTGGGGTTTCTTTCTTCTTCTTCTTCTTCTTCTTTTTTTTTTTTTTTAAGTTTTTTCTTTTTAAACGTTTATTCATTTTTGAGAGATGGAGAGAAACAGTGTGAGTTGGGGAGGGGCAGAGAGAGAAAGAGGGATACATAGAATCTGAAGCAGACTGCAGGCTCTGAGCTTCTGTCAGCAAAGAGCCGGATGAGGGGCTTGAGCTCAAGAACCGTGAGAACATGACCTGAGCTGAAGTCGGACACCTAACTGACTGAGCCACCCAGGCGCCCCTGGTGTGGGGTTTCTTAACCTTGGCACTTTTAACTCTTTGGGCCCAATAACTGTTTTTTGAGAGGGCCTCCCTGTTTTCAGCAAGGGGTAATTTTGTCCCCCAGAAGACACTTGGTAATAATGAGAGCTAGTTTTGGTTGTCACACTTGGGAATACTATTGGTGTCTGGTGGATCGACGCTGTAAATGCTGCTAAAAACCTTGTAATACACGAGACAGCCCCTTACAAAAAATTGTCCAGCTCAAAATGTCAATAGTGCCCACACTGAGACACTCTGGTCTAGAGTGACCTTGGAAGACTTCCTGGAAGAAGCAGGATTTATGTAGGAGGAAAAGGAGAAATATTACAAATGGTTGGCCAGGTATGTTCAAGAGCCAGTCAATAAACTTGGACCAGAGCAGAGGGTTCTTAGAGAAGCCATGGAAGATAATGCTTGAAATGTAGTTTAGGAGGCTTTTAGACATCAATAATAATTATAGTTTGAATTTTCATCCTACTGTCAGTTAAGAGCCACTGGCCATTTTGAATAAAGAAAGTGATATCAGGGACACCTGGGTGGCTCAGTTAAGTGTTTGACTCCTGATTTTGGCTCTGGTCCTCATCTCCCAGGTCATGGGTTCAAGCCCCATGTTGGGCTCCCTGCTGACCGTGCAGAACCTGATTGGGATTTTCTCTCTCTGCTCCTCCCCTACTTGCACATGCACTTTCTCTCAAAATAAATAAACTTATCAAAAAAATGAAGTGATTTGCGTAAAGTAATGTTTTAAGAAGACTGGTCTAGTGGAATTACTGTATAAAATGGATTGCAGTAAAGAAAAACTAGATACTTCAGAAGGCATTTAACAAATTTGTTTAAGAATGAAATGACAGGGCGCCTGGGTAGTTCACTCATTAAGCATCTGACTTGGGCTTAGTTGATGATCTCATGATTATTGAGTTTGAGTCCCACATCAGATGATTTCAAGCCCCATTTCAGGTGAGCCCTGCTTCATTCTCTCTCTCTCTCTCTCTCTCTCTCTCTGCCCTCTGCTCACTTGCACCCTCTCTCTCTCAAAAAAAAAAAAAAGAAGAAGAAGAAGAAAAAGAAAAGAAAAAAGAATGAAATGGCAATGACTGAAAATAAGAGGATATAAGTGGGAAGGGAAAGGTGAAAACTTTTCGAAAGAGAAATCAACAAAATTTGGTGTTGGTGTTAGTGACTGGATGTAATGGACATCCAAAAATGGGAATTGAAGATGGAGTCAAAGGTTTCAAGTCCAAAGATTAAGAAGAAAATGAGCATTTTGAGAACTCCATTCTGAAAGAAGAAACTGGCTTTGAGGGAAAAGTGAGTTTGGGTTTTAGATATTTTAAATTCGAAAATGCAAAGGGAAATGCCCAGGAGGTGATTGGAATTGTGGTACTGTGCCTGGGGAGAGAGGGAAGAACTGGACACACAGGAGTTGTTTTCCTGGAATGAGCTCCTCAGAGAAGAGTGGTGAGGAAAGGGAGACCTGCGAGGGCAGAGGGTAGCATCTGGGGACGGTCCTCTCATTAGAACTCTGGCAGTAAATTTAAAAGACATGAAAGTGGGGCGCCTGGGTGGCTCACTCGGTTAAGTGTCCGACTTCGGACTTCGGCTCAGGTCATGATCTCGCGTTTCGTGAATTTGAGCCCTATGTCGAGCTCTGTGCTGACATCTCAGAGTCTGGAGCCTGCTTCAGATTCTGTGTCTCCCTCTCTCTCTGCCTCTCCCCCGCTTACACTCTATCTCTTTCAAAATAAATAAACATTAAAAAACATTTTTTAAGACCGGAAAGAGAAGTTATAAGGACTTTAATGATTTATTAGAAGATTTTCCAATTCCCTTTATCTCTGAAATGTAAAGTGTACACTGTTCATTCTGGTAGTAATTGTTTTGGATCAAGTTACTGGAGGAGAAATGCAATTATGTAATGAATTATCTTTAGTTATATGGCAGGTTAAAAGGTTTTTTTCTCTCTCTGGGTCCTTAACATTCATATTATCTTTGCTTATAAGAAGAACTTGAAATCTTAGTGTGACTGACTTAACCCCATGGCTGGATTTTGTGTACCTGAACATGTAGGAAATCTTTATCACAGACATATTTATGAATAACGAAGATTGTGATTTATTTCGATCTGCTACTGCTTTCATAAGCAGCCAATACCTGCCTCATTACTAAGAAAGGAACATAAGACATCTGCAGAAAGGAATACCTATAATGAGACATTTGGTTTAGGACTTGAGTACCTTCTCAGGTGTTTTAGATATTGATTGTGGAGATTTAAATGTTCTGGTTTTGTTTTCTGCATGATTAGTTCAGTGACAATCTGAGTGTCTGTGATGGAGCACAAAGGTTTTTCCATTACTCTTGTCAGAAGTTCAGAGAAAAAAGCACCTTTCTTTAAAATTTTTAATTTTTATTTTAGAGAGAGGACACATAAGCAGGGGAGAAGGGCAGAGGGAGAGAGACAGAGACAGAGACTCTCAAGCAGCCTCCATTTCAGCAAGGAGCCCAACATAGGGCACAGTCCCATGATACTGGGACCATGACCTGAGCTGAAATCAAGAGTCAGACACTCAGCCGACTGAGCCACCCAGGTACCCTGGGAAGAAAGAAAAACAAAACAAAACAAAAACATTTTCTAATGTAAGTGTAGGCATCTTTGTCACATGAATATCAGTAAAAGATACACAACCCTTCAGAGGCTTTCAGTAGCACTTAATAAGTGAGGTTTTTTTTTATTAAAAAAATTTTTTTTAATGTTTATTTATCTTTGAGACCTAGAGACAGAGTATGAACAGGCAAGGGGCAGAGAGAGAGGGGGACACCGAATCTGAAGCAGGGTCCAGGCTCTGAGCGGTCAGCACAGGGCTTGAACTCACAAACCATGAGATCACGACCTGAGCCAGAATTGGACGCCCAACTGACTGAGCCACCCAGGCTCCCCCGAAAGGTTTAAAATAAGTACTTCCAGGGTGCATGGGTGACTTAGTAAGTTAAGCATATGACTTCCGGCTCAGGTCATGATCTTGCAGATTGTGGGTTCAAGCTCTGCATCAGGCTCTGCACTGACTGTGCAGAGCCTGCTTGGGATTTTCCTCCCCTCCCCCCTCCTTTCCCCTCACCCCTCCCCCTGCCCTCCTCAACTTGCATGTGCACAGTCTTTCAAAAAAGTGCCTATTGTTTCATTTTTAAACACCTTGTTAACTTCATTATTTACTTGAGGCCTACATGATGGATCTTCAACCTACTTAAGTTGGTTGCTTACTCCAAAGAACCCTACTATCCTGAGAGGTTTCTCATGTGTACTTTTTTTGTTTCATATTCCCACACCAGGGTCAGATTACATAACCACCTTTCTTCTTTTCTTGGTAGGTACTAGGTTCTACCAGTGTTACCCATACTTATAGATGTGATTCACGTTTAATGATTTGAACATTGATCTAGGACTTAGTTATATCTTCTAGACCCACATCTCTGGTTTCATTTTAGCTCCAAAGGAAAGTCTATAAAAGAAAAAGAAATAGCTTTCTTTGAATTTTCTGAGGTTAAAATTGAATGCCTATTGATCAGGCCAAGTAGATGTTTTTGTTTTTCTTTATTAAAAAAAAAATCTTGGGGCACCTGGGTGGCTCAGTCGGTTAAGCCTCCGACTTCGGCCCAGGTCATCATCTCACAGTTCATGGGTCCAAGCCCTGAGTCGGGCTCTGTGCTGTCAGCTAGCTCAGAGCCTGGAGCCTGCTTCTGATCCTGTGTCTCCCTCTCTCACTGGCCCTCCCCTACTCATGCTGTCTCTCTCTCTCTCTCTCTTAGAAATGAATATAACACATTTAAAAAAATTTTTTTAGTTAAAAAAAATCTTAGCTGTTTAGGTTTTGAACTTCTAGCTCCATTGCTCCAAGTTGAAAGTGCACTCTTTTTTTATTAGTCAAAAAAAAAATTTAATGTCTAAAAATGGTACATAATGCTGTCTTAAAATGCCCTTTCTAGAACACCTAAGGAGTGAGTTCTGCTCAACTGAGATTTTCCCAGATAGACAAAAGCAGCTTTAAGCACTATTTTTTTTAACTGTTTGTATTAGAAAGATTTCAGATATTACATCTTTTTATCCCTTGGATAGCATGTGTTAAACATAATCTTTGCAAGATGATCTAAAACTATAATTGTAAACTATTTTTTTAAACGTTTATTTTTGAGAGAGAGAGAGAGACAGAGTGTGAACAGGGGAGGAGCAGAGAGAGAGGAAGGCACAGAATCTGAAGAAGGCTCCAGGTTCTGAGCTGTCAACACAGAGACTGATGCAGGGCTTGAACCCATGAACCTTTGAGGTCATGACCTGAGCCAAAGTCAGATGTTTAACCAACTGAGCCACCCAGGCACCTCTGCAAATAATTCTTTTTTTTCTTAATTTTTTTAAATGTGTTTTATTTATTTCTGAGAGAGAGAGAGAGAGACACCTGCAGTGTGAGCAGGGGAGGGTCAGAGAGAGAAGGAGACACAGAATCCGAAACAGGGTCCAGGCTCTGAGCTAGCTCTCAGGACCAAGCCCGACACGCGGCTCGAACCCACGAACCGCGAGATCATGACCTGAGCTGAAGTCATACACTCAACCAACTGAGCCACCCAGTTGCCCCAATTCTTAAACTGCTAAAACAACATAGCCATTCTCAGGTGTGACAAGTAGTGCCTTTTCCCAAGAGTTATTGTGTTTGTATGTTGGGTATATTTTTTCTAGCTTAATGGGGTTCCTGATTTCCTTTGATGTCCTTTTTTTGCTGTCAATACATCTAACTCTAGCTGTACTTACTCTTCCTTTACAAACCATTATAACAGGAATAGAGTTTATATAAAGTTTTAAGGGAATATTCCTAAGAGTAAAGTAAATTGGTACACTGACTTCGGCTATGTAGTCTTTTGCTTAATATCTGATTCTTGCCTAAATTTTAGGTAGGACAGGGTAGCCAGGCAGTTGTATTTAGAAATGAGAGAGCTTGTTCTGCCAAGCTTGTGCCAAAAGAGCACTGCCCTTACCATCTTCCCCTTTTATCCATGTAAAAAGCTCTTATTTTCTCTTGTTCTGTTCATCTGGGTCAAATTTCTCAACTCTTGCTTGAAAAGACTCTTGCTTAGTTTGAAAACGTGTAAGTATTGCAAGTGGTTGCTGCTGTTTTTTGTCTCTTAGCCTATAGAACTGAAGTTTAGCCATCAAAGACCCATTATTGATCTTCATTGTAAAATATCATCTATTTTTAGATGCCACAGTGGAGCTCTCCCTGGACAGTACACAAAATAATCAGAAGAAAATGCCGGCCAAAGCACTGATTTCTCTTCCTCCACAGGAAGCCACAAATTCTACTAAGTCCCAGCCAAGCTATGAAGAGGTGAGAATTTGTGCTATTGGTCTTGTTTCTTTTGGATTTTTAGGGCTGTGTTGACAGTCTAAAGTTCAGTTGAGTATGAACCTTGAGAAAATAATTATGACTCTTGAAGAACACTTATGTGGTTAATAGACAGCCGAAAACCAGTAAAGAGCTCTTTCTTGGACAAAATACGTATTACATAGAGGATAACACAGAGGCTTTCAGTGAACACTAATGATATGTAATGTCTGAAGCTCCCATATTCGAGAGTATAGTCTTTCATCATTCCCTCTTTAGCCCAACAGAGGCAAGTCTTCCAAAATCTAATAATTATGCCTTATGATCAAAGTAAGGTTTTAGGTGAATAGATGTAACAAAGATCTTTGAGCAAACTTCACCCTAAAATTGTGGAGGTTGATTCATTGGGAGTGTTGGAAATGGACAGAGCTTAACACTGATGTATAGAAGGATATAAATTAATGTTGTTATATTGAAACAAGATAAGTGCAGGGTAAAATTAATAGCCTTTTTTTGTGTATTAACTCTCATGTTTTGTCTTCTCTTTAAAAGCTAGAGGAAGAAGAACAGGAAGACCAATTTGATTTGACAGTCGGTATAACTGATCCTGAGAAGATAGGTAAGTGTATTTGAATATCCTTCTGATGTTAGGATGTGGCCAAGGAAAGCATGGCTAGCCAGTTTCTACATGGTTACCTCTAGAGCTGAGTTAGTAAATGTGAAATGCTTCATCATTATCTTTCTTGTAAGATTATACCCCTTGCTATGCTTCTAAGGCTAGAAATAGCAGTTACCTAGTACTTTATTAGGCTTTTCTTTGCTTTTGGGGAAAAAAAAAATCAGAGACATTAAATACTGTTAGAATTCTTTCTTAAAGATTTTATTTTTAAGTCGTCTCTACACCTGACACGGGGCTTGAACCTACAACTCCAGGACCAAGAGTTGCGTGCTCCACTGACTGAGCCAGCCAGTGCCCCAGAATCCTTTTTAAAAAACCCAAACATTGCAGGGTGCCTGGGCTTAGTCGATTGAACATCTGACTTCGGTTCAGGTCATGATCTCACAGTTTGTGAGTTTGAGCCCCGCATTGGGCTCTCTGCTGTCAGTGCAGAGCCTGCTTTGGATCCTCTGTCACCCTCTTTCTGCCCCTCCCCTACTTGTGCTCTCTCTCTCAAAAATAAACATTAAAAACAAACAAACAAAAATTGCTTTTTCCCACAGAGTTGATGAGACCATTTTACTTTTCTTTGAAATCATAAATTCTATTTAAGCATCCTAAAACATCTAAAATTTGAGGATACTGAATTTGTTTTTCCCCTAAAAAGTTTGGAATTCTTTTTATATATTATTTATCAGGCATTCTTAATGGCCTAAAGAAACACGTAAGTCTGCATCTGTCTTTGATAGGTAATGACTAAAGGACTCAGTTGAATTTTGGTCAAGTTTGGACGAAGTTAGGTTTTCAAAAAGCACAATACATGATTTTGGCCAGAACCTGGATTTTTCTAGATGGCCTTCTCATGTCGCAAGCTTGTGAAAGCTATTATTGAGCAGAGAGCAACAGGCCTCAATTTTTCTTGTTCTAGGTACAGTCCTTGAGAGAAGAGGCTTTACAGAGCCTTTCCTCCTACTAAATACTGGTACTGTTTATATGATCAAGAGGAAAATGTAATTTCCAACCCTTTGTTCTGAACTAGAAACAGGAATTTTAAAAAGTTTTTTTTTTTTTTTTTTTAACATTTATTCAATTTTAAGAGACAGAGACCCAAGTGTGAGCATGAGGGAGGGGCAAAGAGAGACAGAATCTGAGGCAGGCTCCAGGCTCTGAGCTGTCAGCACAGCAGTTTTCCTGTCAGGTCACAGGAAAATGCAGTTTTCCTGTCAGGTCACAGTATGGTCCAGGGTAGTAGAGCCTGGGCCAGTACTTTGGATTAAATGGCGGGGTTATTTTTTTGCCTCTCTAATATTTATAAGTATTTTATAAGCATATTGATTTTAAGCTAGTTATTACCTGCTTTAAATCCTTAGAATAAGAACAATTGAATACTAATTATTTTAATATTTAAAATTCATGTTTTAGGGGCACTTGGGTAGCTCAGTTAAGTGTCTAACTTCAGCTCAGGTCATGATCTCACGGTTCATGCCTTTGAGTCCTGTGCGGGGCTATGTGCTGATAGCTCAGAGCCTGACGCTTGCTTCAGATTCTGTGTTTCCCCCACTCATATTCTTGTCTCTCTCTGTCCCTCTCTTTTTCTCTCAAAAATAAACATTCAAAAATTTTAAAAAGTCATGATGTTTTTGGAAAAAAAATAAAAGTAATGAAGTTTAATAGACCAGAAGAGGGAAGGCTTGTATTAGTTTTCTTAGGACTTCTGTAACAAAGTACTACAAACAGAGTGCTTAAAACAACAGGGATGTATTTTGAATTCTGAAATCATGGTGTCAGCAAGGCCATCCTCCCTCTGAAGGTACTAAGAAGGTTGTCCTGTGGCTCTCCTCTAGTTTCTGGGAACCTCATGCATTCCTTGGCTTGTAGCTCCATCACCCCAGTTTCTGCCTTCATTGTCACATGGCATTCTTCCTGGGCATCTTCACATGGTCTTCTCTCTATATGGTCTGTCTCTGTATCCACATTTCTCTTTATAAGGACAGCAGTCATAATTGAATTAGGGCCCGCTACTACTGACCTCATTTTTACTTGATTGCTTCTATAAAGACCCTGTTTCCAAATAAGGTCACATTCTGAGATGCTGGCAGTTAGGACTTTCAGTGTTATCTTTTTGGGGTACAGAATTCAGTTCACAACAGTAATTTAAACAGCTTGTGGATCAGATTTATTTAAACATAGATCACTTTGGTGATAGGCTTTCATTCCCTGTACATAGTCTAGATTCTTAGTCACGTTGATGCCAGGAAACCAGCTACTTAAAGCATGTTCATATTCAAGACCTGATCTTGGGGCACCATGGCAGGCTCAGTAACTGGAGGATGTGGCTCTTGATGTCAGGGTTGTGAGTTTGAGCTCCATGTTGAATCTAGAGATTACATTAAAGAAAGAAAAGACCTGATCTTTACAACAACACCTTCTGTTTGTGTGGGCTGTTTATTAAATGTGTGTTTCTCCTTCCCACACACATCTAAATACATTAGAAAGTGGGGTGCCTGGCTGGCTTAGTTGGTAGAGCATGCTACTCTTGATCTTGGGGTCATGAGTTAAAGCCCACATTGATTGCAGAGATTACTTAAAACTTTGGGGTGCCTGGGTGGCTTAGTCGGTTGAGCGTCCGACTTTCGCTTAGGTCATGATCTCGCGGTTCGTGGGTTCGAGCCCCGCGTCGGGCTCTGTGCTGACTGCCAGCTCAGAGCCTGGAGCCTGTTTCAGTCTGTGACTCGCTCTCTCTCTGACCCTCCCCTGCTCATGCTGTCTCTCTCTCTCCTAGAAATAAATAAAACATTAAAAATTAAAAAAAAAAAAAAAAAAACTTTGGGGTGCCTGGGTGGCTCAGTTGGCTGGGCGTCTGACTCTTGATTTTGCCTCAGGTCACGACTGCACAGTTCAGTTCGTGAGATCAAGTTCCATGCTTTTACCACAGCCTATTTGGGATTCTCTCTCTCCCTCTCTCTCTGCTCCTTCCCTGCTCACATGTTTTCTCTCAAAATAAATAGTTTAAAAAAATGAAAATAAAAAATAAAACCAACCAAATAAATAAATAGGGTCCCTCTTCTACCAGGATGTGCTTTTTAGAGCCATGGTAATTTGTATATGCCATCTCTAACTCTCTGCAGTTATTTACGAAGTTAATGTAAATTTAAAACTGCTGTATTACTAGCCCATTTCCACATTTTATGAACTCTGTGTGTACCTGCAGGTATATTTTTCCTCACTCACTGCCTCAGTAAAAGCAGCTGATATGCTAGCAAACTGACGATATTGCTTTGCTTTTCTGTGTTAGTATGTTTGCACTTAGGCTTCCTTATTTGCAGGCACTAAATTATGAAATTGACCACTTGGAAGTTTGACTATGACCCATGAATGAAATTGAGATACTTTTTCTATAAAGTAAATTTAGATTTTTTTCCCCTTTTAACAGTGGTAAACATTCTTAGTGTTAGGCAATGTAGTATAAGTGGTTTAGAAGAGAACCAACAGTGGTATTGATATGCAGTAATTTCTAAGGGTTAGCTTATGATTTCTGTTTTACATGCACCCTTTTGGTAGGATTAGAAAGGTAGAGAAGACAAGCCCTTCTTCCTTCCTGTATAATCTCCAACTTCTCTGTGTACTTGATAAAAACAGGCATTCCAGGCCATCTCACTGGAACTAGGTTGCAGTATGTGACCCTGCTGATTCAGTACTGCACCTTCTTCCCCTGGGCCTTCTCCCAGGACCAGTTTGGAATCATAAGCACTTAGTAATTGTTGACCTAGGTTTTCCTGTTTGGTGTGAGGAAGAATTGAGGGGTGGGGAAGCAGGGAACAAAACTAGCCCGAAACACCAGATTTTAGCACTGGAGCTTTGTCAGAGTCCACTGTATGTCTTTTCACTGCTCAGAGAGTCAATGGTGCCTTTATGTCCCTAAGTGGTCTAGGTCAGAACACTACCACAGAGAAAAACAATTGCTTGAATCCCAAATTATTTAACAGTCAAAGGCTTTTTCACAAAAATAATTCCTTCAGGAAAGAGATTTGTGTGACATCAGGGAGCCGAAGCATCTTCCTGCCAGGCCCTTTGCTCTGGGTGAACTTGCTAGATGAGAGAGGTCAGTGTCCCCCAGCACCAATGGAGGGGTCCGTGACAGTATTTCTGAAAGAGCAAACCGAGCCCAGAGCTAGCTTAGGGTAGAACTGCTTGTTTCCTTTTACATCAGTTGCTTCCTTCTCCTCCTCCTGCTTTATACAGCAAGAGAATTGTTTGGTTTTAGACAGATGTGTATAACCAGCCCAAATATTGGCATGGTAACAACCGATGGATTGTCAGTATCCAGTGCTGCTTTGTGGAGGGTATAAATGGAGCCTGGCCTTGGAACAGGGGGCTGACTCTCTTGTCTAACTCAACCTGGGACCCCGCCAGCATCCGTGGGGGCATGATATGTGCCACAGATACCCTAAGGCAAAGTAGGGGATTGTAGGATAGTTTATAAAGCTTGGAGATGAAACAAGTATCTCTTCTTCTACAGGGCTCCTATGGCTTATGATTCCTGGTTAGATGTTAGCAAGATCAACACTGCTTTGGTTTACAAAGTAATCTTCTTGTGCTTTCTTGTTTTCCCACAGGGGATGGTATGAATGCCTATGTAGCCTACAAAGTTACAACACAGGTGAGTCCAAATGGCCCAGCTGGTGATCAACTTAATAGACTTGGGGGTATACCAAGAAGGTCATCATTCAGATTGTTTCTGGGTATTTCTTTAGTTTCTTTGCCAACATCCTCCTTCAAGTTTACTCAAGATGGAGCAAGCCTGCATCCCTTTGGTAATCTCATCTGAGCCTTTCCACTTTTCTTCCAGAGAGCTAACACTTCAGTGTGAAACTTTGTAAGTTGTATTAAGACATGTGATATCTCTGATATTTTCCCGTCCTTCGTAGGAACTTTGTGGCTTAGAACTAGTTTGGTGGATTGCCCCAAACTTGTCATCTGTTTAAAAATCGTCAGGTCTTACGAGGTTTCCCATGTGGAGCTTCTTTTAATACTTTCCCTGCCTCTTACCCCTCAGGTCTGGTCTTCCATTTTTATGTAACATTAATGCATACAAAACTTACACAATGTTGTATGCAGGTTATGAAGCATAAAAAATGAAGCCCTGAGCCTACCACCAGTCTTAAGATGAGTACCATTGATTCCACCTGCGTGTTTCTCCCTGTCGTATCCCTGCCTCACACTTTAAGGGCAACCACTCCCCTGAGTTGTCTCTCATTTCCTTTATAAAAATTTTTCACATATGTATCTCTAAACAGTATACTGTTTTGCCTTGTCCTTAAGTTTCATAAAAACGGCGTCATGCTGAAAATAGTGCTTTCTTTACTAGGATTGTTTCTCAGAGCCATCCATGTCGTGTGTAGCTGTAGTTAGTCCATTGTGTGATTATAGCATAATATATCCGTTTTCCTGTTGTGAATATTTGGCATGTTTCCAGTTTCTGTAATTATGAACCATGACCACTCTTGCTCATGTCTCCTAGTGCACATGTAGAAGAGTTTCTGTAGTGTGTATAGAACCAAGAGGAGTCCCCCAGGGTACTAAATAGAGCAGATGTTGAGGAAAAGGAATACAAAGTTTTGTTTTTGTTTCTGTTGTTTTTTGTTTTTTTTTAATACAAACTTTTTAAAAAGTGTGTACCAAATATACTCCCATTGGCATGTGTAAAAGTTTCCATTGATATACTTCCTTGCTAACAATTGGCAAGGACAGCCTCCTTAGATCTTGCCTACCTGGTGAGTATTAAATGATCTGTCATTATGATGTAGGCCCTGTCTTTCTTACTGATAGTCTCCTTTATATTGTCTCATTGCTACTTGTTGGCCTGCCACCTGTGAGTTCTAGATTCTGTGACACTTCAGAGGTTAAAGTAGCTATAGTGTAGACATTTCACCTGATCCTCCCTCCTCTGGTCTGTCTTCAGTTTTGCTGCTTTAATTCCAGTGGCAAATATCCTTGATAAGGCAGTGCAAGATGAACAGGTTGTAGGTGACCATAGATTTCCACTTTAAACTAGACTTCAACATCTGTTTCTTTTTAGACCAAGTGTTCTTAACCTGGAAGTAGAACTGGATTTGAATTTAATTAGTTGCTTGTGTAATGCTATACATTTTATTTTATGCATTTAAAATTCTTATTCTGAGAAGGACTCTGTAGACTCCCAGACAGCCAGAGGGGACTGTAGTTCAAAAAGTGTAAGAATCTCAGCCTTGGATAAAGTTATTTGCCAGGTGGCTAAAGGACAGGGATCTAGGAAGTAAATTCCTTTCACATCAGCCAGATGACTTCTAAGATATTTGTCTTCTATTTGAAATGATATCGCCTTGTGTTTTTTCTGTCCCTAAGACGAGCTTACCAATGTTCAGGAGTAAACAGTTTGCAGTGAAAAGAAGATTTAGTGACTTTCTGGGTCTTTATGAGAAGCTTTCAGAGAAACATTCTCAGAATGGCTTTATTGTCCCTCCTCCACCAGAGAAAAGCCTAATAGGTAAGCATGTGGTCTTTAGTTCTGCTTGGATTTTTTCCTTTGCATTCTTTCTGCAGTATACTTTCTACTTAGCATATGAGAATACTTCTCTGAACAGTGTGAAATCTTATGGTTAGGAAAGAAATATTTCCGGTGTTTTCCTGTGAGTTACATGAGGCCTAGAGAAATAGCGTGTTTTGACATGTATTCTTTCCTTGGGTGCAGTAGGAGGCTATGCTTTGAGCTTTCACTGTGTGTGTGTGTGTGTGTGTGTGTGTGTGTGTGTGTGTGTGTGTGGTGTTGGTATCAGCAGTCTTAAATGATTATTATTTCCTTCGGATTGAAATGTACTAAATTGGGTGGGGGTTTGGGGGAGCTGAGGAACCTTCCCATTGCCATCAGTTGATGTTTGTTCATCTAGACTCAGAGTCCTTTGGCCCTTTTAGAAAACATACAGTGTTCTGCAATCCCAGAGTTGAGAACCTTCAGCACTTTTAGACTAGTTCAAAAAATGACTCTCATGTAAAGAATCTTTTGTTCATGTCTCCTTGTGACATAGAGTGTACAAGTGGCCTTTGGCTGGTTTTTGTAATACTCTTCTTATTGCCTTCCTCACAGGTTTGTTTGTTTTTGTTTTTAATTCATGATGATCTATAGTTATTTTTACTCTTCAAATTCCATTCCAGGAATGACAAAAGTAAAAGTTGGGAAGGAAGATTCTTCTTCTGCAGAATTTCTTGAAAAACGAAGGGCTGCTCTAGAAAGGTAAATGCCATACATCCATTTTCCTGAAAAACATATGAAGAAGTGAAAAGCTGAATCTGAGACTTAATTATGAAACATTCCCTGGGGTTAGTGGAGATGAGACTTGACTGGATTAAAGATTCATACCTCTGTCTCTGACCTTCCCACCTTAGTAACAGAACATCTTCTTTCCTCATCCTGAGTGAGCAGACAGTGAGATTCTCTTTCACAGGCAAATATGATTGGCTCTGAAGTCTCCTACTGAGCAGTTACTTTTCTTCTTTTTTTGGAAATGTGAAGAACATGAATTAGAATGTGCTTATAAGCAGAGTCATACTTAAATGCCTTATCTGAGGACATTTTAAAGTAATGAAAGACATACCCTTGACACCCAAAACCTTGTGAGGCCAGTTTGACTAACCAAATAACTGCTTATATCCTGTAGGTACCTTCAGAGGATTGTGAGTCATCCTACCATGTTACAGGATCCCGATGTCAGGGAGTTCTTAGAAAAAGAAGAGGTTAGTATTATATAAACTGAATTTCATAATTTATGTCTGCCTGCAGTGAAATGAAACTAGTTCATTCAGTATGCATTTAGCCTAGTACAAGACTGTATATTAATTTGTAAGCCCTCAAGAATGACAGGTATTTTTCAGCCTTTGAAATAAAAGTTATGCCTCTAGTGAAAAGCAACTGGTTTTATTTTTAATTTTTTTTTTTAGTGTTTATTTTTGAGAGAGAGAGACAGAGACAGAGTGCAAGTAGGGGAAGGGCAGAAAGAGGGAAATACAGAATCTGAAGTAAGCTCCAGGCTCTGAGCTGACAGCACGGAGCTCTGCGTGGGGCTCGAACTCACGAACCGTGAGTTCATGACCTGAGTCGAAGTTGGTTGCTTAACTAACTGAGCCACCTAGACCCCCTAAAAGCAACTGGTTTCAGAAGTCAGACTGTACCCTGTTGTCTTCCTGGAACAACAGAATGATCTGTTGGGCAAGTCCTTTGAACGTCTTTCATAGGTTACGACTTGGCTCAAATTGAATGCTTATTTTGTGCGAGGAGCTCAGGGGCATTAGATCAAAACCAGTTAAAACAGACCACAGAACTGCCATGTAGCGAAAGTGTTGACTCAAGTAGATGGTCTTTTTTACAGGCTATGCGTAGCCTATTCAGGACTGTGAAAAACTGAAGATGGCCTAATTGCTAATAATTGAAGAATTAAGTGAGATTTATCAATACAACAAATACACTATTCTTGTCATAAACAAAAGGTATACAGAAGCGTTCATATATATTCATTGGCAATCTATATTATTGTTATATATAGCAGTATATTCATTGGAAATCTTATTATTATAAGAAGTATATAGGGTTGCCTGGCTGGCTCAGTTGGTGGATCATGCATCCCTTGATCTGAGGTTCATGAGTTTGAGCCCCATCTCCGGTGTAAAGCTTACTTAAAAAAAAAAAATAATTATAAAAAATGAAACTTCAGGCCCCTAGGTGGCTCAGTTGGTTAAGCATTCAAGTCTTGATTTTGGCTTAGGTCACTATCTCATGGTTGGTGGGATCAAGCCTCGCGTGGGGCTCCACGCTGACATCATGGAGCCTGCTTGGGATTCTTTCTTCCTGTCTCTCTTCCCTTCCCTCTCTCTCTCTGAAAATAAATAAACTTAAAAAAATAAAACGTGAAACTTGAAACAGCAAGTATATAGAGAGAGCTATAGGAACATGTTAGTCATTAAAGATCAAAAGCAACACTGGAATCAAACAATGTTGTATCCCATATGAAAAAAACTAGAAGGAAATAAGTGACAGGGCAGGACTATCATTTTGTATTTATTTTTTCATTTTGCTTTTACTTTTATTTATTTTTTTAACTATTTTTTAAAGTTTTATTTATTTATTTTGAGAGACCGAGGAGGGGGGGAGGCGAGAGAATTCCAAGAAGGCTCTGGGCCATCAGTGCGAAGCCCTATCGGGGCTTGAACTCAGGAACTGTGAGGTCATGACCTGATCCAAAACCAAGAGTCAGATGCTTAACTTGCTGAGCTACGCAGTGTTTTTACTTGTAAATTTTTACTGAATTTGCATATGGTATATAGTATGTTAATGAAGAAAATGGTACTAGCTATATGTGGGGGTTTTTTCTCCCCTAAAATGAAAATTTTTAATTAAAATTTTTTTACTTAGTGCATAAATCTTTTCATTCCTCCTCTGGGATTCCTGTATCCATTTTTCCCTTTTACCCCCTCATCCCCACTTCATACCCCTAAAACAGGCTTTGTTGACAACAGCACTGTTGACACTTTGGGTTGCGTCATTCTTTGTTGTAAACAGCTGTCTTGTGTGTAGTAGGTTTAGCAGCATCTCTGGCCTCTATCTAGATGCCATTAGCATCCCCACCCCATTTTTAACAACCAGAATTATCTCCAGACACGGCCAAATGTCCCCAAGTGTCAACATGGCCCCAAGTTGAGAACTGTTTGCCTAATCGCCCTGAATACTAAATTGAATTTTTCAGCATGGTATGTTTACTGTAGATTGTTTAGCATTCCTTCCATACCTTAAGAAAGTAATGGTAAGACTGAACCAATCAAATGGTTTCTAAATGTTTGGCATGCTTGGCTTAACAAGATCATCCCTCAGAGTAACCCCAGTCTGAGTAAATAATGCTCCTGTCCTTAGACCTTTGCTCAGATAGACTCACAGCACAGCTTCAGAGCCTCTCAAGACCTTAGGCTCTGCTGTGTGCAGAGTATGCTAATCCAGAGAATCTTTTAACTTTTGACAAAAGCATGTTTGGTATTTAAGCAGTTCGTGCCTGGGATAACAGACCATCTCAACAAGTCTCCTGGCTAAATAACAATCTTACTCTATCTTCTTTCTGCACACTATATCAAAATGAAAATTTTGTTATTTTTAACAAAATGTAAAATGTATATGTTTAACATAGTCCTTTGATTTTTTTTTTCTTTCTATATGTGCTAGTCACAGATGTTTCTAACTAATCTACATTAGAAAACAAATCTACATTTCAAATAATTTGTTTGGCAAGTTTGGGGCATGCCATCTGATGGATACTAATTCTTCTGAACCTAAAATAGGGGCAGCAGATAACTTGCCATCCCCGCCTTCTTGGTCTTGTAGCTGCCACGCGCCGTGGGTACCCAGACATTGAGTGGCGCTGGTCTCCTCAAGATGTTCAACAAAGCCACGGACGCAGTCAGCAAAATGACCATCAAGATGAATGAATCAGACATTGTGAGTAGCCCTGTGCCTCTCAGCTTCCCCTGCCCCCTCAGTCTTACAGTTCAGAAGCCCTGAGGAATCCTGACATTTCTTAGAATAGAGACTTTCTTTTAAGGTAATTCAGTCCCTTAAGGAAACCCTGTGCTGTAGCCTGTAGGAATCACCTCCATTAAAGATCTGGACTTGTGTGTTTCAGTGGTTTGAGGAGAAGCTCCAGGAAGTAGAGTGCGAAGAGCAGCGCTTACGGAAACTGCATGCTGTTGTAGAAACTCTAGTCAACCATAGGAAAGGTAACAACCTCAGAAATGCACTTGGAGCTGGGGGAAATTGATTCTCCAGTGAGCTGTGGGTGGGAGGCATGCTGTTCCCAAGCCTATCAGCCATTCAAGTTGAAATTCTCAGCCCACCTGGTCCTTGATGTTCTCATAAAAAAGATATGCCCTGCACCTCCTGACAGGAAACACGATTCAGCCACTGTGAACAATTGTGCCTTCTAGCCGGGAGGGGTGCAGGGGAGCCACCCCACCTACAGCTTCACCTGGGACATGGACTTCAGTTGGTATGATTTAAATCAGTGGCTTATATCCAAAGTGATGTCACACACTTCAGCTACATGGTCAAATGGGCAATATGTAAATTCAGAGAAACCATACATGTCTCCTAACCTTTGTTCAGCTTTCTTTGGTGAGATTTGCCTAAAGAGCTAGTAAAATTTGCCAAGTGTGAATGCTTTCCTTCTCTGCCTTAAACATGGCAATAACCAGGAGCACCCGGGTGGCTCAGTCAGTTAAACATCCGACTCTTGATTTCAGCTCAGGTCTTGATCTCAGGATCATAAGTTCAAGCCCAGCATTGGGCTCCATGCTGGGCATGAATCTTACTTAAGTAAACAAACAAATACAATAATAAACAGAAATCGAAACAGGCAGAAAACCATTTAAATGAAGCCAATGTGAGGGTTGGTAAAATTTGACCCAGCCCATGGGTCACACCTGGCTCTGGGAGCTAGGAATTGTTTTTACATTTTAAAAGGGATAAGTGAAAAAAGAGAAAGTGAGGCTGTTCTGTGATCCACAGGCTTAAATCATCTGGCCCTTCCTAGAAAAAGTTTGTCCTACTCTAGGACACGTGAGACTATGGCACTGTGCACGTACATTCACTCTCTCTCCTGCCAACAGACTACTAGCAATGAGCTTTAACATAAGAACTAGAATTACTCCTTTGGCCTATTTGTATTAACTGGCCCCTAGTTCTCCAGGAATATTGGAGCTGCTGCTTTCAGGGAGGCTAGGCCTTAACCTGGTGAACAGCGGATGTTCGCCTGCTCGTGTGACCACACTGTACTCCCTTCACTTTTCTAAGTACACTTGGCCGTGGTGTAAGTGACTGGGTTTCAGAGCCCACAGTTGTTAGATGCGCAGAAGGCAGAATTGCTAAGGCATGCCATGCAGTGCCAGCTGACTTGCCCCTTTTCCTCTTGAGATAAGAAGCCTCGCTGTCTTTCTCCTTCCAGAGCTCGCACTGAACACAGCCCAGTTTGCAAAGAGTCTAGCCATGCTTGGGAGCTCTGAGGACAACACAGCACTGTCACGGGCGCTCTCCCAGCTGGCTGAGGTGGAAGAAAAAATTGAGCAGCTCCACCAGGAACAGGCCAATAATGACTTCTTCCTCCTGGCTGAGCTCCTGAGTGACTACATTCGTCTCTTGGCCATAGTCCGCGTAAGCTTCTGTTCCCTTCTTCTTTCTCCTCCCCTTTATTTAATTTGCCTTTGTTTTGCTTTTCCCCTTCCCAAGAAATTTTCATCCATTATAGTTGAAAGTAGGTGTAACTTTTTTCTACTCTCAAGAGAGAAGGTATCTTGTGAACCAAAAAATCCATTTTAACTGTTAGCTAGTTATCACTATATCATTTTTGAGGCCTCATAGCCAGTTTTTAAAATGTATTTGAAGATAAGACTGCTCTTAAATTTCCAAGTAGGCCCTTCTTATTGCTAAAGCTGCACACTGTCCTCTGTGCTCCTTTCTTCAAGTGAGGCTTATCATAGACCTGCTGTCTCGGCCCCCTGGAGCAGTCACTTCCTCAGTCCTTTGGTCTTTGCCTCCTTAACAGTAAACGGCGGCTTTGCCCTGGTAAGAGCTCTTGCTGGCTTCCACTTGTCTCTCTAATGTCAGGTAACTACACGGAACCGGCTTGGCATTGCATGGAGGAGTGTGGCCAGGGGGCTGAGAGAGCTTGTCACCAGAGTCCTTTGTGTGCTGTGCTGACCACACTGGTAACAACACTGCAGCCTGCCGCTCAGGTCAAGCACCTCACCTCTTCTCCTGGTAACCGGGGCAGTCCGGTTTCCCAGAACCTTTCAGAAAGCCAAAGAAGCTTCAGTGGGCAGTGATATTACCTCTCGCATGGCCTCCCTGAGACAGAGGAAAGAGCCAAGAGGGAGCCTGGCGCCTGCCTTATAAGGGCCTGAGTCCGCCCCTGCTCCAGCTTGGGACCAGGATGAGCCTCTTGAGTTGGAACAGAGCCACCCTCACTCCCCATCCCCAGCATCTCCCTGACCTGGGAGCCCCTGCGTTGTCAAGAACCAAGCTGTTCCCGGGGCTCTCATTTCCTCCATAGTAGAGTTGCTCGTTATAGCCTGTGAGATCGCTCATTGTCTTCCTCAGCTGTTTGGTTTGCTGCTAACTCCAGAGTGATAAGAGGCTGGAAAAATAACCTGCTTTAGAATTCGTAGAACTGGTCAGACTACAAAGTCTGGGGCACTACTTTAGGGATGGGCCCTCCCTGGGAAGGTTTTAAGGAGGGCATTGTTTGGAGTCTCAGGAGAGTGTAGCTCTTAGATGTGACCCCCCGAGGCTGGGTGAGCTCACGTGTACAGCGTGAGAGAGGCCCAGCCTAGAGCTCCAGTCAGGGACTGGGGCAGCATGCCTGAGTGCAGAACTGCAAGCTAGGCTTTTCTTAGAGACCCTTCACCAGCCCTCTTCATAATTATGAGTGGGTGGTAGGTTGGGGAGATGAGCAGATGCTTCTTTTCTGCTCTCCCCTGAACCTGGAGCTGTACCGCCCTTAGCCCAGAGGGTTAGTCTTGGGTCTTACATGTATATGAGGTTATCCTTTACCTATACTTTGACATTGAGAGCTGCTAAGAAATTGCAAGTGAGCAGCAGTGACAGTCAACACTGAGGAAGGTAAATATGATGGTATTTCATTCCTTAAGGTTCAAACTTTGGTGAATGCTTGCCCTAAGGACACCTAGAAAACATCCAGAAAACTTCTGCAGAAAGCAAATTGGAACAGGGCTGGGAGGCTGACCCCAGGTATAGATCTCTCATCCAGGCTGCCTCTTGAAGCTACTAATAAGCCAGTGGTGAGGGTGGATGGTTTGGTTAGGCCAACAGCTGTCCTCTGGAAATGTGATCAAGGGACTAGAAACAGGGGATGGGGTGCCTGGCTGGCTCAGTCAGTAGAGTGTGCAGCTCTTGTTTTCAGGGTTGTGGGTTCGACCCCCACGTTGGGTGTAGAGATTACTCAAAATATTTAGGGGCACCTGGGTGATTCAGTCAGTTAAGCATCTAACTTCTGATCTCAGCTCAGGTCTTTATCCTCAGGGTCATGAGTTTAAGCCCTATACTGGATCCATGCTGGATGTGGAACTTATTTGAAAATAATAATAGAATAATAAAAGTAAAATCAATAAAAATTAAAAACAAAAATGTTAAAAAAAAAAAAAAGAACAGGAAACTGGGAAAACCAGTAAGTGGACCTTGGGGAGCTTCTTGGGGGCTTTTATATATATGTATCAGTTGAATGTATAGATGGGATGGAAGCCGTGTCCCCCATGGTAGCTTCAAGTATTTATTTAAAGACTTGTTAAGCTAATCCTGTATACTATTTGGGTGTTAATTTAAAGATTGCTTCCTTAGGTTGGCTTCCCTGGTATATCTCCCAGGTTTGTTATTTTGATAATAGATCTGCTTGTTTACTTTGTAGTCTGCATATTTATAATTATATATTTGCAATTATTAATATATGTCAGCCTTTCCTATTATATTATAAGCTCCATTAAAAGTAGAACCACATGTTTCATTCTCCACTGTATTCTTAGTTCCTGGTACATGGCAGGCAGGACCTCAGGAAAAGTATGTAGCCCCAGGGACTAATTGGAGGGAGGCAGTTCAGAAGCCACAGTACTGGGCGCTGGCATCAGGCCACCTGCTGTGCTCCCAACTGTCCAGCCTTGGGAGTAGCATGAAGCAGCATGGCACCGGCCCACTGGAGCCTTGGAGAGGAGTCTTACCCAAGCTTGTGCTTTTTGATGTGAAGCTTCCAGCTGGGCACTAACGCGGCTGCAGAACCTGCCCTTGCTCTGTCCTCTAGCACAGCTGCTGGGAGAGAGCCCGCCCGCCCCCACCCCTGCCCCAGGCAGAGCCAGTGGAGCTCCTGAAGGGCTGGTTGTGCTCTTCCCCAACCCCCCACCCCCACAGGCTGCCTTCGACCAGCGTATGAAGACGTGGCAGCGCTGGCAGGATGCTCAAGCGACGCTGCAAAAGAAGCGGGAGGCTGAGGCTCGGCTGCTTTGGGCCAACAAGCCTGACAAATTGCAGCAGGCCAAGGATGAGATCTTAGAGGTGAGGCCCCCCAGGGTAGACCAGCTCCTGAATGAACCTGGGTCCCATCCCCCGACAGATGCTTGAAACCCCACAGTAGGTGAGAGAGCTGATTGAGTCTAAAGGACTGGCTGCTGGGGAAGCCTCTGAGAATGAGTCCAGGCTTGCTTTGAGGCCTAACCCTTTTCCTCTCTTCCTATTCCACCCAGACTTGACAAATCAGAATCTCTGCAGGAGAGGTACTGGGGTGGGTCTGTGAAAAACTCCAAGGCGATTCAGTATGGCGACAGCCCTAATTCAGTTCTCTGGAACTCCCAGCCTTGCTTTGGAGTGCCAGAACTATCTTCGAGATCAGGCCTGGCCCTTTTCCAGCCAAATGGCCTTTACCTAGACTCAGACTTAACACACTGAATCTCCATATGGTTTCTAATCTTACCCAGAGGGACAAACAGGCATAATGACCAATTGAGGTCTCACACGTAGAATTGCTTTCCAAAGGTTACGACCCAGTAATGATACCATAATATTAAGTGATCCTTTCTTTTCCCTTTCTTCCCAGTGGGAGTCTCGAGTGACTCAGTATGAAAGGGACTTTGAAAGGATTTCAACTGTGGTCCGAAAAGAAGTGATACGGTTTGAGGTGAGGTAGAAAATATCCTACTTCTCACAAGTGCACAATACCTTGTTTAGTGGTAGTGTTGGTTTTGTTCACGTCTGTTGAGTGGGAAGACCGGTTGAAGTGGCAGTGACTTGGTAGTTGTTGTGAACAGACATGGCCATCTGTGTGTGTTCACATTTATGTTCTGAGGCAAAGTGGCTGTCCTACACTTGCTGCTGGACCAGAGAAGTTAAAACACAAAGCTTGCAACTGTCTTGTGTCCTCTGGTCCCATTTCCTTGCTCCTCTCTCCCTCCACCTCCCACCCCCTGCCAACCATGCAAGATAGCCTTGCGAGGCTTTGGCAGGAGCTATTTGGCTGGAAATTCTAGCTATTCCAGCTGCTAGCTGTAGTTTCTGTGGCTGTGTTTGGCCTTGGTCAGCAATAAACACCATCCCATCAAGAGAGATCAGAGCAACTGTCTGGATGATCAGTGTAGAATCCTGTCTCCTATAGAAAGAAAAATCCAAGGACTTCAAAAACCACGTGATCAAGTACCTTGAGACACTCCTGTATTCACAGCAGCAGGTATGTAAGTTACACATGACTTTCATTCTCTCTGCCTGCTCTAGAGGCCAGCTGCCTAGTTGGGGCTTTGGGGATGGGATGGGATGGGATGGCCCTTTTCCTCTAACATGGAGCATCTAGCAGGTGTTTCGCTAAGCTAAGTAGGTGATTAGCCCTAAACCTACAATAAGTTAGTTTTTAAGAACAAACCTCAACTATCGCTGTAACCCCCATGGTACCACACCTAACTCTCTTAAGGCTGAGGCCCAGTGTATTGAACAATGGACCCCATTGTGAGGCACTAACTGAGCTGGGCAAAGCTGTAGCCCCCGCAGGGATACTTCCTCCAGGGCAGAAGCAGGACTGTGTTTAGAGATTTCCTTTGCACTTGATGTTTCTTCTAAGTCTAGAGAGAGGTAAGACTGGCTGCCTGGCCATTGTGTCCAGGGTCCACTCTCAGCCTAGCCATTTCCTCAGCTTGGCCTCAGCTCCGGCCTCCCTTTGGGTATCTGAGGCTCCTGAGGAAGTGCTGTGGCACTGTGCTTGCTCCCCTCCCAGGCTCCGGTTCTGCCACTAGGTGGGGGCACTTGCTTATTGTCCCCACTTCTTTGCAGCTGGCAAAGTACTGGGAAGCCTTCCTTCCTGAGGCAAAGGCCATCTCCTAATGGACCAAGGACACCAGAGCCCACCTGCCTGACGCTGCCTTTTTATACACTGTCCTCCACCTCTGCCGGACTCCAGCGATGCATCCTGCCTAGCCTGGACTGTACCCCTTCCTCCCTGCCCCCACGACCAACCTGTCCCCATTCTAACCGTTACTTCATTTAGCTTCCATATATATTTTCTTACCTGAGAGAGTAGTTTCTTGCTTTAAGCAAAAGACCTACACTAGGTGGTGGAGTTAGGGGATAGGGGTGGAGTATTGATATAAATATATAAATACAAATGTATATTTTTCAGGATGTGGTTAGGAACTGGGAATAACGTTTTTTGTTACTCCTGATGGTGCCATGAAAAGATTATGTAATAAAATATTTTAAAATCAGGTCACATGACTCAGAATGGTGGTGCTTTTTGCTTTAGGCTGGGGAGCAGTTGGGAAACAGGTCCAGAATACTCCGAACAAAGAAGTTGCCCAGGTATAGTAAGTTTCTCTCCACAGGAGTTTAAGCTTTTTGCTACTGCTTCCCTATGGAATCAGGATTTCTTTTTTTCTATCTACCTCAGCTACTTACTCTGAGGGTCTCTTAATCTGTTTAATTCTTATTCCTACTTTTTTAGGGAGGAGTTATAAAGACATCTCTTATAGTAAGAGGGGCAATGGATTCTCCTGCAAAGGAGGCAGACTCATTCTTATTCCCACCCTGTTTCCCTTAGCTGCCAAGGGCTCTCTGAGTCTTACCCTGTGATAGCAGACCTCTGTTCTGAATTTCTTTCTGCCAAGTCCTCAGTAGCCTGATTCCTGTTAAAAGTGTAAAGGGCTGATAAGGACTTAACGCTTTATCTCCGTTGACAACAGAGCCAGCACTCTGCCTCTAGATAAGGTCATCCAAGAGTTCCTAAACTTTTTGAGGTTCCAAGAAGCTTTCCTCTCTGTGCCCAGGAGGTAGCATGCCAGCAACAGGGCCCGAGTGTTGTCAGCATAGGCCAAGGGCGCTCAAAGGGGTCTCTGTCCTGGCCTGGCATGGGAGGCTTGAGTCTCAGATGTGCTGTTGCCGGGCTTCCCCTCAGCTGTGGCCACAGCTGCTTGAGCTGGCTGGTCAGAGAGGACTGTGAAGCTGCTCTGTGGGACAGGGTTGGCAGACTGCCTGCTGTGGAACCTCACCACTCCTGTCCGCCACCCCCAACCCCAGAGATGCCCTTTTCTGTGGCCATTCCAGACCTGCTCTGTTAGTTCTCTTTGGTGGCTGGTTAAGGTTTGGGGAGGGGCAGCCTGAGGCAAGGGAATGAGGTAAACAACACTGATTTCCAGTGCACCAGCCTGGTGGGGGCAGGGATACAGGGTGGGGGGGTGCGGTGCTGGCAAGTTTTTTTTTCAACAGTGGTTTTTTGGTCTTGTTTTGTTTTTGAGAAAGAGTCACTCAGTCTCTCCCTATCCCCAAATACCCGTATTATCACCCTTGATTTTTTCCTTCCAGTCTTGTGTATGCTTTTGCAAATTGTAATAATACACACACAGAATATTCTGTATCCTTTTATCATTCAGCAGTGTATGTTTTATAAGCATTTCTTCAATATTGTTACATATCTTCACAAATTTTATTTGTAAGGCTGTGTAATTTTAAGGCTTCCACAGAGTGATTGTACCATAATTCTGACTCATCCCTTGTTGTTGGATTCTTGGTTGTTGGGTAAATTTTAATATAATTTCACTCGTCTAGAAAAGTTACAGGATATCGCTAAGAACTCCCTTATAGCCTTTACCCAGATTTACCAAATGTTTACATTTTACCTTATTTGCTTTATGATTTATTTTCTGTATTTACATCTTGTATTTTCTGAAGCATTTGAGAGTAAGTTGCAGACATTGTGCCCCTTTACCCCCCAATGTTTGGTATGCATTTCCTTAAGAGCAAGGACATCTCTCATGATTCACAACCATAAGTATAGTTATCAAAATCAGGAAGTTTGACACTGAAACAATATTGTTACATAACCCATGGTCCATAGTTAAATTTTGTCACTTATCCTAGTAGCTATTCCCTTTTTCCTGGTGCTTAGTTGTAACATGTGATCACGGGGGTCTCTCTTAATCCAGAAGAGCTTCTCAGCCTTTCTTTGCCTTTCATTACCTTGGCATTTTTGAAGAATACAGGCCAGGTATTCTGTGGAATGTCCCTTGATTTGGATTGGCCTCATGGTTCCATGTGACTGTATTAGAGTTCTGCCATTAGGCGGGAACATCACAGAAGTGATGCTTCCTCAGTGCATTTTAAGTTGGTACATGGTGTCAGTTGATACCGTTAATGCTGAAGGTAACTCTGACCACTCGGTTGCTGTTTTCCCCTTTGTAATTAACAAGGAATTTGTGGGGAGATACTTTGGAATCATGTAAATACTTTGTTCCTCCTCCAGTGTGCTTTTCTGACTCCATAATCTGCATTTACTGGTTGGCATTCTACTAAAGAAAAAGCTCCCTTTCTCTCTACTTAATAATCTACTTGTTTATCAGTATGCATGAATGGATTCCAACCTGACTCAAAGGGCATTGCAAGCCTTTACTTTGATTTACTTTAATTTTCAGATCATCTCAGATGATATTTTAACCTGTCCCATTCTTTTTTTTTTTTAAGATACTTTTCTTACTTTCTGGCATAATAAAACATTTCAGGCTTCTCTTGTATCTTCCTTGCCCCAGCTCTGGAATCAGCCATTTCTCTGCAGAGTCTCAATTTCTTTTAATGGAGAATTAAATATATTTAGAAACCAGGATCTGGGTGCTGGGAGGGTTCATTGCTCCTGCAGTGTCATTGCTTCTAGGCTCTTGGCAGAACAAGAAAGTAAGTAAGGATGAAGATAGATAGCAATAGCAAGAGAGAGAGACGACATAAAAAGAATTAGATATTAGCATGAATTCACACAGATCCTTAGAGTCTAGCCCCATTTTATCTAAGTCTTCTCCCTTTTCCATACTTGTAACTCTCTTCTCCAAAGAAAGTTAATTCTAAAACTTTATCCTTTGTTATATTCCATCCTGTGATCATCGTGATGCAAGTCTATTATTTCCTTGGGATGGACTCTCTGGTTTCAGAACTTTGTCCTCAGCATCTGGCACTGGAGGCTGACAGGCCTGTGCATTTCTGTACAGAGCTTGCAGACGTGGAAGCTGAGAAAGCAAACACTGAGTCCAGGGCCTGCACAGTGGTACAAAAGAAAGAGTCATTCTACCTGGAGACTCAGGAAGAAGATCTTTGTAGAGAAGAGGATGCTTGAACTGTGGCTTAAAGGTGAAGAGGTGTTTGCCCCTTCTGCTGGGCGCATTCTGCCTCCCTGTCTCCTGACGGTGGGAGGTGAGCACACCTAGGGAAATGCAGGTGGCTTGGTGTGGCCTGGGTCAAGTCAGTGAGGAGCCTGCGGACAATGAGGAGCAGGAGCCAGATCATTCTGCTTGATATGACTTGTGAAGCACTGGGCACATTAGCCAAAAGGGTGGGGACCTCCTGAAGGGACTTAAGCAGGGAATAATGTGGTCACATTTGTGATTTAGACCCATCAGGTGTGAGGCTGGAGGCAAGGAGAGCAGCCATGTTCATCCGAGCCAGGCAGGTTGCTGAGGAGGACAGAAGGAATGGGCTCTGGGGGAGGCTCAGAAGGTGGATGGTTCCCGGAACCACAGGCACCTGGTCACTGGTCTGATGAGAGGCCTGAGGGATGAGGTGGCTTGACCTGCAGGTTTCTGGCTGGGATTTTAGGGTAATACCGTGAACGACACTTACCTGGCAGGAGAGAGACCATGATGACAAAGGTGGTTTTCCCAGGACAAGGCTTGTCCATTATACTCTAGATGTGCTGACCCCCTCAATTTCCCCAAATGTGGGAAGCTCGACTGAATAATTTGTGGTAGTGGGGGCTGCGATTGTGCTTTCCCCTAGGGGGAGAAAGGATAGACAGTGAAGGGAGCCCTTCATGACACAGGGAACACAGGAGGCAAAGTAGGCTTGGAGCAGAAGCAGTAAGTGCTGACTGTCATGTGGTGTAAGTGCTCCCCTGAATGGGAAGGGAGGCCCATCTTGAGAGGTGAGAGAGAAACCCAGGAAAAGGAGGCTTTGTTTTATTTAAAGGGTAGGGGTCAGACTTAGCATGTCAGTAAAATTCAGAGGAGAGAAAGGGAATTGCCATCAGAGCTGTGGCTGGGGACAAACGCACAGAGCAGGGAGCCTCGCTGCCAAGCGAGGAGGCGTGGGGAAGGAAGATGGGTGGTGGGGCACAGAATATAGGTCTCCTGCTTAATAATTAAAGTGTTCTCATAGGGATATCTGGTTTTCCTATTTTGAGTCAAGTGGTTTAGAGAAGAGGTGTGGAGACAAGTCTGTACTTCCCCACTGCCCCATGTGTTATTTCCCTCAAGAATCTCTGGGCCCCAGAGTCCTGAGCATGAGGACTTTGAGCTGGACAGACCCCAGCATTCAATATGAGTACTTAGTGACAGATTAAATGAGAAGTGGGTATGACAGAAAGTGTCACACATAGGTATTTGTAACTTTGAACCTCTTCCAGAAGACTTTCATTCTGAATGCACCTGTAGCTGGGAACTCTAAAGAAAATAAAGAATGCCTTTGCGGCTCAAAATTTAAAAACCGAGAGATGATAATGAAATCTGCTAAGGGTGGAACTGGGAAGTGATTCTTGAAGAGAGAGCATGGTGATGGAGGAGTGTCCATTGCTGAGCATGGTTATGGCTCAAATGGGAGTGGAAACCATGGGTTTTGAGGGGCATCAGGCCCTAAAGTGGTGGAATTTTCCCCATGGCAGCCTAGGGGAGCAGGAGGCAAGGGGAAGACGATAGTGATCCCTCCTGGAGCAAAGAAGGACAGACCTTTGCTGCAACTGTCACGCTCCGGAACCGAACACTCTGTCTTCAGAAACACTGGCTAAGATTTTCTGCTCTGCACCTGGGGAGAGTTGGGCCTGAGTTGAGAGTTAGAAATGGGTGAGAGCCACTCATCCCTGTCTGCTGGCCGTGAGGAGGGTGTGTACGTCGTCTGCCAATGTCTTGTGACACCAGATGTGTGGTTAATGTTGGCGCTCTCTGCCAAACAGTCAGCTCTCTGAAGTAGTACGGTACGTCTTTGTAACTCCATGGTCCCCAGCAAAGATTGGGGTCAAAATAGATGCCAAATAGAGTAACATTGAACCATCTTCAACTGGAGGTTCTGCTACCTGGCACGCTCAGTGTTCTGTGGGAGGATTCCCGCTCCCCTTTCCTGTTTATGTCCTAGTGCGTCACAGCAATGCCGACGCCTCACAGAAACTGCCCCCAGATGTGCTCTTTCCTTCCTCACTTCTGTGCAGCCCAGGCCTAAGGAGCCTTTTTATTAATGGTGGGCTTTGTCTCAGCACCCATCCCTCTGTTCAGTCTCAGAATTACACCCGTCTTGAATGGGAATGGAAGTAGATGCAGGTGGAAAGCACTGGTGAACATGTCAGAACATTCACTGGGGATTCTCATAGACACGTCTAGAAACCAAGTCAATGAAGAAGATTGCAGAGGGGCCCATCTTAGCATTGTTTACAGTTGTAAAAATTGAAATCAGTCTAAATGTACAGCAGGAAGGGATTAAATGAATTATGGTACATAATACAATTGGATATCCAGTCATTGAAGATGATACATAGCTATATTCATTAATAAGGAAACCATTTATAAGTGAAAAAAGGCTATAGAATTACATGTACAGTATGGTGTAAGTTTATATATATATAAGTTTATATATATGGGAAAGATGTTGATTGAATTGTTAATGACGATTTCCCTAGCAGGACGGAATTTTGCATTATTTAAAATTTTTATAGCATTTTATGTTGCTTGGAATTTCTATGTATTTTTATAATCATAAAAATTAAATAAAGTGTTTTCATTTTGAGAAAACAATCCAGTGCATCCTTTGAGGCCTACTCTGTATGTATATTCTCTAGGAAGTTTTCTTGATACACTTTTCATTCTACCCCCAGACTGGAATGGGAACACCTCCTCCTCTGTCATTTTTTGTCATCCTCTTAAACCTCTGGTCTTTCTCACCCAGTGTGCATTGTTATCTCTGAGATGATCTCCTTAGCCTCTGGGGCTCTGAACTCCTTAAGATCATGGACTGTGCTGTTCCTACCCATCTCCATGCTCTCTTCCACCCACAAAGGCAGCCTAAGGGGACAGTGGCCACCATTCAGCTCTGGTGATTGTTGTTTTAGGAGCCTGTGGGCCCAGATCTTGTGCTTTTGGATGGGATTCAGAAATCAGGCCTGATCTGGGGTCCGGTAGGCCTTGCTGTGGTTGGCAGGAATGGTCTCCATCTTCCAGGGGAGGCCTGCAGGCCTAGAGGCGACAGCCACCATGGCTTGCCTCAGCCAGGATTCCTCCACTTTGCCCTTGTCAGTTATGGAAATACCCCTCTGGCTGTGATGACCAAACCTCTGGGGCAGAACACACCACTCACCCCCAGGGCTGCTCCCAGGAGCCAGCTGCACAGCGTCCATAGGATGCACTTTGGGTCCAGAAAAGTCACAGAAAAACTGTCCAATCTGAGTTAGGACCTTTCCCTAAAGGGGTGTGACCATTGTTTCCAAATGAGTGCCCTCCTCCTAGCTTCAGAGCTCTCAGCTTCCTCTTCCATTTTGAGTGACAGCAGTGATGACACACAGCCTCACAAGAAATAACGATAAGGCACCTGGCAGGTAGGAACAAGTATGGGAACAGGGTAATCCCTTCCCACTGAGGGGCCTAAGGATAAGGCCTGTCATGTGTTAAACACCTACTCGGTGCCTCTGGGCTTTGACATCTAGCACCAGAGAACTCCCAGGTAGGCATCATTATCTTTATTAGAAGACTGAGGCTTTGAGACATTAAGCAATTTGCCCAAGGTCACACACACCCCAGCACTCAGAGGTTGACTTGAACCCAATCTGCTTGACTCAGCTCATCTGCCACACCACGTCCCACACATCTGAGACAGGGATGGACAAGAGGAACCTAGATATTAACCCACTAAATTGTTTTCTTAAAGACTTGAACAAATCCACACAGTAGACCTGTTCAGGACATGTCACCCCCGGCCTTATAGGCATGTGAGCTTCTCTGACCTCTGCGAGATACTCTCTCCCCAGACGTGCACAGTGTGTGGCCCAGTTGGGGAGCAAGAGCAAAAGTTCTTGGAAGACGGAGGAGCGGCTTGGGTGAGTACCTGAGGACGTTTGTGGCAGAGACTTAAACCTGCACTTGCTGAGAAGCCACAGACAGAAAGTGGGAGGTGGGGGCATCTCAGTTCCAGACCTCAGGGGCCTGGGGCTGTGGCCCCTCCCAGCCACCGGCCCGGCTTTCCTCTTGGCCTCAGTTCTCCATCCCACAACTGTTCACAGTAAACTCCTGTGACCTGAGACTTCCTGAGCACATCTTTCTTCCTTGAACCTCCGTGCTGGGCACACGAGGGGCTGAGTGGATGGTTCCCTGGCACAGTCTCTCTAGGGGTGTTGGGAGTTGCTGTAGCACCAGAAAAACCCTCCCTGGGAAGCTGTGCAGCCTTGGATGGCAGGTGGCTGGGGTGGCCTCTGCCAGCTCCCTCTGCTCCGCCCTGGGTCATGTCTGAAGCAACTGAGCTGTCCTTGTCACCTGGACAGGGGGACACCGCTGGCTGGAGCCCCAGGGCTAGAGCCTGTGTGTCCCCTGAGAAGCAGGTCACCAGCCTACCCTGAGCCAAACTTTGCTTTTGGGGCTCTGGCAGGACATGCTTATCAAAGGTACCTTCCTAACTCAACCCTCCCCCGGGGGCTCACTTCTCCTTCCTCACACCTCAGTTTCCTCATCTATAAAATGAAGAGTTTAGACTTCTCAATAATTTAAGATGTTTTAGCAGAACTATTTTTTCAGACATCTACACCGAAGCCCAGTATTCAGCATAAAGGCATTGTGTTGTTGTTTTTTACATTTATTTGTTTTCAGAGAGTGAGCACAAGTGGGGGAGGGGCGGAGAGAGAGGGAGAGAGAATTCCAAGCAAGGCCAGTGCAGAGCCCGACCACATGGGGCTCGAACTCCTGAACCATGAGATCATGACCTGAACCAAAATCAAGAGGGGGACGCTTAACTGACTGAACCACCCAGGCGCCCCAGTATTGTTTTATTTTACTATTTAAAATTGATAAGATGGACTCATTAGAAAGGCAATCAGTAAGAAGTCAGAGGCTGTTAGGATGAACAGGATGGTTGTTGATTTACACCAAACTCTGCTTCCCATTGATTGTTCCTTTTTTTGGTTGCACAATATTGACAAGATTAGGAAAATTCTGATCCCAGAGTTAGTAGTTAAAATAGTTCATTTTTTAAGCTAACCCTGCAATCTCTGGAGTTTACATTATGTCACGTATTCCTCTTTACAGGAAAATATGAAAAACTGAAAGAGGAATAGTAAAGTTTGTTTTAAAGTTGAATCAGCAACAGTGTATTAGGATGGACCATATGTAACGATGGACCCACCGTTTTGATCTAGGGCGAATTCATATAATTCAGTAAATAATAATAGCTAATGTTTATTTACTGTGTGCCAGGCCCAAGCTAAACACTTTGGAAGCATGATGTCTTTTAATCCACACACAGCACTCTGCTGTGCAGATAGGACCCTGAGCTCAGGGAACAGTCTGAGCTTGCCCAGGTGAACAGAACTCTTCCCCCGCCCCTCCCTGGGTGAAGCGTCCGGCCGCTGCCCAGTGGTGTCCCTGTGGGGAAGAATCCAGCCTCTCAGTGCCCCAGCTGCACCCACAAGCCCTAGAGCTGTGTGCTTTCTTAAAGGAGTTAACCACCTCCTGAGCTGGGTCAAACTGGCCCAGTGAAAGCGGCTTTGTGTGCCAGTGCGGGAGGGCTGGGGGGGGTGTGGTGCAGGGCCCAGCCACCGGGGGAGCAGCGGTCCATCCCACCTGCCCCGCCCCCACCGAGGGCAGCTCACCAGAAAGAGCCCAGGAGGGGAACACCTTTGCCCCCAGCCCTTGCTGCCCTCTGCTTGGCCATGAGCCTCATCTTCAGGAGCTGGTATGGGAGTTGAGAGACTGGTCTCTACAATGTGGTCCCCAACCCGGAGCAGCAGAGGCACCCGGGAAGTTGTGAAAACCGGCACACCGTGCGGCTCCACGCCAGGCCCAGCTGCTAGGGAAACTGGGCTCAGAGCCCTATTTGAGATTTAACAGGCCTTGTAGGTGACGATGATGCCTGCAGAGGTTGGAGAACCACTGGTCTTTAATCTAATCTGGAAATACTTTGGCCAAGACTGTGTGACCAGCCAGTACTTTTAAGCCCCTTTCACTTAGAAACTTGGAAATGAAAGTCATGTGTTAGAGGGTGATGGAGAAAAGACAGAGGCTTGCAAGGTAAAACTCCTTCTAAAAATAGAAGTCACTTTGAGGGTCTACACACCTGTTCCATAGTGTGTGGGACTGAGCTGGCCAGTGCTTAAAGCATACAGAAAACAAGCTTTTCCTTTGATTATAATAAGTGCTTTGGAGTTTACACTGTGTCACGTATTCCTCTTTACAGGAAAATATTCTCCATAGCTTGTTTTATCTCCCAAAGACATCTTAAAATGTCTCCAGGCCAAGGATCTTGCTTTTCTTCAACTCGATCTTCACTCATGGCTGCGGAACACTGCAGAATCAGGAGCTGCAGATTTACTACCCGATGTTTTACAAGTCAGGTGCATCAAATCTCCCTGTAAAACTGGGGATGGAAATCCACTGATTTGAGGTTTCTCAGGAACACCTGAAAATTAAGCACATAAACAAGGTGTGAGCAACAATCTGCAGAGAGAGAGGGAGAGAGATTTCCAGCTCTGAAGGTGGGCAGAGGATTCCTGTTATTACCCCTCTAACTCCTCCCCCTTCTGCCTCCCTCCCAAGCCTTCCCTCCTCTCCCCAGCCTTTTCCCAACGTCCCCTCCCGCCATTCAGTCAGAAAGGCTTTCAACCAACAAATGGTTTTTGAGTGTCTCCTAGATTCTTGGCACCAGGGCAGCAACCACTGATAAGACACTGGCTTGATGGCACTCAGAGCCGGGGGCAGATCGGGAAATCCAGGGAGACACACAATAAACAATCAGTAACTATGTATTGGAATAAGGGCAGAGACAGGGTGATATGATAGTCTAAGTGGTCAGGAAGGAAGGTCTCTTTGAGGAGGTGAGTTTTAGGCCAAGAACTGAAATTTTTAGGCTAAGCGCACTAGGTGAGGAGTCACAGCAAGCACAAAGGCCCTAAGGCAGGAAAGAGCTCGTTGGGTTTGAAGAACTGGAAGGTCACTGTGGCTGGGGCCTGGTACACAAAGGGAAGGACAGGAAATGAGATGTGAGGTGGAGGCTGGGCTAGGTCACTTAGAGCTCTGGAGATTGTGGTAGAGAGCGGACTGTCCAAAGTACAACACGAAGCCTTCGTAAGGTTTCAAGCAGGTGCTTTAATGGTGGTCTGTGCCTCTAGGTAGAGAATGGACCTTGTATGAGAGAGGGAGGCGAGGAAAAACAGGGAGATCCATTAGGAGATGTAGCCGTTTCTGCGTGGTAGGCAGTCCTTAGGATAGGTGACTGAGAAGCTTAGAGGTCCGAGGGTCCTGCGAGAGGACTCCCTGATCAGTAGACAACGAGAACACGCTCTTTGAGTGAGGAGGCTCCAAAGTGCAAGGGAGGAAATGAAATCCCAGCACTTCTGTTCATGCTGGGTCGTTTCCCTTCCGGCAAGTTTCACCATCCTGATTCTGGGGCTTTTGTGAGATGGAACTTGAGGGAAGAAAGTGTGGGGCATAATATTGGTGAAACCTGCTTTCCCCCTTAGGGGTCATCCTCTCAGCTTGTCTCTAGGGGCAGCACTGGGTGGGGATGGGGAGAGATTCTGCTCCAGCTCAGAAGCACCTCTGCACTAGCAGGGGAGGGAGGGAGTCCGTGACCCCTCCACTGTCAGCCTCTAACCCTAAGACAGGTGCTCTGTTTCTTCCTTCCCACCATGAGGCCTCCAGTCCTCCTTCCATCCACTGCCTGCCCAGGCCTTAGTTGGGGGAAGTCAGGGGAGTTGAGGACTCTGCTGAATGGGACAGCTCCCTTATGGGAGCAGAGTGTAGGGGGGCTTAGTAGGGGAGCAGAGGCCCTTTCTAGCTCAAGAGGTGAGAGTTCTGGATTAAATCCTGCCTCATACCCAGGAAGGCCCTGCCCAGAGGAGTGGGCAGTAGCAGCCTAGTGCCATCTTCCACTGTCCCTCTTTCCCATCTATTGCCCTGTACGCACACCACCCACCTCTGCCTCCAGGACAAACCATCAAGCTGCCATTTTCTCAGCACCTGCTATGCTGAGGGCTTAACAGGGATCCTCTCCATTTTCATACACCCTCCTTAGGCATATCATCCAATTTTGCAGATGAGAACAGGTCTACACAGTTCAGGAAATCCAAGCTATCTGATTCTCAAAGCAGAGCACAGGTCCCTAAACTGTTTCTTTCCGACAAACTATATCTGAAGAAGGTTGGGACTGAAAGATAAATAAATGGAATGAATGAATGAATGAATGAAGGGGACTGTGGATGCTGGGAGAGGTGGACATCAAAGCCAAATTGGTCCAAGCCCTACCCAGGCGTGGATGCACTTTAAGGGTCCAGGTGAAAGGTGGAGGAAAGGAGAGGGAGAGGGGAGGGCAGCCTGGTCTAGGGAAAGGATGTGAGGAACGCAAAGAACATCCTTGGTTGGCCCCCAAGATAGGCGCCTAGGTCTGGGCCCCGCCTCCCTTTCTGCCCAGCTCCCACAGGCCCTGGTCCTTTCTAGGCGCTCAATAAAGAGTAGGTGAAATTTTGGCTCATCTACGTTCCTGTCAGCGGGCACTCAGAAAATGTTGACAAACGGATGGCTCTCTGCCGAAGCGTCCCCACCTGCGCCCCACTGGGCTCAGGGGGCGCTGTCCGGTCCCGCCTACCCGCGCGCCAGCTAATCAGCCCCTCGCAGGGCTCCGCGGCGGGAGGGAACGCCCGGGGCGAGGCCAGCTTGGGGCGGGGCCTGCGAGCCCGAGGGGCGGGTCCCGGCACGCCGGGCCCACAGGGGTAGGTGATCTACGCCGGGAGAGTGCGCTCCGAGCCTTGCGCTCGGAGGGGTTCGAGCCTTGGGGCTGATGCTGGAAGTTCACATTCCGTCTGTGGGACCTGAGGCCGAGGATCCCAGGAAAAGCCCAGAGAAAGGCCACATGGTGAGCGGGGAGCAATGGATGGGAGGGGACGCGGGGACCCGTTAGATTTCCCCGCGCGGAGCACAGTGGGGACCCNGCCTGCCTGCCGAGGGTCTCGGGCCGCTTGGGTTTGCCAGCTCCGTGGACGACGGTCCAGGTTCCTAAGGGACTGCAGGGACCTGGGGGGCGGCTCTGTCCTCCCTCACTCCTAAGCGTGTGGGGAGCGTGGGAGGGTCTCCGGAGAGTGGCTGGGCTCCTAGGCTGCTTTGTGCGTGGGCGTGTGGCGGGCGCGGGTCCCGCTGAGCCCTCCCGCGGGGCCTCACGCGCACCTGGCCGCTTGCCCGCGCCCGCCAGGTGTTCCGAGTGGAAGTGCTGTGCCGCGGGCGCAGGCACACCGTGCAGAGGCGCTACAGCGAGTTCCACGCGCTGCACAAGAGGGTGAGGCTCAGCCGCCGACTGACCGACCTCGGCCTGGTTCCTGCCCACCTCCTGGGAGACGAACTGCGGCCTCTGCCACCCCCGTTGCCGCCCCAGTCCCTGGAGGGCTCCTGTCCTGGGCACAGACCTCCCTGCGGGCTGCGGGGTGGCTGCAGAGGGGCAGGGTGCAGCCGTGGGTGCCAATGCGTGGCCGGCCAGACCTCGGGCGTTTGGGGGAGGAGGGTGCTGGGGCCTCTCTCCATCCTGTCCCAACCATCACTCATTAGGGTCTTGGAGGTGGGAGGCGGGCGGGGCTGTGGAGACTCTTGGCTAGGCCCCAGTGAGCTTGAGGGCTCATTCAGAATGCTTTGATGGCACCGGGGTAACCTCCTGGCAGATCAAGAAATTGTACAAAGTGCCCGACTTCCCCTCAAAACGCCTGCCCAACTGGAGGACCAGAGGACTGGAGCAGCGGCGGCAGGGCTTGGAGGCCTATATCCAGGTATGCATGGGGTTCACTCTGCTGCCCCCCCAGCCTGCTGGGCCAGAGGTGTGACCCAGATGGAGAGGTGCTGGCAGGGAGTGAAGGAGACCCACATCTTGAGCGTGTTATTTCCTACCCCAAGCCTCAATTTTCTGAACAGTAGTGGGTCCAAACAGCCCTCTCAGTATTGATAGAATGGAACGAGGTAACCCAAGGCAGTTGGTTTGAGTTCAGTGAAAGCTAGTTCTCTCTTCCTTCCAGGGTGAGAGCCTGTGCTACCCTCAACATGAGGATTTGGGTGGGAACCCTTCCCCCCACCTCTTCCTCACAGTGATGCCAGATTATAGGCCACGTTGGCTTCCTGGGCATCCACCTCATATAGTCACTCAGGGCCCAGTGCTGAGAAGGGCCCAAGCTTGGTTTAATGCTCTGCTGTGGCTTAGTCATTTTTTTGTTGTTGATGTTTTTTGAACTTTTAAAAAAATGTTTATTTTTGAGAGAGACAGAGTACAAACAAGCAGGGGAGGGGCAGAGAGGGAGACACAGAATCCGATGCAGCCCCCAGGCACTGAGCTATCAGCCCAGAGCCCGACGTGGGCTTGAACCCATGAACCATGAGATCATGACCTGAGCTGAAGTTGGCTGCTTAACCCACTGAGGCACCCGGGGGGCCCCTGGCTTAGTCATTTTGGAAGGCTCCTCAGCATTTCCATTTTGCACTGGGCTCTGTATGTATATAGCTGGGTCTGATTGTAGGTTTCCTCTGTTCTCCCCAGGGTGTCCTATACCTGAATCAGGATGTGCCCAAGGAGTTACTGGAATTCCTGAGTCTTCGGCACTTCTCCACCGACCCTAAGGCCAGCAGCTGGGGGTGAGCACCTCGAAGGGCCATGGCTGGGCAAGAGAGGGGCCCCAGTGTTGGGGGGACCCCAGTGTGGGGGGGACAGGGGATCTTTGCAGCAAGCAGGTGAGGAAAGGTTTTAGACTGAGACATGACCTCCCTCATTAGCTTTCTTGCCCCGGGCGGAGGGACTTTTCTAGACCATCTTGGTTACCCCAGCTACCTCCGGAACTGAGCTTGTTACAAATAGAAGCAGTGGTCCCCTGGGAGGTGTTGTGCTGGGCTGCCGTATCTCCACCCCTTCCTCATGCGAGCGTGCCTCCCCCAACTCCTACACCGTTAGCCGCTCACAGCGGGTCTCCGTTTTTCAGCGCCTTGGCGGAGCTCCTGCCAAAGAACAGCAGGCAAGTGGAAGCCCCAGCTCCTCCCACTCCCTCACCCCCCTCCCCGCCCAACTCAGGCTGCCCCCTAGTGGCCTTAGGCCTGCTGCCGTCTGGCCCATCCCACTGGTCCAGGTTTCTCCGTCCGTCCGTGCCTCCCCGCGACCACTTCCCAGTTCCTTTTTGGGTGCTTGGTGATATTAATCCTCCACCCGACAGGAGACTCTGCCCCAGCCTCCCCTCCCCTTCCACTGTTAGACACCCTCTCCCTCCCCCAGCTCCCAACTGCACCACCGGCCTGTCATCAGCTTCCACATGGATCCCTACGTTTGCATTCCATCCCCAGGTGAGGCAGGGGGCTCTGACCTATAATCCGTATTTAGGGCCTCTGGAGCAGGGTGGGAGTCAGGGGTGAACTTGCCGTTTTTCAGCTCCGGACCCCCAGGCAGCGTCTGCCTCCTAATGCCCTCCTTTGGGGCCTCACCTGTCCTGCTGCTGCTCTAGGCTGCTTTGTGTTCTCCTTGATGAGGCAGACATGGTGAAACCAACTTGGCTCTCCTGGGCTCCGTTCTTGACCTGCTTGGCTTTACCAAGTTCATGTGAACAGGATGTGAGCCAGGAACGCCAAGGCCCCGTTTGGGGCGGCCAACTTCTGTTACCTCTGGCCTCGGTGGGGACTCCTGCTCCTGAGGAGGGGGCTGAGCCGATGGGCAGCGGAGCTCTCGGAGCTGCAGGCCGGAAGCTCGGCCTGCCCCATTTCAATTCCCCTGCAGTCCGCCACCCCTTCCTTCCTTTTTCTTTCTGTCCCCCAGAGCCTCTGTCCAACATGGTGGTGAATGGCGTGCTCCAGGGCCTCTATGGCTTCGGCACCAGCTCAGCTACAGCCCAGCCAGAGGCTCCGTGTCACCTTGCTCCTTTGCCACTGGTGCCCTGACCAGCCCAAAGGCCTATGGGCCACCTGCCAGGACAGGCATGTGCCTCAGCGTAGGAGCCCCCGCTTCAGGAGGCTGGGTCCCTCTTGGCCTCGACCCAGTGGTCCCGACCCAGGACTTACCAACCCCAGATGCCAGGGCAGGGACAACAGGGGATAAGGAATAAAGGGAGAATTTAGAGGTAGGCTTTGAAAAGAGAGAGGTGTATTTCTTCACCTACCCCAGAAAGGGGCAGAGGACGAGCAACGGTTGAGGCACGGTAGTGGCGAAGGTTAGAAGCAGGAAGTAAAAGCTTCTGCTTGGAATGTTGTGGGCAGCATCTGGGAAAGGGTTCAGACCAGAGCCTCAGAAGGGGACAGGCACCCCCTTGCCACAGGAGGCCCAGCCATGCTAGGACAGACTTGAGTAGGTGTTGGAGGTCCAAGAACCCAGCCCACACACCGGTTTAAAAAAAAAAAAAACCCCACCTTTTGTTTTATTGGTCAGCACGGATTGGAGTTTGTTACAAAACGGGGCCTGGAGGCCTGTGGAATGTGAGGGGAGGGGTCCGCTCCATCTGATGCCAGCACTAGGGCCAGTGCGGCACCGAGCCCTGTGGCGGGCTGTCTTTACCGCCCGGAGGGCAACAGGGCCACAAAGATGGTGGCTCAAAGGGAAGAAGTCCCTGGGCCCTACTCCTTGGCGATTGCAAAAGGCTTCTCCACCTCGATCTTGCCGCAGTCTGCGATGGTCACATCCTTCAGGGGCTTGTCCCGACTGTCTGTCTTGGTGCTCTCCACCTTCCGCACTACCTCCTAGAAAGCAAGGCAGAAGCAGTAAAGCAGAGTGGGTCAAGAGGTCCACCCCGCAAGGCAGAGAGGCCCCACAATATGGCCGGGGAGGGCGGAGATGCCCATATGACAAAACAGCATGTAAGCTCCAGGCACCAAAATCCCAACAGAATTGTAGCCAGGGCAGGGAGAACCCAGAGGATGCAACAGTTCTGATCCTTGGAAGCAGGAGCCAGGCTGAGCTAAGGGCGAGAAGAAAGAAAAGGGTGCCTTGGGGAGTGGTACCAAGTGGCTTCTCAGGGACATCGTGTTCAGCTGTGTCCAGTACAATTCAGGGGGGGTGCCTGCACATCACTGGGTGAAATGGAGGCACCCGGGCAGCCTCAACAGGCCTTCTTGCCAGCCTGTGCCTGGGGCTGGAAGAATGGAGAACTTGCGGACACAGAGCCGTAGGGTAGTTCTTGATTCACCCCAGGCTGGTAGACCTGAATGCTGCTGTGAAGTTGGGTTCCCTTTTGGGAAAAGGATAAAAATATACAGTGCTTTCCTGATGAGAGCTGCCTGGGTTTAGCCCCTGAAACTCACCATGCCTTCCAGAACTTTGCCGAACACGACATGCTTGCCATCTAGCCAGGCTGTCTTAACGGTTGTGATGAAGAACTGGGAGCCGTTGGTGTCTTTGCCTGCATTGGCCATGCTCACCCAGCCAGGCCCGTAGTGTTTTAGCTTGAAGTTCTCATCAGGGAAGCGTTCACCATAGATGCTTTTACCTGGGATGAGACAGTAGGTCAGGAAGCTGAGTAGGCCCAGATCTTTGGGGTGAGGATTCCAGGGACTCGACCTGACCTTGGTGCCAGACCAGGCTCAAATGGATTCTAAGGACATAAAACCTATCACCTTCCTACCCTGTGGTCTTGGAGCCAAATCATGACGACAGACCAAGTGGGGCATGATGCCAGACTGATATAGTGAACAGCTCACCCGATCAATGGATTACTGTGAGAAAAGAGTTTAGTTGATTTTAAATAAGGCATAGATCAACAGCTACCCTTAGCTATGGTCTGAGAGGTCTGCCACAGGAACTCTGAGGGACTTTGGTGGAGAGAGGTGCTATGCAGGGTACATGAGAGGTTAAGAGCTCTCTGGAAGAGGACAGCTTTTGTTCCTAAAAGCACAAAAGATACTGAGACAAGGGGGGGAGGGGCTGCCACTTGGGTTCCAGAAAATCAAGAGCCTCTTATTAATGAATACAAAATAAAAGCTGCCTGTTGATGTGTGTGGTGTTTGTCTGCAACGGGTCTGAGGCCAAGGTACACGCCAGAGGGAGTGGGGCAGACCCCTACAACATTTCAGACATCCTCACTGAACTTTTCAGAGCTGCTTCCAGGAGAAATCCTGTCCCCTTCTTTTTTCCTGTCCTGTCTCAGAGACTCACGCTGTGCATTAGTGACTATAGGCCCCAAGAAACCCAGTAACAAAGTTTCATTTTGTTTTACCTAACACCTTTTTTTTCTATTTTTGAGAGAGGGAGAGGAAGAGAGAGAGAGGGAAAGAGAATCCCAAGCAGGCTCCGTGCTGTTAATATGGATCTCACAAACCGTGAGATCATGACCTGAACCAAAATCGAGAGTTGAATGCTGAACTGAGCTACCCAGGTGCCCCTACCCAATACCTTGCAAACTCACTTGCATACAAAGCTTTTCCCTCATCAGAACACCTTACTTTCATCCTGTGGTTCCACAGATTGGACCCCGCTTGGGGAGCTGTCCTGGATAGCTGCTCTCCAGGGGGGTATTTCTGACTCTAGCAGGTGGGGAAGGCTGAACTCGAGAGTCCCTAGATGCTGACAGGGACATCTCACACCGAGGCTAGGGGACCCGGCCCTCTGCAGTGACTCCTGGCCTCCCAGTCAGAGTCCTCTTTGTAAATCTCAACCGACTGCAGGATTTTCCCACATCTACTCTTTAATCACTTTCCCAACACACATGGAATCCTAAACTCAGATGAATAGCTCTTGAATTAAAGCTCAACCTTTGTCATCTTTCCCTCCAGACTTGTTATCCTTTCGACTTTTCCTTTGCATGTTGTCCATATGGTTCTCACCCCCATTAGTTGTGCGTCCTTCCTCTGCACTCCTGCTATCCCCGCTGCAGGTACCGCTAATGCTCAGAGCAGTACTGGCGTATGCCAGAGAACCCTCGCGAGCATCTTAAACCTATAAAAACTGCCACGTCATCCTCCCTAAAGCTCCTCTGCGCCTGGGTCCTCCGTTCAATGGAACCGCATTCCATGCAGGACAAAGCCCAGGTTCCTAGGTCTGGCCCTGACCCGCCACTCTGGGACCCCAGTGAGCTAGGTTCACCTTGGCCCTGCCTCTTTGCCCAAATTCTCTCCAGCCAGGACCCCAGCTCAAATCTTCCCTCACATTCACAAGGCTACTTTCTGATCGGCTTGGCCCGGAAGAGATTCCTCTATTGGTGGCACCTTGACAATGGCCTATTTACCATATGCCGGGCACCTACCACGTAGCACCCCCAACTCTTACCACTCTTACTTCACATAAACAAACTGAAGCTCAGAGGACTCACTTGCCTGATGTCACAAAGCACAAAGATGGCAGATCTCACCCGAATGTGTCTGACCCCGTGCGATCAGTGCTTTGCATCATGTCTACTCTGACCTCTGACAGCATTGCTGCCAATGGCTATCACTTCAGTCTGTGCTGTTACATAGCTTCCATATTGTTTTCACCTGGTACCTCCCACCTAGATGGTGAACAACCGCAGGACAGAGCCTGAGTATTACAGCCCACTTGTGCATTTTCAGGTGTTAGCAGTGAAAGCTAGTTGCTGTCCCACTGATTTTTGCACCCAGCACCTACCACAAAGCCTGTCCCGATAACTATAACTATCTGTTGATGCAGTAAGGGGCAGCCGCAGTCTTGAGGGAAGAGCATGCTGGGCACCCAAGTATGGTGAGACCCATGGGTTAGGGAAGTCCAGGCTATCTGTCCTACATGCACAAGTGATGCAAAGACATTTGGTCGGCTCTTGCCAAGTGGTCTCTGGGGGGAGATTGCTCCCAACCTCGTTGGGGCTTCCAAAGTTGCCCACTCAGGCTTTGCATGCGTGACCCAGAATCACCTCCCCATGTGGTACACTTTGCTGCCCCCCGCCCCCGCAGGTGATATTTTAAGAAAAGTCATCAAGGCTGCAGGCCTTGATTGGCAGGGTAATATCCACATGACCCCCTCACTTCTCTTGTACTGGGTTCCCTGTACAAAGGCTATGCAGCTGGTCTCAATGCAGGCGTCAGTCCTGACTTGAGCTGGGCTAGAAGGAGGTCTACCCAACACCGCCCGGCCCCCGCATGCTGGAGGCTGCACTAACAGACCCCAGACGATGTGAGGTTACCTCCAGTGCCATCTCCCCGGGTAAAGTCTCCACCCTGGATCATGAAGTCCTTGATCACGCGATGGAATTTGCTGTCTTTGTAGCCAAATCCTTTCTAGAAAAGGGAATGAAAATGTGAGAAGTGGCATGAGGCACCAGGCAGGTATTAGGTAGGCCCCCCAAGAGCGCAGCCCACAACTCCTCAGAAAAGAGACACCACTGATGACTAGATTCATCACTGGATGTGCCCTGAGTGAGCAGCTCCTGCAGGCCAGGCATGCAGCACACAGATCCGGGAGAGGCCAAGACTGCACCCTCCTCTGCCTTTATATAATTCTCACTTTACACAGTTCTACTTCACATAAGCTTCCACCTTTCCCCTGTTATGTTTTTCTAATCATAAGAACAGATCCAAGAAAACTGACCAAAACACATCAAAAAGTTACCTGCTGACTCAGTGGAAACTTAGAATAAGAACTTTTTCCTTTGATAATTTAATTCCAGTATAAAAACACACAATGTTATATTATTTTCAGATGTACAATACAGTGATTCAACATTCTATATAGTATTCAGCACTCATCCTGCTAAGTGTACTCTTAGTCCCTTTTGCCTATGTCACCCATCCCCGACCCCTGGCCCCTCTGGTAACCACCAATTTGTTCTCTAGAGTTAAGAGGAATATAAACTTTCTTAAATGGGGCACTGTTTCTTTAAAACTTGGGAAGCTCTGGGCTCTTTACCTTTATGAGAAAGTTCTGGTGCAAAGGCTACAAATATGTTTCCATGACTAATGAAATGTCTTAAAAATAAAAATTTTCTCAAAACAACAAACAAACAAACCAGGCTGTATTTCTGGATTCAGTTTATAAAACCCAGAAGATGTGACTGGTTCCTAGTACTACAGGGCAGCGGTACTCAGTGAGGGCTCCGGCTACAGACAGGCCATGCTCTGGACTTCAGTTTTCTGTCAGCTCTACTTGCCAACTTCACTTCATTTAAGTTGGACTACCTCTGCTCTGGCCACTTACCTCTCCCGTGGCTAAGGCCACAAAATTGTCCACTGTTTTTGGAACGGTCTTTCCAAAAAGACCTATGACCACCCGGCCTATATCTTCATCTCCAATTCGCAGGTCGAAATACACCTGAGGAAGAACACCATTTCAAAGTTAGCCTTTTAAAGGGGCCTTGCTAGGGAAGGGAGGGCCCAAGAAGCTATACCATGAAGGTGGGAAAGAGAGCGGTATTTTGAAAACAGTGATTCTGAACCTGATTTTGGTAGTGACAAAAACTATACCATGAGAATCTAATGACCCTTTTCCTAGAAAATGTTTGTCTGCACTCCCTTTAGACTACAGCGTAACAAACCACCTTTAATCTAAATAATGAGCACAGTTTCTAGAAATGAACATCAAAAAACCATAGAGAGGCGAGCCTAAGCTCACCACGCACGTTTATACTAGATTGCTCTGCTTTATAATTGGAAGTGCGTAAAATCTGGCCCAAGTTAAAAAAGAAAAAAAAAAGGATTGTTTGGCAGACGTGATCTTTCACCATTTTCCCGGGGTTGGACGGTATTTGCAAAAACACTGCTCTGAGGCTGACAGTGCCAGCCCCAGCTGGACAAGCCGGGCGTCAGCTCCTGGATCACAGCAGGGGCTGGGGTGTTGGAGAGGAGCCGAGCATTCTCCGGTCTCAATGAGCAGGACCGCACGGACGCCACGAGGCCACAGCCGGGAACCCAGGGAGAGGCTGAGCCAAAGCTGAGGACGCCTGGGCCTGAGCTCCGGGGGCCGAAATGCCTCGGACACCGTTAACCAGCGGCGCCGAAGCCGGAACCCCGGGGACGGAGGGCGGGCCCTGCCAGGCAGGTTTGGAGAGGAGAGGACGGACCTTGACGGTGACTTTGGGCCCCTTCTTCTTCTCGTCGGCCGTGGAGGGACCTGGCAACAGCAGGAAGAAGACGGAGCCCACGATGAGGGCAGCGGCGAAGAGCACCTTCATGTTCCGCTCGGAGAAGCGCAGCATCCACCGAGCGAAGCGAGCGCGGCCCGGGTAGCCGAGGGCCGGAAGAGGGTGGGGACGCGTCAGCGTGGGCTCCGGCGCCTCCACCGAGTGCAGCCATAGGGGGGAACCTGGGCTCCTGCCGGCCTCCTGGCTTGTGGCGAGCCCTAGTTTCCCCCTCTAAATTGGCGCCGGGTAGTAGGTCCCCGCGGGGGGCGGAGCCCGACTCGCCGACGCTGCTGGCTGAGACGCGGGCTCGTGGGTGGCTGCCACGTTACTGTGGCCTCATTGGTTCCCCAGCAAGCCAACGCCCACCCACGGGAAGAGAATCCTGGAAGGCGGCACCGCCGCCCCGCCCCGCCCCGAAGAGCGCGCGGATTGGGTCTCTGAGGAGACTACAAGTCCCAGCATGCAGAGCTGCGATCCCTTGGCCGGCTCTGCCTTTGTGGAAGTACAAGTCTTTTGGAGGGTCGGTTTGTGTTAGAAAGTCGGTGGATGGCGAGGGGAGAAGGCACTTGTTGCTTTCCGAATTGGGCCAGTCAAGCATCATTTGGGCTTAAATGTGGTAGCTTCCCAAAACTCAGGGCATGTTTGTGCCTACCCAGAGCGTGATCTTATACTGCTCCTTCTACTTGTCTTGTAAAACTTGCTTCAAAACCTTTCCTTTTTGACTTCGTCCATGTCACTATACTACCTGTTCTCTGGCCTTACCGTGCTTACTGTTGTATGTATGAGTCAATGCACGCTTTAATATTGTATATACTCTGGTTCTTAACTTTTTTTACCTATTTTTCCAGGTAACCATTTTTTTGTGTGTGTGAGCAACGGATTGTGTTGTACTTATTTTGTATACAACTTTGCCAACACTGCTGCAGGGCTAAGTGTTCCAACAAATATTGGTTGCAATAGCGTCATATTAGTATTGAGGTGGGAAATAATACCTATGAAACGGCCTGGTTGAGGTGCATTTACTTTTTTTTTTTTAATGTTTATTTTTGATAGAGCGTGGGGGAGGGGCAGAGAGGAGAAGACAGGATCCGAAGCAGGCTGTCAGGACGCAAAGCCTGCCCCCGCCAACTCACGAACCCTGAACCCCCAAGATCATGACTTGAGCTGAAGCTGGCCACTTAATGGACNCCTTTGTGGAAGTACAAGTCTTTTGGAGGGTCGGTTTGTGTTAGAAAGTCGGTGGATGGCGAGGGGAGAAGGCACTTGTTGCTTTCCGAATTGGGCCAGTCAAGCATCATTTGGGCTTAAATGTGGTAGCTTCCCAAAACTCAGGGCATGTTTGTGCCTACCCAGAGCGTGATCTTATACTGCTCCTTCTACTTGTCTTGTAAAACTTGCTTCAAAACCTTTCCTTTTTGACTTCGTCCATGTCACTATACTACCTGTTCTCTGGCCTTACCGTGCTTACTGTTGTATGTATGAGTCAATGCACGCTTTAATATTGTATATACTCTGGTTCTTAACTTTTTTTACCTATTTTTCCAGGTAACCATTTTTTTGTGTGTGTGAGCAACGGATTGTGTTGTACTTATTTTGCATACAACTTTGCCAACACTGCTGCAGGGCTAAGTGTTCCAACAAATATTGGTTGCAATAGCGTCATATTAGTATTGAGGTGGGAAATAATACCTATGAAACGGCCTGGTTGAGGTGCATTTACTTTTTTTTTTTTAATGTTTATTTTTGATAGAGCGTGGGGGAGGGGCAGAGAGGAGAAGACAGGATCCGAAGCAGGCTGTCAGGACGCAAAGCCTGCCCCCGCCAACTCACGAACCCTGAACCCCCAAGATCATGACTTGAGCTGAAGCTGGCCACTTAATGGACTGAGCCACCCAGGTGTTCCTAAAATCACTTTTTAAATATTAATATATAAAGTCTTGGTCTTCACAGCCCAAACTGTAGGTAGGTACAGCCCCGTTCCAAGTGTTGAACCCTGCAATTTGGTGTCTTCATGAGGTGCAGACCTAAATTGGAGGTTATGCATGGCCACTGGCATTAACTTGTCCTTGCTTACAATGAGGTCACCGCAGCCAAGCTGAGAAGCTTCCACAGTTCTCTCATATAAACACAGGTAACATTTGCTGTTTCTAATCCTCACACCTCAATCTAGACCATCTCAATCCAGTAAAGTTCTCCTAGGTAAAACTGTTGCACTGGCAAAGCTGATCTTCCCATCCCCCACCAGTTTTTTGGTCAGGCCTCTCTCCCCTCCATTGGTCTCCTGCCCTCCATAGCCAATGAGAAGCAAGTTTACCAAACTACGTTTGCAAAGTAGCCTTCTCCACCTGAAGAGCTAATGCTAAAATGCACAAAACCTGCCTCCTCCACAGCTCCCCCACCACTCTTGAAAGAAAAAAAGCTTGATGGATAAAATGCTCTCAATGTGAAGTTTTTCCTCTCAGGATGATCTTAACCATGTCTTCTGCTTATTTGCCTACCCAGTTAAAAAATAAATCTAGTAATTGGAAATGATCATCCCGATTGACAGTTATTTTGTGGCCATATATACACACACTTGTGATTTTATAATTACATATCATAGTTTTATTCTCTGTGTAGTGTTCATTAGTAGAACACAATTATAAAGCTATTCCAAAGCTGTTCCAGAGAGTAGATCCTAACTTCCTGATGTTCTACCACCTAAAAACCACAAGGAACCAGTATATGAGTGATAAATGTACAAGTTCTGCCAACTTGTTGGTCATTTAAAGTGACCAACCGGGAGCACCTGGTGGCTCATTTGTCTCAGGTCATGATCCCAGGGTCATGGGGTAGAGGAGCCTGCTTAAGATTCTCTCTCTCTGCCTGGGGTGCCTTGGTGGCTCATTTGGTTGAGCATCTAACTTCCACTCAGGTCATGATCTTGCGGCTTGTGAATTCAAGCCTGGGCATTGGAGCCTGGAGCCTGCTTCAGGTTCTGCGTCTCTGTCTCTCTGTCCTTCCCTTGCTCGTGCTCTGTCTCTCTAAAAAATAAATAAGCATTAAAACAAGATTCTCTTTCCCCCTCTGCCCCTCTCTCCAGCTCATACTCTTTCTCTAAAATTAAAAAAAAATGGGGGCACCTGAGTAGCCCAGTTGGTTAAGCATCAGACTCTTGCGTTTCAGCTCAGGTCATGATCTTGAAGTTTGTTGGGTTTGAGCCCCCCCATCTGGCTCCACACTGATGGTGCAGAGCCTGCTTGATTCTCTCTTTGTCCTTCCCCTGCTCGTGCTCTGAGTCTCAAAATGAACAAATAAACTTAAAAATAAAGTGACCAGCAAGAGAGAGCAATGTTCAACCCAAAGGAATGAAGCAAGAATGCCAAAGTATCAAGCATTATCTTCATTCACTGGAGCCCTGAATCATATCAAAGTTAATCCTAGCTGGATTCTTAGTCACAAACGAGCCAAGGGAAATTAAAACCAGACAAACCAACCAACTAACCAAACAAAATTAGTCAAGAAAGGTAAGACATTTTATTTTACATACAAAAAGGGTGCAAACTGAGTCCTTTCCTCCCCAAATTAGGGAAGAGGTATACTTAAAGATCACATTTGTGTTTTCCATGGTGCCCTAGGAAATGGGCTACTCTGAGATAACAATATCAAGACCCATTTCCCATTTTCTCCAAAGGTGGCTTACTTCCTCTGCAGAGGAGTTTTTCCTAATGGTGTACAAATCTCTCTCCCAGAGGAACCATTTCAAATACACTTGAAATTGACATTCATGTTCAAAAATACTACAAATTTCATTTTCACAGCTGAGCTTTGCGACCAGTGCCAGGGTTTATGAAACAACAATACATATCTAAAATAAAACAAAACATAAAAAGAAAAAAAAAAGGCATTTAACAATAAATCAGACACATCCACACAGCATTTAAAACTGATTTCCACAGCTGACTTATACATTATCTAGTCTTAAAAAATTGCAATCAACATCCCAACATCTTTTTAAAAGTACAATGGGCAAAGATTAAAGAAACAGACAAAATAATAATATAATAAATTAGAGCATGTAATATATCCAATGGGAATTGATGAATCAACATTATTTTCCATTGGGGGGGTTATAATATTTTTGGTTTCATCTCTATCTTTTCTGCTCTTTACTCTTCTGCTTGAAAAATGGGGCTCATTCCCAGAGCCAGCTTGCTGTGAAACTAGTTTGAGAAGCTCACTAGTTAACTTGTTTACTTCCAAGGATATTCATAAACACATGGTCCCAGCAGCCTGGCCTGTGAGTCTTTATGGAAGTGAAATGCACAGATGAAACCACGCGCACGTACGCACGTACACACACACAGGTATACAAGTGCAACCACACACCTATCTGTAAATAGATCTCCCCGCAAAGAAATGGCTCAACTCTCCTGAGACATTCCTAACAGATTGATAAGCCTCTTACAAAAGCTTTCAGTGCGAGGGCTGGCCTGGGATTTGGTGTGGAGCTCATGAAGAGGAACACTGAAATGTCTCACCTGCCCTGAAAGAAGGGGTCTGCAGGGCAGAGGCAGTCAGGACAGCTGTCGTCTTGCATGTGTTGTTGGGATGACTGCACTGCACCGCCTTTTATTACCAAGGATAACCCTCTGCTCTGAGACTCTGAAGGTGGTGATGGCACCGGAAATATGATTGCGAGGAGTAAAAGAAAAGCAACGAAAGAAATTCTGTCCACAGAACTGAGGTTTCTTTATAACATCAAGTTTGGTAACAAAACTAGAAATATATGGAGTACATGTTCACTTTTTCCTTTGTAAGCTGATCTACAAATACTGGAGTGGATTTCCTGGTTGCTTTTTGAGGAAATTTGTCAACTACTACGGTCTACATCCAGGGAACCTACTTACTATTTTTTAATACAATGGAGAAACCTATTCTTTTGCACTCAGTCACTTGCAAAAGGAGTTATGAGAAACATGTTTTTAAAACTGCTTAATTGATCAAAGACTTCCAAGATTTATTTGTGGCTAAAACACTGCTCAAACTCTGCAAACCCTCAGAAGGGCCATAGTTTCCTCTCTTCCTTATTCAGAAGCATAGCCACCCCTCTCCTGCCCCCTCCCAATGAAACAACAAAACCACAGGAGTCCCATTTTGATTCCTGCCAACCCTTCATAGGGAAGACTGGGAGTCCCTGGCCATTATTATCTAGACAGCGCTTTCCTGAAGGCCCAGAGGTGGCAAAAGCAAGAACCCCAAAGACAAGTGCCTGTGCTCAGATACAGCCAATCCAGATGGGGTGCCTCTTTATCCTGGCTCCCTAAGGGTTGCTGGAGTTCATCTGCCCATCTTTGGGCAATGGTGGGGACGGCGGCAGTGCACTGTCAAAGGCAATGTTGGCTGTTTGGTGCTGTAAGTTCCCAATCTGAGTAACTCTAGCCCTAACGTGGTTGATGCTGGAGATGACACTGTCAGGGCAATTCACTGGGAGTGGAAAACTGGTTTAAGCATGAAATTTGGAAGAGGTGACTGGGACATACAGGAGGCATGTGAAATTGGGAGAGATGCATCAGAAGATCAAGTTCTTTTGAGATGGTTTCTATGCGGCCATGGAAGGACTTATTTTTGAGAAACATCGGCCATGTTTGCTCACTGAAGGGGGGAATGAATTCTATCTTTTGCATACAAAAAAGTTAAGGCTATGATCTTTAGTAACCAATCCGTCATACATTTACCATCACTGCATATTTCTGACATTAGAGGAGGTTACTAATATGGAGAATCAACAATGAATATGCACTGTCAGTGTACATTTCCAGTGAACTAAGCTGGGATACAGACATGATGGACCCTCTTCTGGTTAATGGCAGAGGCTGTTTCTTTGTACTTGGAGTTCACGCAGATAAACAGGCAAATCAACATTTCTACTGGAAAGTCCAGGATTTTGCTGTCCTGTCACTCCTACGTTCCAGAGTGAAATGGAGCTGTAACTGGAGGATAGCCTAGTCCCTTGACTTGTACCTTCTTAGACTTGGTTTACTCCTAGACAGACCCAATATAGCAGAATGTTCACTAAGGCAGTCAGCAAAGTACACTGGCTGCTGGCACACTGCCCATCCTTGCAGAGTCCAGAGTGAGATCACCGCAAAAGGCCAAGGTGTGTGTGCAAGTGATCAACCTTTACCTGCTTGATTAAACAGACACAGGTCATCCTCTGGTCATAAAAGAAGGACCGTTTGTACCTTGGTGGATTCCTGGCCTGCTCACCTCAATCTGCTCAGGATGCAATGCCTGAAGGACTGTGGGGCTTGGGAGAATCCTAATGGCATATTAAGGGTATTTTTAGTGAATGCTGCTAGTACTTACTACTAACTCAGAAGCAATTGCATCACTCCCAGAGAAAAAGATCCCTAGGCACCATGCTGTGAAATGGAGAAAGTGTGAAAACTACAGAGTGGATTTGGGTGGGTGGTGGGTGGAGGGAGTGCCCAGCCTCAGAGACCAGGCTGAGGCACAGAACTCAGCAACTAGCAACAGGGTTGAGAAAGGAGCCCTGATGTGCTGGTGGGGATGAAATTGATGGCCAAATTATTCCTTAGGTAGTCTTTTTATTTACTTTTTAATTTTCAGGAAGATCACAACAGAATCTCTCAGGGGCCTGGGACCACCTTGGGAGTGCTAATGGCCTTGGAAGAATCACCATTACCCTACATGCCAGAGGGACCTGGGGCCTTTGCCTTTGTTATGAAAAGCAAATACCTAGTAAGAGATTTGTGAGTGTGGGGGGGGGGGGGGGGGAGA
>NW_027527920.1:9599453-9751081 GCF_008692635.1 Crocuta crocuta | reverse complement strand
TGAGGGTGGGGGGGGGGGGGGGGGGGGGGCAGAGAATGAGAACAGTGCATTAGGAAGGACCCCCCATAACTGCTTAGGTTTAACCCTTCAAGAGCTAGCCTATAAAAACATTTAAGACCAAAAAAAAAGTCACAAACTCAGCTGCAGGGGGGCCTTGCCCTGAGCCAAGCTGGTCACTGCGCCTTTGCTTTTTTGTGGAAGCAGAGGTGGGGAGGCACTTAGTAGGGTGTGGAGTGCCAGGATGCTAGAGGCTTTGTCACTACTTCCCCTTGCCCTCCCTTGAGAGGCAAGGTTTTTTTCTACACAGGGATAAGGAAGTTAAAATTTCTATACAGGAAGTCAGAGTTGCCCAAATGCCAATTGAGAAACTGTACATTTCTGTGACGGTGCCTTAACCACTAGGTAGTATCAAGGAAGCAAACCTCAATATTCAAAATCCTTGTGGAAAAGGGATGTGATGCTGTGTCTCCCAGCCACTCTGTTTTGTATACAGGAAAATTTCTTTGAAGAAAATGAAAGATTACAATCTTTATATGAGCTGAGCAGGTTTGAAGCCGGTAAAATGGTATTTCCTAGCCAAGGCCCGATGGAACAGGTGAAGCCCAGTAACTCTGATCCATGCCACTGTTGCTATCTCTGCTCCATGTAAGATACATGAAGGGACTCGGCAGGAAATGCCAACTACCAGAAAGTATCCCCACATCCTCCAGTCCAAAAGACGGCCCTCTGCCTCAAGCCAGAGGCAATGATTTCAGAGTTTCCAAAACCACCAAACTAAGTCACCAGCCACTGTCCTCCTTGGTTAGCTCACCCTACTCCCAGATACAAGGCCTTGTTCCCCGCTGTGATTCTTTCTCCTCTGTCATATCTGGAAAGAGGTCACTGTTTGCATGAGCCACTGAACTCAAATGAAAATTGAGCACAGTAAGATTAACTCCACACATTACTTTCCAAGCAGTGAATGAAGAACCAAGACCCCTCATGGTAGCAGATCAGGTGACTAACCCACAGGGGGAGGCAGACAGTGGACTGGGGAAAACATGCTCTAGGTACATAGCCATCTGATTTGGAAGGAGTCTATATCCACTTGAGAAGATAATTTCAGACCTTTCATTTCAGTATCCTTTCCCCTGGAATTTTCCAGCACCAGCCAATCTTACCTTCCTGTTCATACAGCCCCACGTGCTCAGTCCTAAGCCTGCTGCCGTGGACCTGCTGGGAGATCTGCAGGTGCCTGGATTCTGGTAAGGCAGGCCGGCCCAAATGCATCACTCAGCTACTCGGGCTTTTACTTCCTGGCCCTATGATGGCAAATCCTGAGGTTCTTCTGGCAGACGGAAGGCAGGCTCACTTAGTCCTCCTCTTCTTGTCCACTAGCGGCAATACGGCGGTGGCCATTTCATCACTAATGCTGTCCCCCAAGTCACTAAGAAAGTCACATGGCTATCTAGTGGGAAGTCCCTGGCAGTGGAGGAAACCAACATTTCCGATTTTTTTGTCAAGCATCTCCTTCTCCGGGTCATAGTCTGGCTTGGCTGGCTCATCCCGTGTGCTGGAGAGCTAGGCTGTCCAAACTGTAGGCTGATGAGGTCAAGAGGCTCTGGTAGGGACATTCTTCAGCAGCTGAGAAGATGAATGAAAATTCAAGTATGTTTCTCTGCCAACCTGAGTGTTTACTCAGAATGACATAGAGTTTGGCTTCTTCTCTTCTGGGTGCTGCAGACCCAACTTTTTCCATTGAGAATGTCCTCTGGACCCATGTTCTCTCTGAATGGCTTGGCCGGCCCCATCCCCCTCAAAACAGAAAAAGGTAAAACTCCCAATATAACCAGACACAATATGCATCTGCCATGTTTTTTGTAAAAAACAACAACAAAAAAAACCCCAAAACTAAAAGTGCAATAAAGTCAGTTTTTTTTTCCGTTGCTCAGAACAATTTGCATTGTCCTACTACCATCTGGAGAACAGAGTTCGCTTGTCAAGAGAGCGAAGAATGCCAACGCGCAGGGACAGTAGACTGCAGATTTCTCACAGCTTGTGTCCGACAGTGTAACTTGACAGGAGGGAGGGCGGGAGGACCCTGCACCCTGTGGCCAGCTGGGGATGGAGGCTGCACAGGCACAGAGTAGGGAGCCATCTGCCAGGCACACCTGGTAGCTGGAGAAGGTTCTTCTCCCACCAGGCCTGCCATCTTCCCCCTGCCTTCTTGGCCAAACCCCCAGCCTCTTGAGATCCTTCAGCAGACAAAGCCTTTAACTCACTAGCTTTTATGCTGGAGAAGGTTGAGGGTGGGGCAAGAACCAGGAGTAAACTACTAGGGAAGAAAACAGTAGTCCTTGAGTTTTTGTGAATGACACCTTCACTGTAAACAATAGGAAGGAGAGTCAACCAGGCAGCCCCGAAGGGCAAGCAGTGGAGGAGCAGCAGCTCTGGGACCTGCTCAGAGCTGTAGGCAAGCGGGCATGGCCACTGACCCACTGGGCCCTGGCTGCCCGCACTGGCTCCTTCTGGGGGCATCTGTTTTCTTTTTTTTGGTTTGGATCTCCACCCTCCCCCATACAGGAGTCCCTTCCAATGAAAAATGGCAGGAGCTGCGGGTGCAATTGAGTTAGAGACCCCAGGGCCTGAGGACTCCTGGTAGGCACTGGTCACTTGTGGCGCTGGGCAGTCTTCTTCCTTTTCCTCTTAAAGAAACAGCAGCACCTGGAGTACAAGGAACATTCCAAGTCAGTGCAGGAGGCCTACAGCTTCAGACAGACTTCTGCCTGCTTCTGCTTACTTCCTGGTGGGCAGGGGGAGGGGGGGTAGGTACCCCCTGGTACCCACCCACAGGGCCACCCACACGCACCGCCTATAGTGCACACGCTGGAAGCAGTGGGCAGTGCCTGTCAGGAAAGCCAAGGGAAATAGCTGCTTAATTTCAATCTTCAGTTACCAAACTTAATCATCAAAATGTTGCAGGCTAGGCAGGGTCCAAACAGGCATTTTTTGGAAGGATGAAGAAGGCTTATTTCCCAGTCTATTACTGAACCCACATATTTTATCTTTATCTAGAACCAAGGCTGGGGGGTCCTCAGGGTTGCCTAAGACTAGCCTGCATTGTCTGCCCCTTGATACAGAGGGCACAATAATTTAATGCAGCTTCAATGGCCAGCGGGTATGGAGCTAAACTGAGGCAAACAAACCCTCCACAAAATATGATTGCAATTTAGCAGGATCTCATGATGCTGCCAATGAAGGATTAAGGATTCTCTCCATCCCATGCCCCCATCCCCACCCAGCTACCCAGAGCAGGCAGAAGGAGCCCCAACTCTAATAGGAACTGTGAGCCTAGATCCCCTGACTGAAATCAGCACAGCCCACATTTCATTCAGAGAGGACCAGTGCCACAGCCCAGGGGCTGACCATCAGCAAGCATATGGCTGCAGGGTCCTTGGCTTAGCTACTGAGGCCACTGCTGCTGTGCCAGACAAGGTGAGAGGACTGGCCCTGTGTAGGGTGGAGGTTGGGGTCTGCCCCCTTCATCTGCCCACCAAGCGTGCCCCTGGACAACAGCCACAGCTCCAGCACAGCCCTAGGCCCGAGTATCCCCTCCTTACTCCTGTCTCTGGAATAGGAAGCAGCTCTTGCTGAGGCATGACTAAGTCCAGAAGGGGGTGATGAGGGCTGTGGCAGAGCTGGTGCATAAGACATGTCCTTTCCAGGAAGCTGACACATGGGAAATGAGGATGTGAGAGCCAGGAGGTGTGGATGAGTCAAAGATGCCAGATGGTGGGGGGAGTCAAGCTGCAAACTTGTTGGACCCTTGAAAGGTAAGCTTTTCGGAGAAAACTCTTTCTGGTTCTCTTGCCTAAATCCCCCTGGGTTTAATGCCAGGGCTGTTCATATGAACATCGAGAAGTGGTGCTTATTTCCCATTCTCCTAAGTTCTCCAGTGTCGCTAAGATTCTCTCCTTTTTCAGTCAGGCTCTTTGGTATTTCCCCCACTAAATGGACATTAAATTTTGTAGGACATTTCTTAGAATGCAGAAATAGACATTTATACATGTAATGATAGCCTTTAACTATATGTGAATGAATCAAACATAAAAAAAATAGGACCTTCTTAAGAGAGTCTTAAAAAAGACTTTCTGAAGGTATCAATGACATTTGTGAAACACTATTTTTTTTAAGTTTATTTATTTATGTAATTTCTACCCCCAACACAGGGCTTGTACTCAGGACCCCGAGATCAAGAGCTGCACGCTCTTCTGACTAAGCCAGCTGGGAGTCCTGTAAAATACTAAATGGTCATGAACATAGTCACTAAAGTGACTAAAGTGGCATGTGTATCTGGAGACGAAATAAATTCTTTCAAAGAAAAATGACCAATGCTTCTGTTTAAGATAGTCCTCTCCCCGAGAAAACTTCAAGAAAAAAATGATCTTTTTCTATTACATATGCTTTAGAAAATGAGCATTTTCCAAGTTGAGAGTCCTGATATTTAATATTAAACAAGGCCAATTAAACCTCATGGGAGCAGCAGTATTACACCAGAGTTATCTGTTCCCTGTTAACCATGATTTTCAGAGACATCATTAATATTTATGTCAATTTCTATTCTTATTTTTTTTGAGGATGCTAAAATGAGGATTTTGTGTTTTTAGTAAGTAACAGCAATCACAAAGAAGTCAGAAATACTATTTTGGTCCCTTTCAAACTACACTATTTCTCTTTTACCTCCTTTGAGGCAAGTCCTAAGAGTTAGTGTCTGCTTACAAGCACATCATAACCTGATGTGCCATGCTGAACTTCCCTGACTGGAGGGCAATGCGCACCACAGTTTAGAGCCCCAAATTAATTTTTGCTAGTTACTGTAGTTAAAGCTTCAGCAGTAGCAGAAGCTTTTCATAGTTCTACCTGTGAGAAAATAGCCCCACAATCTGCTTTTCAACTCTTTGGTTTCTGTGGTGACTAGCAGCAACAGGACCTATTGAGCTGGGTCAGACCCCAGGCCAAGCCCACCTACTAATTCCACATAGAAGTCTTACTCTCCAAAGAGAAGGAACGTCAGTGATGAACCTTTCTTGTGTTGTAGGTATTCTTGTAGTTGATTCTTTGATTGGATGACCAGAAGTTCTTAACATGCTGGAGTCAGAATCAATCTAGTCTCCCTACCCACAAGCCACCAAGTGCTCTTCCCCTCTGAGCCACTACCTCTCCCATACTGCTCTCTTGCTAAGTCCTGGCTCTCTTCTTTTGCTATTCCTTTGCCAGGCTTCTCTTCTTTGGTATACTTTTACATTCTTCCCTTACTCTAATACCTGGCTCAAGCCCCACAGTATCATGAAGTCTTTCTTGACCTTTCCTGTCCATAGTGGCCTCTTGAGGGACAATAACAAGTCTCCTGGAGAACTTGTCCTTTCTAGTATATATGTCTTATTTCTATAGCTAGACAGCACCTAGCTTTATGGAGTACCCAAACTAGATGGCACCTAAGCTCTTGGGTAACCTACGCCCTCGGGGAACCCCTTAGAGTCCCAAGCACAGCTGGAAGAGCACATAGTAGACCCTGTATTTGCAGTCAGGATTATGTGACTGACATCTCACAGGGAAAAAATAGACTATGACAATGTCAGATTTACACAGACATGTTTGCTAGATAAACAGGTCAAAGGTACTCCTCAGTAACAAAAGACTACAAATTCTATTTCCATAAAACCTGACTGTTATCTTCCATATATCCCTAACCCTAAGGAAGTCCCACAGGCAACTTGGCTTAGACCCATGTGGCTCAGAAACTGGTGCCCAACCCAATCACTGAAGACAAATAGAAACAAGGTAAACACAGAGTCCAGTAGGCTGTTATCACCACATAGAATATGACCCCATGCATGCAGACATTGTAGGGAGTTATAATTCCAGACTGCAACAGACCAACCCGTTTAGGAGAACCTGGAAGGTCACAGGCAACGTCTAAGAAGAAAGCTAGGGAGAGGGCTCTTTCTTGTAGCGAGAATGTACTGAACGTAGATTCTTTAGGGCTTCCTCTTCCACTCAAGGAACCTTTTTCAGGAGTGGAAAAGAGGGGCTCCAGTATCTCATTAGCCAGGTTAGCCCTTGTCCCGCTAAATGTACTCTTACAGGGAAAAGAAAGACAATAAACGAAAAACAAACAGAAACTCTCAAAACAACAACAAAATGTCCATTTCTCTCCCCAAGAAGGAGCTCTTTTTGAGAGACTCATTCTACAGAAGGAAGAACCAGTGGAATCAAAGGAAAAGTCACAGATTTTTTGAAAGCAGCCAGGTTAGAGACCAAGCCACAGAATGGGAGATTATCTGGTGATAACTGCCCTTGGGATTGTGAAGAATAATCTAAACAACTGATAGAGTAACTTTGTCCTCCTGCCTCTGTCCCTCTCTGCCTGATAATATCTGGTCTATTAATCTTCGAGACAATTCACTCAGCTAAAAATAGAAAGATAATTTTGGATACTGTGGGATATTGTTTTGAAAGGAGGAGACAGCAATGAGATGGGTTTGAAAGGAAAGAAGGAATGGATTAATTCCTGGGTGTAGGCCTGCCCCATCCCCACCCTGTGGATCTAGTTCCCCAGTCTGAGTGGTTATGGCACAAGGCGGCGTATGGAAGCCATTCAGTGTTCCTAAGGCATTTTGTTTGGCTTTGCCAATCCCAGCCTAGTCTGGTCCGCTCCCCTAGCATGTGGACTGGAGAGAGGGACTCACCACAGGTTGAGCATTTTCAGGCAGCTACAGAGTGTGTAAAGAGAAAAACACAGAAAGGAAGAGAGAGAAAGAGAGAGATATTAGTCCACAGAGGTGAGATGGAAGCGACTCGCTGTGAGCCATGCAAACATGCAGTATGTGTCGGTGTTTCGTTTCTTCCTCTGTCGAGGCAGGGGGAGTAGGCCCAGGCCCCGCAGCCCCCACACTAAGATGGAAGGGGCAGGTGCCTGGTAGAAGCATTGAGGAGGGAACTGGATCTCAGTGAAGGGTAAGGTAGAACAGAAAGAGTTGGTGGGAGCCCCACAGTGGGTTTTCCTGGGCAATTTCCGGGAAGGTAGCAGGAGAAAGAGGACATGATCCTGCCTGTAAGAATTCAATCAAGCACCAAGTGAGCCATTTTGGTTCCCACACAAAGTCTTACTGAGCAATGTTAAGTTGACCTTCCAACTATTCTGAGGGAAAGAGAAGTCCCTAGCCTTTCTAGAAGTCCAACATGCCTGACCAAATCGGCTGGCTGGCAGTTAGCTCTTCCTCTAACGGAGGGAAAAGGCTTCAGCAACACTTTATTTTAGTACATAAATCAGAGCAAGGAGGGTGCACTGCTCTGGACTAAGGCGTCACTGCCAGAGAAGAGCCAAAATCCCATTCTTGTTAATTTTCAGGAGAAATGAGGTCCACATTTTCTAAGCTATAGCTAAAGTCAGTGGATAGCCAAAAAGCTGCCCAGCCTTACCAGTTACATTTAAACTAGGACATGTGTCTTATAGCCAGAAGAAAAGGGCAGTTAGATGTTCATTTTGTATACAGAACAAAAACCAAGACCCTGTTATTTCTTTCCTCCTTTATATAAAACAAGCTGGGTGAATCAAATGCTTGTAAGTGAAGGTTTCACTTATCTCCCCAGTCTCTGGTTGAATCTTAATATAGGCAACAGCTCTCTTTTTCCCGAAAGCAGGCTGCATGGACAAATGGCATCACAGCTGCGTGCAATGAGGGGTTGTTTGGGACGTCTCGTGCTTCTCTAGCTGTGACTTCTTCCCATGAACATGAGCAGGTGGATTCATGGCTACCCCCTCCTTCCCTCCAAAACACATAGAAGGCCAAGAAGAAAAACACATGGCCCTGCCAGACAGTTCCCTGGGCAAGATGGATTGGTAGCTCATGAAATCACTAGGGGAATCAGCACACACAATACCCTAAGCTTTGAGCTTCTGGAGGACATCTGGTCAAATATAATTGCTCCCCTGTGGTCCATACATTTCAGAAGGCCCAAACCTAGAACTGGTAGCAGTCACAACAGTCCTTCTTACTAAATGGGGAGACTCTGAACTCTCTTTACAACCTAGAGTTTAGATCATACCAGAATAGAAGTCATCACATTGAAATCTCTTCGTGTGAATGGCCCCCTATTTTGCACACAGACACAAACACCACACTTACATACACAATCAGTGTACACATTTACCAAAGTGAAATGAGAGAAATGGGTTCCAAAGATAAACCTGTATAGGGCAGACGATAAGACTAAAGCTCTTTCAATCTAGGTATTCACAATACACTATTAAATTCAGAACTAAAATTCTAGCCTTCAAAGTAATAGCCACAACATGAATTGGGAGTGAGACAGGGTGAGAATGGGTACAGCCATCCTTCAAGCTGAGACAGTGTGTGAATCAGAATGTGCCTAGTGCTGTGTTTCCCAACTTTGGCCACACATTCAAATCACCTGACCTTTAAAATTTCCTGATGCTTGAGCCATAATCCCAGATAAATCAGAATCTCTGGGGACAGGATTCAGGTATTTCTATTTTCTAACACACCTCAGGTAATTCCAAAGTGCAGCCAAGGTTGAGACCCCAATGGATAAGGAGTACCATACTGTTTAGTTGAGAGGATGAAGCTCTGTCAGGGAAGCTGAAACACTGTGAGTACCATTAAAATCTCCAAAGTCCCTGAGAACAGGGTGCATGTTTCCTTACTAAAAATGGCTTCCTCCCAGGATTACAAACTCTCCCTGCCTTTCTTACTTCTCAGGGCCCTATATAAACCAGGAGAGGAGCATCTGAAGCTGCCTACAGTCAGCAGGGATTTGACAAGAGATTGTTCAAGTCATCCTTGATTGCTTTTTATCTACTGGGTAGGAATCCTTAAAGGATTCCTTTCCTTTCCAAGGAAAGGACCTCTTGGGAGCAAAGTGAGCTCATCACACAGATGGGCAGGACAGCAGCGGAGCGGGTGGAGGTGGGGACAACCATGAAAAGTGTAACTGGAGGGAAGAATGCAGGTCTTGACTGGCCTCCCACCACCTTACCCCCTGGGTTGTAAGTGCGTTCTAGCTTGTACTGAGGCCATCTGGGGGCTCAAGAGAGCACTGAGGACACACGTATCACTCTTAATATGTCATCTGCTTCTGGGAACAAGATACCAGGATAGCCTGAATGTTCTCAAAGGGTTTACAAGAAAGGTCATCTGTATCAGCTTGGCAGCAGTCACTGATTTGTAAAGGACTTCTCTCTCCCTGTCTCATATCTCATGCCTTCTTGGGAGTTTAAATCTGGATCAGAATTTGGGATGGGGCAAAAAGGGGAAGGAGTGATAGAAATGCTACTTCTGTGGCAGCATAGGCAGTTATTTCCCCTTCTACCCCATATGCTAAAAGTTTAACCACACGCCATGCAGAAAGCACCAGGAGGCTGCTGGTATGGGCAAGGCAACACGTTCACAGGCAAGAGAGGCAGAAAAGGGAGTGGAGTCACCGCCCCATCTTGAGAACAGTGTGATTTCCTCTCCTCCCAAGACTCTTTTACTCATAGGTGTAGAGACTATCTTGCCTGACTTATCGGAGTCTCTCAGAATCCAGAATCATTTTAAGTGAGAACAAAATGGCCCTGAAGCCCTAAGTCTAGGGCTGTACACATAGAGTTGTTAGCCAAGAACCAGAAATCAAATGCTCTTCAGTGTGGCCCATGGTTTAGATAAGCAGACTTTTTCTGTATCCAGGAGGGAGCAAGAAGCTCCAGGGACCCAAGAGGCTCATGACTACTATCTGTTCTAGCTCTTATATCATGATTCTTTTAGTTCACTAGGCCTTTTGGCTGATGTGGACTAGAAAAATGTGATGGTCTTCCCAGAAATCACAGCTAAAGAAGGGCAGAAGCAGCCTTAAGGTATCATGCAAAAAATAAAATGGTCAAAGGAAGAAAGCTGAGGACACAAGCATGAGGAATCCAGTCTAAGATGAGCAGCACATGGAGAAGAAGAGACAGAGAAGACTTTTCAACTTAGGACTCAAGAGCCCCCTTGAAAGATGAACGTACTTAGCTTCCTCGACTACCTCCACCTCGGCGTGAGCTGTGATTGGTGCATTGGAGTGGGCTCCTGTGGGGTCATCAACATTCAGCTCTCCATTGGTTGAGCTAACCACCTGAAACAGAAAGACAGAATGTGACAGACACCATGGCAACAGAAGCCTCCATGCCAGCACCAGAGAGGGTCTCTAACCAAGTTCTAGTCTTTAGCTGAGATACTGACCAGGCAGTGTCTGGAATACTGGTTTTTCTGGGCTGAGGACCCAAATGTCCTAATTTAGGTAAGGTTCCCAGCGCCACACCATGTGAGAACACAAAATGCAATGATGTAATCCCATAAGAACTTCCATACTGAATGTCTACTCTGTGTCAGCGCTCTGCTACACCGTGAGTAAATTTAATCTTCACAAAAAGCCTATGAAATAGGTCATGTCACTCTCTTTAATTCTACTTCTCTCAGTTTCTTATGCTGTAATTATAAATATACTCAGTAATGATGCTGAAAAAATTCTAAAAAGAAAATCAAGAATGGGCAACAGAGACTATAAGCAATCACACTTTCCTTCAGAAATTTCTTCATGGCTTTCATCACTGGTTTGAAGTTACTCAAACAGCAAGACTGCCACACCCTCTCTGGTGAGGCGGCAGACGGTAAGGAAATGCTTTCCCTTGGAAGACCAGTCTTATTTCAACAACCTTTATTTCAGGTTTAGTGTCATCCCACTTTTCACTGACGGTCCCCGAACTGTAACTGAAGGCTCTCACTCCTGTCATCTGGTTAATGTGGACCCGATCAGGCTTCTCTTGCTTGTGCAGCTGCTTCTGGCACCTGGCTTCATTTCCAGCACATGATTCCTGTTTATGTGGGTGCTGGGGAGTGGGAAAAGGGACCCCGCTGGACAAACCACTCTGCTGTTAAAGACCTTGGCTGAAACATGGGAAAGAACCACAAAATAGGATTTAATGGTTCGGATAGCATATGCCCTTGGATAAGTAACTTCAGCTATTTGAGACTGTTTCTTACAGGTGGATGTGAAAATTATACAAACAAATGGAGGAGACAGTGTCTGGTACAATACCTGGCACACTACAGTGGAGGTAGCACAGCATACACAGCAAATAAGGAATGGAATCCAGATTTAGTCAGCCCTGGGTTTGAACCCTAGCTCTACCACTTACTTGCTGTGGGTCCTTGGGCAAGACCCTCAATCTTTCTGTGCCTGAGCTTCCTAATCTGTAAAATGGGGAAACAGTGCTGCTTACCTAATAGGGTTACTGTGCAGACAATCCACAGAAAGTGCTTATTAGCCCAGTGCCATGGTACATGGTAATAGCTCAGCAAGGGTTCGTACTACTGTTATTCTCCCTCCAGTAATGTTTATTTTTATCCCTCTCTAGATCTGGGGTCCTCACGAGCAGCTAATTTGGAAAAAAAATTTCCTGTGCAGTCATAAAGAGGAAGGCAGGAGGATATGTTTAGTATAAGGCATCCTTGGGGTATTTACTCAAAGAAAAAAGAGCACATAAGGTAAACACTACTTACAACAGTCTCTACTTACCATTATTTCTAAACCAGAAATATGTACTATTCTTATTGTTAATACATGCTTAAAAAAATTGAAACACTGTTGTATGGTTAGTCATAAGAAACCTACAACATTAAATTTGGACTTACCCAATGGATCTGCTAGTGATCAAATTTAGTACCTTTGATTAATGGAACCACTCAACCTTATTTATCTCCTGATATGATATAATAAATACTATATAACATATATAACATTAAGTAATATTCTTGTCAAAAACAAGTTTTATCTGATGTGGAAACTAATTTGACAATAAACTATTATAAAAAAAAAAAACAAGTTTTATCTGAACTTTTGGTATGATAGAAAAACACTGACAAACCCAAAATGCAGGACATTCTATAGGAAAGCAAGCCTGGACTCTTAAAAAACTTTTTTTCCCCCTCTTAACACAGGGGTAACTGTTATAGATTAAAAGATTAAGCAACTAAGAGACTGACAGAGACTAAAGGGGCATAACAACTAAATGCAAACCTTGATTAGATCCCAGATCTTATAAAATTTCTAGTTGTATACAACTGGAAATGCAGTATGGATTGTGTATTAGATATTACAGAAAGATTATTCTATTTTATAGATATGACAATGGTGTTGGTTACATGAGAGAATGTCTTTGTTCTTAGGACATGCCAACTAAAGCATTTTGAGATGAAATACAGTGACATTTACAATTTACTTTCAAATACTTTAGCACACACTCTCCCCATGCTACTACCACAGAATTAAAGAAAATATGGCAAAATCTTAATAATCATTAATTTAGGTTAGGGATATATATGGGTTCATTGGACCACCACCACTACCACTAACTTCTCCATAAATTTGAAAATTTCAACATGAGAAGGAAAAAGACCAGGAAAAACAAAATTTGAGGAGTGAAGGTTTACAGATTAGAGAAACACAGCTCCTCAGGCTAGTGCTGTCCTGTTAACTTCTTCAGCCTGCATTTATTTCTTGGGGCACAGTCTGGCTGCACACTAGAGGTCATGCTGGTAAATACATTCTGCATGCACAAGGGCTAGAGAAGAAAGCATCATAAGTTTCTTAAAGAACAATTCCAGAACCAAGTAAGAAGTTAAAGAAAATGTCTTGGCCTCTATGGATACAAATAAAGTAGGAGTCAGCAAGCATCACCACTGCCGATTACTTGGTTTCTTTGGGTGGTGGTGCCAGTCCGCAGTATTTCAGCTATCTCCTGCTAACTTCTTGCTAAGATTGCCACTTAGCCTATCAGCAATATCCTTGGGCAATCTAAGGAAGAAGAGGTGATCTCCATTTTACAGACTAGATGTCTTATCTCTAACTGTATCGCCAAATACCTGGTCTCAAATGGGAACCTAACCACCAGGTGTCTAACTTTTAACTATAAAACATGCTTGGGAATTAGTGGCTATTTACTTAGGTCTTTAGAGCATCCACTTCAGGCCGGAGGTAGTTTGTCAAACCACTGAACTGCTGCCTAGATGTTCAATGGAACAAACACTAGTGCAGGTGACCAAAGAGCTGGAATCCAGGCCTCACTCCACCATCAGCCTCCTCTGATTTCTAATTCTGTAAGACCAGGCCAACAACTTTGGTCCCACCTATCTCATGATTACCATGGCAGTTAAAAATAATGATATGGAGGAAAGCAATTAAAAAAAATTTTTTTTTGGTAATGTTTTTTATTTATTTTTGAGAGAGAGAGAGAGAGCGCGAGCGTGAGCAGGGGAGGGTCAGAGAGAGAGGGAGACACAGGACCCGAAGACAGGCTCCAGGCTCTGAGCTGTCAACACAGAGCCTGACACAGGACTCGAACCCACGAACTGTGAGATCATGACCTGAGCCGAAGCCGGACGCTCAACTGACTGAGCCACCCAGGCACCCCAGGAATTTGGAAAATTGTAAAAAACTAAAAAAAAAAAAACCTCCCACAAAACCCTAAATCAAAACACCCTTAAGAATGCAATAAATTATTGGTATTTTAAGCAGCAGCATTCTTATACCTTTCCTACTCAATTTTTTAGTGTAACTTCATTAAAAAATAAGCTTATTTGTGTACCTGGAATACTGAAAGTTATTTTGTTGTAATCACTATCAAAATGAATCCCATATTTTTCTGGCTATATCAGGTAAGACCAAAGTAATTAATATCATAAAGAACTACCCATGGAAGAAACTAAGGTGAAGTGCTATTTTGAACTTTAGTCCTTAATATCAGTAACATCTCTTTTAATAGGTAATTTAATATTTTAAGTTAAAAACTTGAGTTAATAAGTCCCATCTTTCAAAACATCACTGTGAAGAAAAGTGAGAGCTATATACCAAATTAGCCAAGAGTCAATATTTCAATCCTACTTCTTACAACTAACATATTTGGTAATTCTGTACTTCAGCTTCCCTTATCTATAAGATGGGAATAATACTGGCCTCAACAAGAACTGTAAATAATTAAAAATTGTAAAGATTTGAGCAAAGTAATTATTAGTTGAAAGTTAAATGTCATTCTTAAGTCTTACGCCCTTGCTTGGTCCTGGAGATTTCTAGATATTTCATATACATTTTCATTTAAAGAACTCTGGAATCGTCTTTTTGAAAGAGAAAAATATACTACCTTCTTGAATTTAGATCTTCCACATGTGGAAGAACTGTGAAAACAGTGAAAGGATGGGAATCATGGTGGGGGGGGCGGGGTCTGCATATTAAATGGACTAGAAAAGGAGTGTCCATGTGTCTTACAGAGCAAACTCTTCTCATCTTGGTGCTCTGTACTCCCTACCAGGTTTGTGGTGTCTGCAGGTCAACCAGGTAGGCTCAGCATGGTTTGAACACATTGCCTTTGGGAAGTGAGACGACTTGAAAATATGTGGGCATCTGCTGTTTTAGAAAAAAGTAGGGCTGATTTGGTTTGCAAAAAGCACAGCCTTTATGAGTTTACAAAAACTGGGGCTACAATTAAAGAGTCAGATGTAGTGAGGAGCAGCAGAGCTTAATGTAATATTAGGGAAACGGCACACTTGCCTGTCCCCTATCCAAAGTTTCACGAAGCTGGCAGAACTTAGTTTATAGGGAGCAGAGACAGGCTGCATTTTCCAAAACTGCTGTCAGAGACTCTAAGTGACTCAATTCTAAAGTTTCTAAAGTTATTTCCTTATAGAGGACAGTAGGAAACACTGTCCAAATGGGCACCTCTGTGTTCTGGGAACATAAATCTAGTTAACTAAACTGTTCAGATATGCCTGATTATGAGATATTTCCCTTTTAAAAGTTATTTAGGGGTACCTGGGTGGCTTAGTGGGTTGGACGGCCGACTTCGGCTCAGTTCANTCTCTCTCTCCTAGAAATAAATAAAACATTAAAAAAAAAAAAAGACTACACAAGAAAGTGGTTTTCAGTGATGAAATCACATGGACATGGCTAGTAGGAAATTCAGTATATCTTCCCTGAGAACAAGGGTATGCAAAGCATTACATAAAAAGACACACAGTAAATATTTTAGGTTTTTTGGACTATACAGTCTGTTTGGAAACTACTCAACTCTGTCATTGGACATAAAAGCAGTCATATACAACATATAAACAAATGAGTGTGCCTGTGTTCTAAACCTTTAAAGATAGGCAGAGAGTGGGATTTGGCCCACTGGTTGTTTGCCCTCCCCTGTTCTACATTTTTTTTCTTCTGCATACACTAACAACATATATGTATGTAATTCCTCTTTTATATACATATACATTTGCATATGTATGTGAAAATAAGTAAAAATGGGGCCAAATTTCACAGACTATTTTACAACCTGCTTTTTCCACAACACATCTTGGACATTTCTCATAATACCAGAGATCTCTATCCACTGTATGGAAGTATTATGTTTGTTAGTTAATGCTGAATTGATGAACATTTAGTTGCCGCAGATTTTCTGGTATTAGAAACAAGTGGCAACATGGAGTGCCTGGGTAGCCCAATTGGTTAAGCATCAGACTTCAGCTTAGGTCATGATCTCACAGTTTATAGGTTTGAGCCCCGCATCCGGCTCTGTACTGACAGCTTTGAGACTGGAGTTTGCTTGAGATTCTTTGTCTCCTTCCCTCTCTGCCCCTCCCCCACTCACACTCAATCTTTCAAAAATAAACAAGCATTAAAAAAATGTTTAAAAAAAAGAAACAAGTGGAAACATTCTAGAACAGCAGCATCTAACACAGTAGCTACTGGCCACATGTGGCTACTGAGCACTAAAAATGTAGCTAGTCCAAACTGAGATGTTCTGTAAGAATAAAACACACACTAGATTTTTAAAAAATTTTTAAACCTTTATTTATTTTTGAGAGACAGAGCATGAGTGGGGTAGGAGCAAAGAGAGAGGGAGATACAGAATCTGAAGCAGGCTCCAGGCTCTGAGCTGTCAGCACAGAGCCCAACATGAGGCTTGAACTCAAGGACCGTGAAATCATGACCTGAGCTGAAGTCAGACGTGACATTTAACCGACCGAGCCACCCAGATGCCCCCACTCTAGATTTTTAACACTCCATAAAAAAAGTAAAATATCTCATAATTTTCGTAAGATTTTATTTCTTTATTACTTTTAAAAATATTTATTTTTGGGAGATAAGTGGGATAGAGGCAGAGAGAGGGGGACAGAGGATCTGAAGTAGGCTCCATGCTGACAGGTTAACAGCAACAAGCCTGATGTGGGTCTGAAACTCACAAACCCCAAAATCATCACCCAGCCAAAGTCTGATGCTTAACTGACTGAACCATCCAGGTGACTCTTAAGATTTTATTTTTAAGGAATCACTACAACCAACTTGGGGCTGGAACTTAGAACCCTGAGATCAAGAGTCGCATGTTCTACCGACTGAGCCAGCCAGGCATCCCCTCATAAATATTTTTAATACTGACTATATGTTGAATTATTTTAAATTGGGTTAAAATATTATTAAAATTAATTTCACTTGATTATGTTTACCTTTTTAATGTGATTACTAGAAAATCTGAAATCACAAATGACGGATTTCCTTCAGCAGTATTGTTCTAGAACATGTATCTTCAGTATCTGTGCATTTCTGAGGAATATTTACCTGAAACTGGATTCACTGAATCAGAAAGTGTAGGCATTTAAGATTTAAAAAGACAGTGCCAATGAATTCTCTAAAATAGTTGTAATTCACATTTCAACAATAGTAGATGGATAGGCTCTTAAATTTATAATTTTCTACAAATGTGATAGATGAAAACTGGTATGTATATATATATGCATATATAGAGATATCTGTATATATATTTTAAATTGTTAGGTTTTGTCTAAATCAGACTTCTATAAACATGTTGCATAAAGAAGCACATATTTCTACAAGGATCGTTAGGAAATAGAGCAGTCTCTTTCCCCTACTCCACTATTTCACCTCCTTTACAAGTGATTCTTTTATTTATAAGCTTCTTATCTCTGAATCATATGCATCTCGATTCTTCATTTTTAGGCATGTATTCACCTTTTCCATCCTTCTAGTTCCATTATAGTTTTTTACAATTTTTATTTATTTAAAGTAATCTCTATGCCCAATGTGGGACTTGAACTCATGACCCTGAGATCAAGAATTGCATGCTCTNAATAGAACTACCCTATGACCCAGCAATTACACTAGTAGGTATTTACCCAAAGGATACACAAACACAGATTCAAAGGGACACATGCACCCGGATATTTATAGCAGTATTATCAAAAATAGCCAAATTATGGGAAGAGCCCAAACGTCCATCAACTGATAAAAAGAAGCTATGGCATATATATACACAATGGAGTAATACTCATCCACCAAAAAGAATGAAATCTTGCTACTTGCAACGATGCGGATGGAGCTGGAGTGTATTATATTATGATAAGCGAAATAAGTCACTCAGAGAAAGACAAATACCACATGATCTCAATCATATGTGGAATTTAAGAAACAAAACAGATAAACACGGGGAAAAAAGAGCGGTAAACCATAAAACAGACTATTAGCTATAGAGAACAAACTGAGGGTTGCTGAAGAGATGCCTGGGTCGGGGGATGGGCTAAATGGGTGATGGTATTAAGAAATACACTTGTGATGAGCACTGAGTGTTATATGTAAGTGATGGATCATTAAATTCTATTCCGGAAACTAATGTTACACTTTATGTTAACTAACTGGAATTTAAATAAAAGNAGAAAAAGAAATTTAAAAAAAAAAAAAAAAAAAAAAAAAAAAAAAAGAATTGCATGCTCTTATGACTGAGGCAGCCAGGCACCCCTTTCATTATACTTTATACTATAATTCTAACTAGATCAATTCTTAGTTTTACATTATGACTATTAAAAACTATTTATAGCTATACCATGGAGTAAATACCATGGTTCTTTACCTCCCTGTATAATTTCTTATTTTCCTTGGAGTTATCTTTTAAAATTCATTTATTTATTTATTTTTGAGAGATAGAGTATGAGTGGGGGAGAGGCAGAGAGTGAGGGAGACACAGAATCTGAAGCTGTCAGCACAGAACCCGATGCAGGGGTCAAACTCACACAGACTGCGAGATCATGACCTAAGCTGGAGTTGGAAGCTTAACCGACTGAGCCACCCAGGCACCCCTAGAATTTATTTTTACTTAGGTTTTTGTGTATTAGTTGTAATCACTAATTCTAACCAAAACTCTCTGTCATGTATCTACCCAGATGCTTTTAAGACATTGTGACTAACTGTATACTAGTCATTTAATCATCTTGGTAAAATTGCTCTCAAGGCCTCCTGACCACCTCTCTTTGGGACAAGCTACCCTCTTGCACTGTGCACTGCTGTCTTCCTGGGATCTCCTAACTTTAATCATTGAACCGGGGAGTCCCTTTGCTTCTTTCATGTGTCAGATCTTGTTTCCTGGATCCCATATATTTCTCTTTCTTCGTTTATTCACTCATTTTCACAGTGCACAACCTTCTCAGCTTCATAAGAAAGGGTACATGGGAAGTTAAATTTTTAAGAGCAAAAACTTTAGAAAACACCTTTATTCTATATTCCAACCAGACTGATAGTTTGGCTGAGTATAGAATTCCACATTCAAAATAATTTTCCCTTAGAATTTTGAAAGCATTGCTCATTGCCTTCTAGCTTTCAGAACTGCTTTTTCAGACATTTGAAGCTATACGAATTCCTGATAGTTTCTTTGAATGTTGACTGTTTCTCTTTCTGGAAGCTCAGAGGATATTCTCTTTGTCCTCACTGTTCTGAAATATCACAATGATGTCCCTTGGTGTGGTTCTATCATCCATTATGCTGGGCACTCAGCAGGCCTTTCTGATCCGGAAACAAGTCTTTATGAGTTCTGGGGAATTATTTTGTTAATGATTTCCTCTACTCCATTTTCTCTGTTCTCTCTCTGGAACTCCCATTACTAAAAAACTGGACCTCCTAAACTTTAAATCTTATATTGTTTTCTACTATTTTATTTTATTTTTTTAATTAATCTGGAAGTTTATTTTTTTATTTTTTATTTATTTTTATGGTTTTTATTTATTTCTGAGAGAGAGAGAGAGACAGTATGAGGAGAGGAGGGTCAGAGAGAGAGGGAGACACAGAATCCGAAACAGGCTCCAGGCTCTGAGCTGGCTGGCAGCACAGGGCCCGATGTGGGGCTCGAACCCACGAACTGTGAGATCATGACCTGAACCAAAGCCAGACGTTTAACCAACTGAGCCACCCAGGTGCCCCTCTACTATTTTATTTTTTAAAAATCATCTTACCTTCTAAATCTTTTAACTGAAGTATAGTTGATATATATTAGTTTCAGGTGTATAACACAGTGTTTGACAATTATCTATATTATAAAATGCTCACCACATAAGTGTATGCTCTCTGTCACCATATAGTTATTGTATGATTTAAAAAAATGTTTTTATATCTCTGTGCCCAATGTGGGACTCAAGCTTATGACCCTGATATCAAGAGCTGCATGCTCTACTGACTGAGCCAGCCAGGTACCCTCAAAATTATTACATTATTGGCTATATTCCCTGTGCTGTATTTTTCATCCTATGACTTATTTATTTTCTAATGGGAAGTCTGTACCCTTTTATTTATTTTTAATTTAAATCCAAGTTAGCTAACATACAGTGTAATAATGATTTCACAAATAGGATTTAAGGGGCACCTAGGTGGCTCAGTCGGATGAGCAACCAACTTCGGCTCAGGTCATGATCTCACCGTTCGTGAGTTCAAGCCCAGTGTCAGGCTCTGTGCTGACAGCTCAGAGTCTGGAGCTTGCTTCCCATTCTGTGTCTCCCTCTGTCTCTGCCCCTCCCCTGCTCATTCTCTCTCTCTCTCAAAAATAAATAAACATAAAAAAAATTTTTTTTAAAACCAAATAGGATTTAGTGTTTCATCACTACAAATAATACCTGGTGCTCATCCTAACAAGTGCCCTCTTTAATGCCTATCACTCAGTTAGCCCATCCCCTACCCAACATCCTGCCAGCAACCCTCAGTTTGTTTTCTGTATTTAAGAGTCTCTTATGGTTTGTCTCCCTCTGTTTTTATCTCATTTTTGCTTCCCTTCCCCTATGTTCATCTGTTTTGTTTCTTAAATTCCACATGAGTGAAATCATATATTTGTCTTTCTCTGACTGACTTATTTTGCTTAGCACTCTAGTTCTAACCACAGCTCCAAATAGTAAGATTTCAATCTTTTAGATTGCCAAGTAATGTTCCATTATATATATATATACATCACATCTTCTTTATCCATTTATCCATCGATGGACATTTGAGCTCTTTTCATACTTGGGATATTGTTGATAGCGCTGCTATAAACATTGGGGTGCATGTGCCCTTTTGAATCAGCATTTTTGTATCCTCTGGATAAATACCTAATAGTGCAACTGCTGAGTCGTAAGGTAATTCTATTTTTAATTTTTTGAGGAACCTCCATACTGTTTTCCAAGGTGACTGCACCAGTTTGCATTCCCACCAGCAGTGCTAAAGTCATTCCTCTTTCTCTGCATCCTCACCAACATCTGTTGTTGCCTAAATTGTTAATCTCAGCCATTGTGACAGGTGTGAAGTGGTATCTCATTGTGATTCTGAGTTCTATTTCCCTGATGATGAGTGATGTTGAGCATCTTTTCATGTGTCTGTTAGCATCTGGATGTCTTCTTTAAGAAGTGTCTTTTCATGTCTTTTGCCCATTTCTTCACTGGATTATTTTTTTGGGTGTTGAGTTTGGAAGTTTGTACCTCTTAATCCTCTTCACCTCTTTAGCTTCCCCTCTGGCAACTATTAATTTGTTCTCATATTTATAAGTCTGTTTCTTGTTTGTCTTGTTTTTTTTTTTTTTTATTCCACAGATGAGTGAAATCATATGGTATTTGTCTTCCTCTGTCTGACATATTGCACTTGACACAAAAGCCTCTAGGTCCACCCATGTTGTCATGAATGGCAAGATTTCATTATTTTTTATGGCTGAGTAATACTGTAATACATGTGTCTGTGTGTGGGTGTGTGTACACATGCACACATGTGTACCAAATCTTCTTTATCCATTCATCTATCAATAGACACTTGGGGCTGCTTCTATACCTATGTAGTGTAAATAATGCTCCAATAAACACAGAGGTGCATGTATCTTTCTCAATGAGTGTTTTCATTTTCTTTGGACAAATGTCCAGAAGCGGAATTACTGGGTTGCATGGTAGTTTTTTTTTTTTTTTTTTTTTTAGAAATGTTTTCTATCATTTTAGCCTCCCTCTTTTTTCTGGGGGGCTTCTTTATATCTTAATCTTCCAAACTCTTCAGTTTTAAGTTTTTAAATTTTTATTATGTTTTTAATTTTCTTTTTTTTTTTAATTTTTTAATGTTTTATTTATTTCTAGGAGAGAGAGAGAGAGACAGTGTGAGCAGGGGAGGGTCAGAGAAAGAGGGAGTCACAGACTCTGAAACAGGCTCCAGGCTCTGAGCTGGCAGTCAGCACTGAGCCCGATGCGGGGCTCGAACCCACGAACTGCGAGATCATGACCTAAGCGAAAGTCGGACGCTTAACCGACTAAGCCACCCAGGTGCCCCATATGTTTTTAATTTTCAAGAGCGCATGCTCGCTCTCTCTCTCTTTTTTGGTTTGCTCTTAGAATGTTCCTTTTTAAAAGAGCATCCTATCCTTGCTTCATAGTTGCAATATCTTCTGTCTCTGGGGATATACATTTTTTAATGTTTTATTTATTTCTGAGAGAGAGAGAGAGACAGCGTGAGCAGGGGAGGGTCAGAGAGAGAGGGAGACACAGAATCTGAAGCAGGTTCCAGGCTCTGAGCTAGCTGTCAGCACAGAGCCCAACATGGGGCTCGAACCCACGAACCATGAGATCATACCCTGAGCCAAAGTCGGACGCTTACCTGACTGAGCCACCCAGGTGCCCCTGGGGATATTAATAAGATTTTTTTGTTGTTGTTAGCAATGTTGTTTGCTTTGGTCCCTATTTTACTAAAGGCTTTCCTCAGAAGTCTGATAATCCTCGATCTTCTGCTCATATTTAAAAGTGAAAGACTGTAGCGGTATGTGGGTGGCTCAGTTGGTTAAGCATCCCTCTCTTGATTTTGGCTCAGGTCATGACCTCATGGTCACTGAGTTCGAGCTCTGCATGGGCATCATGATGGCAGTATGGAGCCTGTTTGGGATTCAATCTCTCTCTCTCCCTCCCTCTCTGTCCCTCCCCTGCTTGCTCTCTCTCAAAGTAAAAAAACAAAAAACCAAAAACTTAAAAACAATGATAAAAGTGGGAGGCTGCAAAGAGTACAGTCCTTTGCAGTACTTTTAAGTATTTAAGTATAGATCACACATTCATTTAGTGTCCCTTTTCTTCAGGATAGCACCCCTCCCCCCAAATGTGCTTCATATCCTCTTATCCACAGACCCTCTATTTTGCCCTTACCAAAGAATAAGTCTTTGGTTTTTGCTGGGATGGGGGAGAGCATCTAGAGATCTCTGGTTTCCTAGAAAACAGACTTTTCACCACTCTTCTTCATTTTAGCACAGGCTCCTCCATATCAACCTCCCTGTATAGAAGGCCAACTTCTGAGTCCTTTGGGGATTACCCAGTGAAAACAGGCTCTATTGGCTCAGCATTCACTTTTCTTGGGACTCTTCAGTCATTGAGTAATTGACCATCTACTTTCCAGCATCTAACACTTTGTTGCTGTTACTTCCATCCTTGTATGGATTCATGTCATTCAAACAAAAAAAATACCTCGGGGCGCCTAGTGGCTCATTCGGTTAAGCGTCTGACTTCGGCTCAGGTCATGATCTCACGGTTTGTGGGTTTGAGCCCCGCGTTGGGTTCTGTGACGACTAGCTCAGAGCCTGAAGCCTGTCTTCTGATTCTGTGTCTCCCTCTCTCTCTGACCCTCCCGTACTCACACTGTCTCTCGCTCTCTCAAAAATAAATTAAAAAAAAAAAAGAAAAAATATCCCTTTATCATTCTTTTAGTGCTGTTTTAGGAGGAGGTAGGAGTAGATCTGTGTACTTAATCCTTCATTTTTACCTAGATGTTCCTGTGTGTTTTTTTTTTTTTTTTTTACAGAATCACAGCTATCTCCTGACTTCCTGTGAATAACATAATCTTCAGTGAATCACTTCATGTGAAAAGCATACGTGAGACAATGAAGTCTATCAAGATGCATTTCTACATACATAGGGCCTGTTTCTCACTTTATAAGATTTGGTATCTCGGAGTTCACTTTTGTGTCCCAAATGGTGGTGTCACTTAACAGTATGACAGACATATTGGGGTTAAGATTATTACAACAGTAACATATAAGAGACACAAGATACTCTTACGTATTAGAGACAAAAGAGCTTCAAAATAGTCCAAATGAAATCAGAAATAATTCTCCAAGACTACACTTATTCCAGAAAGAAAAAAGAAACAGTCCAGCTTCTTGGGTATCCACTCAAAAATGGTTGACCTGGACCAATTAACATTCTAATGTATGTGTTAAGGCACGTATCATCATGGAGTGAGCTACATATGCAGTCCTCTATCTGAAAAATATTTACTTTATATATTTCAAGTCTTTAAAATTCACATACTTGACCCTAACATACTTCTACCTTGATACTATTTTTTACAGTTTATCATGAGTTGTATCCAGGTTGTAGGATTAGTTTATCCAGAAATCAGTATCAGAAACCATGCGGATGTTTCTTAGTCAATGACAACAACCAACAATGATCTCATCAAGTGATTCTTACAAGTCCACTTAGGCAGAAAATTAGCACACAGATATTCAGTTAACCATAGAAACACCTCAACCCTGCAGTAAGCTTCCTTTTTAAAGGAACCAAAGTTTCAGAGGCAAGTCAACATTCCACCAGCCAAGCTGAGAAGGCCAGGAAAAGGCAATAAAGGCAGTAAGTACCTGCACTGATCCCCCATGGCGGTCTGCAGCCAAGTGAGACGTCAGGTACGAGGTATTGGTCTGCCGGCTGGGCTGGATTTCCCACTCTCCTCGGCGCTCTGACGATGCAGTCTGCTCAGGCATTAGGAAGCATGAGAGCAAGATATGGAAGGACAGGTGAAGCAACAGCAAGCAATAACAAAATCAAGTACATTAGTGTCCCTGAAGGTTTTGTTTTCGTTTTGGATTTTAAACTAACAACCGCTGCAAAGCACTGGAAAAAAGTTAGCTTGGCTACATTCACTGCAGCCCAATGAGCCAACACATGACATTCTACAGCACATCATCCTCACCCAGACACAGTAAAACAATAATCACCAAAAGGGCGGGTGGGGTGGGAAGGGGGGAACCACCAAAAGCTCGAATCATTTTTAGCTTCCATATTAGTAAAATTTCAGTAGCCACTAAGCAGACCAAATTCAGAATGTTAAGACTAATGGACAAAGGAATAATCATACTTACAAATCATTTCATTGATTAAAGATCTACCTAAATAGACAGTAGTCAATACGGAAAATTCCTAGCATTAGGAATCAAGATAATATGGCTTTTAGGGAGCCTACCACTCTCAACATAAACCTCCACAAGACTTTCAAATAGGATAAAATGAACAGTGGCAGTGGCTGGAATATACTTTCTTATCTAAGAGAATGAAAAAAGTCTCTCCTCAAAATAGGTTCACAGGTCAAGAAATGAAAAGATGGGGGGCGGGTAAGGCTATAATGTTTTCCTGCTTCCTCTAGCTAATGGCCTCTACTCTGGAATTAGAAATAGTTTTAGATAGGACTACTATGAATTATTTTCTTCTAGAAAGCAAAAGGCAGATCTTTCCCCAGCAAAAGGAGGGCTTTTAATCCAAAACCTCTTTGGGTTCTGCTTCCAGTTTTGCTGTCATTCAGTCTCTCTTCATTCCTTCTTTACCTGTTTTTTAGATCTCATACTATTCTGATCTTGCTCATTTGTGATTTTTGTTCTGAAGAATCTGTTTAGGTGCCTCTTCCCCTGTACCAGATGGCTGAGGAGGTGTTAACATCATGATGCTCAGCTGTAACAGTCCTAAGGCTCTACAAAATGAAAAATGAGGAGTTGGAGAGGCAGCAATGAGGGATTGGTAAATCAAATTTTAATTGCTGCTGATATAAACAGCAGCAGGGGTTGGGATGTGATATTGCTGCTCTGCACGAAAACCAGCAAGGATGCAATAAATCTTAGAAATGTTCACAGCTATCAATGTTGTGTTTTATATTAAAAAAAAAAGGAAACGGAAAGAAGTGGTGGTTTGAGACTCATACTTACTCTCCCTCTTCTGTATCTCATTGACAAGAGTTGTTTAAAGCTCATGTGTAAGTCACTAAAAAAGCCTTTTTCATTAAAAAACAACAACAACAACAAACCCAAGCCTCGTATACCAGCTACAACTTACTCATCTTTATTAATGTAACATGAAGCCACATGGGTAACAGCACTGTAAAGCGTCCAGGCCATGTTTTCTGACATTCCTCAGGGAATGAGCATATTCTGTAAGGAGGCAGCTTGTATTAACTTGCTTGCTATATTCTCTAACAAAAGACGGGTTTGGTTCTACACCTCTAGTCACATTTGAGAATCAAAAGTACCCAAAATACCTGACCCTCCAACTATTTCTGCCAATAGAAGTTCAGATGTTTCATTTTTCAAAATAAGACTGTGGTTTATAACATAATCTTAGTTTTTATAAATTTATTGACAGTATCCGTATTCTCAGAGCACTTAATCTTGTATCTTCTTACCACTAGAGATTTGAGAATAAATTGGGTTTAAAAATTTTTTTTAAATTTTTTATGTAATCTCTACACTTCACGTGGGGCTCGAACTCAAAACCCGAAGATCAAGAGTTACATGCTCTACCAAATGAGCCAGCCAGGTGCCCCAAGAATGAATCTGTTCTAATATTATAAGTAATATCAGTAACTATTTTGTATTAGTGATAGCTTCTTTAGTTCTCTCTAGAACTTTGTTTTTTGTGATATTTAAGTAGAGTATTTAAGCTCCTACACTATTATGAAGAACTGTCAGTTCTCAAAAACTTTAAATGTTTAAACAATATCCAGACATTTATAAGCCTTTGGTGTGGTTTTGAGTTTCATGATAAAATATTTAATGTGATTACTTTTTTCATGAATGCTCTGTTTTGCACCTGTTTTTAGGGCAGATAAAACTGAATAAAAATGGCAAGAAGTGTGCCTATAACACTCATATACTTTTAAGCTTAACAAAACCTGGGCAGCTGATCAACTACTATTTCCATTTTTACTGAAACACATATCAGAAGTCTGGTTTGATGCTACTGTCTGATTCATAGGACTGTGTACCTATTCACTTTCATTCCAGCTAAATGCATCATTTGTTCAAAAAATTAACATTTGTGTCTAGATTTTAAAAATAGCAAGATATTTTCCAAAGGCCTAAAGTCATACTCCATCTCCATGATTAAAGCAATGTGTTATCTCTTAGAAAGAGAAAAACAATTTGAACAATTCCAGGCTGCTTCATAAATGCTCCCACTGTGCTGAACGAAGAAGAGGACCCTGCACCAGACTGCTGCTCTCCAATGACTTCTAGATCCACTGAAAGCAACAAAACCAAGACGCACATGTGAACCAGGGATTGTTGGTTCATCACTTTGGGAATTACTTTTTATCCTAATACTAAACTCTATGGCTATTCCCTTCTAGAATTTAAGGGCTTGTACTGGTATACACAAGTTGATATAGGAGAAAGGGTCATTTGCTAGTTTTAGAAAGCAACTGAGTGCCCAGGAACCAGATCAAACTAAGGAATGTCAACAACTACAGTGTTCTGCTCGTGTACCTCCCAGGTATTCTAGGCAATGCTGTGTACATGCGATTAGGGTTGGGAAGAATCAGCACAGTCTTACTAAGCAAACCTGTAGAGGAGATGGGCGTGTGAACGCTTCACTCTCAAAGACCACTCATGCACACATGTCTATCTAACAGACAATCAGAAGCTTTGATGGACAAAAGAATCACTCAGCAAGCTCAGTCTCTCTGCATTACTTGAAAGGCAAAGGTCCACATGGAGTGTGTAAATCCCCAAAGGCAGAAGCAGGAATCTCAAGCAGAAGGAATTCCTTGGAGGAATGCTTTAAAATCTTCTGTTGGGATTGCATTACCTGTGTGGAAATGCTTGGTTTACTATCCAGTAGGTGAACATGGAAATAAGAAAGTGGCGACCCAGGATAGCATAAATCAAAGACAAAGCTAACAAAAGGGGGGATCCTGGTATAAAAATCAAAACCACCACCTGTGCTTTAGGGCAGAGGAAATGGATCTCTCCCAGCAGTCATCTGGTACGGATTAATGCACACAGTGGGGAGAAAGACACTAACAAAGAGCACAGGAAAATGCAATCTGAAAACACCTCAGACACAATCTATGGCTTGAAAATTCTTTCCAATACTTATTGGAGATAAAGCTCCTGCTCTGAAGCAAAAGCCAGGCAAATATTTTTCTCCTGTTGCAGCAAATAAATCCTTGAATCCCATTGTTTATATACAACTATATAGTTATTCTGAAAAATTAATTTTGATTACATTTATAAAGAACTTTCTCCATTTCACTTTATGGCTCCCAAAGTACTTTACAAGGTGCCACCTAAACAGAACATTTTGGCCTCCCATGTCAGTCTTCCAGGCCTCATTATAAAATTGTAATCTTAAACTATAATTAGCAAGAATAGAGACTGAGTAGTACTAAAAAGTTAGCAATGAATACACTAGATTACACTGTCTTACCACACTTGTAAGGTTAAAAAAAATTGTTTTTAAGTAGCAGGGGTAAGATGTAAGAAGAAAAAATGGGGCAGGAAGCAGGTCAAGAAATTTTTCTTGAGCATATTAGACCTTAGATATGAAATTTTTAAAAGGTGGCATAGTTATTAAAGTGTACAGTTCAACAAAATTAAAAAACTCTCTTCTGTTAAGCTCATGAAATAGAACCAGATTTCTATGCCAGACAAGGATGAGTCCATGCAACCTGCCCTGTGTGTAGACAATTCCTTCCCATATTCTACAAAACTTGATAGTGAAGATCAGAGATGTTTGAAAATCACTGATAACCTGGGAGGGATTATTACCAAGTTCAATAAATGTAGGCCCATAGAGACAGTAGTGTCAATTCTGTGAAGCTCTGAGAAAAATCATGGAACCATTCTAGAGGTCTGAAACACTCTGCTCAAACCCTGCCCCATTCTTATTCAAAAGGGTAGAAGCCGCCCCTCAATCCCTGTCCTGCCACAATGAGGGAAGGATGACTTATCTAGGTAGGACTGCTCATAACATAACACAAGATGTCTGCTGAAATACAAAATATTGAAGATTAGATGAAGAAAACTTTCATAATTTTTAAGTAGGCTCCACATCCAATGTGGGGGTTTGAACTTGTGACTCTCAGATCAAGAGTCACGTGCTCCATCGACTGAGCTAGCCAGGAACTGCTGCACAAAGAGAACTTCTAATATGTAATAGGGAATTAGGGCAGAGGTGAGCAGCAGCAACTAGGTGACAGAACAGAAGAAGGTAAGAAAAGGACTGGATTTCAGTTTTCTTTACACTTCCTTGTTACAATGTCTCCCTTTGGATAAAGGTCTCAGGAATGAGGAGGGACAGCCCCATTCTGCACAGAGCTCTATGCTGGAGGGTGACAGGATGAGTGTGGAATCTTTATACCTGAGTTCCTGCTAGACAGCAGGCAGCAAGTTAGGAAATTACACACAAGTCAGAGGGCCGTAAATTCTCTCTGAGCACACTCATCTGCCCCTTCAACTGACAAACTTCGAACCTTGCTGAAAACCAAATAGTACTATGTCAAAGGAAGGGAATGGAGAATTAATCAACTTTTGTTTTTTCTAAAGCTACTGGACTTTCAAAAGAATCTAAAAAGATATTCATTTTAGGAATATCTCTGACCATCTTGGCTACTTAGCAATCTGACTTAATCTCTCCTCTGGAAAAGCGATGCTTATCACAAGCTTCTTCCAGTAAGCACCAAAGCGCGAAACCAAAACATACTTTTCTAAAGCTTTACATTCCTTTAATCTAATCTCCTGGAGTTGAGATACAAACAAACAAATGTGAACTATTCTTTTTTTTTAAAGATTTTACTTTTAAGTAATCTCTAAACCCAACGTGGGGCTTGAACTCACAACCCCCAACATCAAGAGTTGCATGCTCCAGCAACTGAGTCAACGAGGTGCCCCTGAACCACTTTTACTGGGGGCACATCTTCAAAACTCAACATGATTCAACCCTTTTAAGTTTTATTGTTCATTTCTGGTGTGTTTATAAGGTACTGAGTTAGTTTAAATATGGTTCTTCTAGAAGGATGATAGACTTTTCTGACATTTGATTCATATTTTCCTGCCTAGCCAAACTTGAGAATTTGTAAATGAACAGTTCACCTAGTAGAAAATTACAAAAAAATAAATTATTTCCTTTAAACATATATTGCACATATAAAAATGAGTAAGTACTATTTAATATTATGGTAGGATACCATGTCTGGTAGAGTTTAATAGTTCTTGATGGCCAATGTGACTCTTTCCAGCTTCAAAACAGATCTCCCTAACCTTCTAGGTCAAATACCCCTTCTTCATATGCCCATAGAAAACCTACGTAACTATCAAAATTGCTGAACCATGGGTAGTATGTGTGTAGGATTTACTTCAGTAAGGACTGCCACAGGCTTAGATTTAGAAAGAGCAGGAAGCATACTGCTGTATGCACATCCTAGTCAATGCAATATTCTATGTTTAGCACACTGAGCAAACACACTGAATAAAACCTTCAACAGTGAAATATACTGCACTCCAATATTAGACCTCTGGAAAACCAGCAGGACTTACTTCTTGATCACATTCGATCAGAGAATGCAAAGAGAAGCTTTGCCAGGTAGAAAGAGGCAGAACTATTTTTCAACCCCTTTCTAATGGATGGTAATGTAGAGTTCTTTAGAGGAGAACTACAGCCATGGCAAGATTTACCATATTTGGATTTGGGAAAGGACAAATACCAAGGGAAAAATGACAGAAAAACAAACCCATTGGTATCTTTCTAAATTGATCTAACTTTTATCAGTATTTATTCTATACAAACTCATGATTTAATTATAGTTCTCAAGCTGGGTAAAATTTACATTAAAACAATGTTCTTAAGCATCTGATATTAACATAGTTGTAAAAGACAGATTTAATATATACAGGCGAGTTTAAATGAAGTTCTTTGGGAACCGTATTTAGGATCTATTACTGCATCTAGGAACCAAACAGTACTCAATTCAATATACCTACAATTTAGAATAGCAAAGCATATTTTCTCTGAAAATTCTCACTGGAATGGAGGAGAACGAAGGCAACTGCCTGAACTTAACTTTGCAGCAAGAGCCTATTTTTTTTTTTTTTTAACACCCTTCCCCTTCAATAGACAATCTAGCCCTACTCTGTCTGCCAAAGGAGGCAAAGTGGCTCTTTGTGGAAACAGAAAACAAGTAGAAAGAAGAGCTTACAATTTATTTTTCATGGAAGGTTAAATAAAAAATCTCTATTTTAAACAAATATCTGACTTCATCTACACTCATTTGACAGATTCATTCATTCATTCACTCATTCATTGAAACACTACTGCAGACACTGTTTTAGGTGTTAGGGAAAAAGCAGTGAACAAAACAACAAAAATCTTTACCCTTACTTATAGGCTTACATCCGAGAAAGCTGAGGCCCCCCCAAAAGTTAAATGTCCTAGAGTCAAAGCCTTGGGCGAAGCTAAAATCGAGTTCTGAGCTCCCCTTCTTTCTCCTACTCTAAGTATGGGACTAAAGTCTGTTAATCCCTAGTCTCACTCCTCCACCACAACTGAAGAGCACATTTACCCAGAATGAGACTTGGTTAGCACTATCATCAATGTCATCTCCATGCTCTGACTTTGAAATTTGTCACCGTTTTTTTTTTGTTTGTTTGTTTTTTGGAGACCCCTCCTCTGTCTGCTGGCTATCTTCAGCTGGGATATGCTACTAGTATTTAAAAGTCAAGATGCCTAGGGGTGCCTGGATAGTTCAGTAGGTTGAGCATCTGTGACTATTGATTCCGCTCAGGTCATGGGATCAAGCCCCAGGTCAGCTCCTCGCTGGGTGTGGAGCCTGCTTAAGATTCTCTCTTTACTCCTCCTTTGCACATGCGCTTGTCCTCTCTTTCAAAACCAAAACAAAACATGACAAAAACTCAAGATGCCTAAATTCAAACTCCAAAGAAGTTTCTCCCCCCAAATTTCCCGTTTCTAGTAATTGTACCACCTACCTCCTAATTATTCAAGGCTTCAAAATCTCAGCAACTGCTCCGATTCATCCTTCTCCCTCAATCTTGACAGGTGTGTGGGCTACCAATTCTGGCAGGTCATACCCTTGTATCACTTTTTCAGTTCTATTTCACTTTCACTGCTAGAGTCCATCTAGGCCCCCTTCACCTCTGAAGTGTATGTACTGTGTTCTTAATTGTCTCTAGGCTGGCTGCCAAGCTATTATTACCTTCTATGCCAAAAAATTTCTAAAGCCAAGTTTTGATCGTATCACCCCTTTGTTCATAAACTTTTAGTACCTACCTATTCCCTACTGAAACTAAGTATCAACTCTCTAGCCCATCATTCCAGTAACTTCATCAAATGGCTCCAAGATATTTTCCTAGCCTTGTCTCCTTTAATCACACCATATATTTTAGCAAAATGAACTAGATAACTTGTTGCTCATATTTTCTTTTTGTGTGGAATGCCTCTTTCATATCCAAGTTACTCTTCCAAGAGCACTTCAAATGCAGCTTCTTTCATAAAACTCTGTCATGTTCAAACTAGATGAAATGTCTCCTTCTGACTGCTGATGATGGTAATTTGAAAACTGGGGGTGCTTCTCTGTTCTGTTACGTTTATCTGGCTTCCTGGCTGATCTGTTTGGCAGTTCTTTGAGGACAAAGACTCCCTACTTATCCTGGTATCCCCAGGACACACTTTCACAGAGAAGATTCTCAGCTAGACTGATTTATCAAAGTTGCTGAGAAAAAGTTAACTGCCCCTAAAGTGAGGTTAATACTGGTCAGTATTTCTTAAAGAGAGAGTTTATTTTCTCCTTTTGCTGATTTAAAAACTTGAAAAATATCAATCTAAAAAAGAACACACTTCTTTCAGTTCTTAGAGTAATGTAAAGGACATATTTGGCTACGGTTTCTCTTAAAAAACAACAAAAAAACCCACTCCAAAACATAAGAAAACAACCCTAAAGATGGAACAAAGGCAATGAGACACAGACTAAGACACAGTATAAAGGTAGAATAGATACTGGAAATACATTTACCCACAGGGCACAGTGCAGAAAGAATTCAACCCAGCAAGGATTCAGAATCCTGCTAGGAGAGAGGTATAAAATTTGCATTAATGTGGGGAATTTCAATCCCTTAGCAACCATGGGATACTAAAAACCCTAAAAGAAAAAAGAAATCAGAGAGAATTTCAAGATTCAAGTCTTCAAAAAGAAGCTTATTATTGCACTGCAGATAAGATTTCCTAATTACATACACAAGTTTAATGATTCTTCACTTAAAAGTACACTGAGGCGGGGCGCCTGGGTGGCTTAGTCGGNAGGGGCACCTGGATGGCTCAGCCAGTTAAGTGTCTGCCTCTTGATTTCAGCTCAGATCATGATTCCAGGGCTGTAGGAATGAGTTTGGCCTAGGGCCCCCGTGTTTGGCATGGAGCCTGCTTGGGATTCTTTCTCTCTCCCCCCCACCTCCCAACTCCTTTATCTCTCTCTGTCTCTGTCTCTCTCCCTTCCTTGGCCCCTCCCCTGCCTGCTCTCTCTCAAAATAAATAAATATAAAACATTTTAAAAAGTACACTGAAAATCAATGTATTGTTACTCAGATAATAGCTTTCACTAAATTCTTCATCCTGAATCCAAGTTTTTGACATCTCTTTCCCCATACTTTTAAAATCCATTCAAAATAGCAGCATTAAGAATTCACTGAAGCAGAAAAGACAAGGGAAACTAAAGGAAATACCTATTTTAATTTGAAATATTCTGAAAACATGAGTACTTGGGCAGATATGCTGATTAGGAGGACTTCACTACTCATTTTTTTCTTTCCATATGTTTTCTACTTAAGTACATTTTTCATTATAGGATAATGTAACTTTATCATAGAATAGTCTGGAATAATATTACCTAGAATAGTATCTGTTTCTTCTAATATGTCAGCATTATTTCCTCCCACTGAGTTTTTCATTTTTCCTTTCCCTGAGGGGAAATCATGCTGTATTTCTAATTTTGTACTCTGATTTCCTCAACCTACAAATCATAAACATTTATAGGTTGCTACAAGTTTTCCTAAATATTATTTAAGTGGCTACATAATATTCCACTGAATAAATGCACTACAATTTACCTTATTATAACCCAGTTTTTTTGCTAAAAGATTTCAGCTGGATCCATAACCATTGCCTTATAATTAGATAAGCGGATCATTTCTAAAACTTTTGTTTCAAATGACACTGTGACAATTTTATGCACATAACTTACTCTATATTGTGGGTTGTTTTATTATAATGGATTCCAGTAATTGATTCTGGATTTGCAAAGTCCAGAGCCATGTCTGAGAGTGTCAGTTTAAGAGTGCACTTAGCTACATTTTTAACAAGAGAGGTAGAAGAGAACAATTGCAGAAGTCAACACTATTCTGTTGTCAATCAGAAGCCAGTCAAATTGTAATTCTTGGCCAGCTACTTTGATTAAAGCATATAACTATGAACCCAATTAGTGTGTGTGATTTGCTAAAGCCCATCTTTTTGCCTGTCTACTCTTTTAGCTACTAAATATGTAGATTTTCTTCCTTTATACTTTTTTCTTACCAAGCCAAATATTTTGCTAAGAGTATGTACTTATTGGTGAGTCTCTCCAGATTTGTGTACGTACTTTCTTTTTAGAAAAAATATTTTTAAGTTTTATTTATTTAAGTAATCTCTACACCCAACATGGGGCTCAAACTCACAACCCTGAGACCAAGAGTTACACACTCTTCCAACTGAGCCAGCCAGATGTCCCCTATGTACATGTACTTCTATATGCTTTTAACCTATGTACTTTCATATGTGCATCTGAGATAAGCATTTTTGCATTATATTATAAAAATGTCTGTGAATATTAAAAAGTGAGGTAAGGGTAATGAGCTAATTTGAGAGTTGATAATGAATGAATATGTGTGTGTGTTTGTTTATTATCCTTTGTTTATTTGTCTACTGGGGTTCTCAGTTTTCTCTTAGCAACATACAGCTGACCCTTGAACAACACAACCATGAGGGTTAGGGGCACTGACCACCGTGATGTTGCAAATCCCCATATAACTTCTGACTCCCCTAAAACTTAATTGACTGTTGACCTCAGAGGCCTTCCCAACAACATAAATATTCGATAATGTTTGATATTGATAAATGTATGATAAACACATACTTTGTATGTTATACATATTATATTCTGTATTCTAAAATAAAGCTTGAGAAAAGAAAATGTTATTAGAAAATCATAAGGAAGAGAAAATACATTTACAATACTATACTATATTTATTTTTTTTTAATCTGCATATAAGAAGGCCCACACAGTTCAAACTTGTGCTGTTCAGGGGTCAATTGTATATGATATAAAGATGAAAGTCGTCATATTTCCTTCCCAATCAATGACCTCTGTCTTTAAATGTTGTCAAATTTGCTGGTTTTTGTGTGTTTGCCTCCTCTGTCTTTAGGCTTGAGAGAAGCCTCTCACATAGGCCACTAGTTTCTCAAACCATGAACACTGAAGGACGGATGGCATGGCCTCCTCTGCAGTGGCCTAATGTAAAGCTGAGTCTTCACTTCACTTGGCCAGCTCTAGAATTAACCTGGGGACAGGAGCAGAGGTGGGACAGAGGTGCCAGTTTATGCCCAGCTCAGCTAGAGGTCCAAATTACCCACTCTTCTGAATCAGAGAAAGAACAAAAGCAAAATAAAACAAAACAACCAAAACCCACCCTAGTGCCGATGAGAACACCACACTGGACTGCAGATGAGACCCCAGATGGGCTATCCTGTTCCTCCTGTGTGTTCAGCATGTCTTTTGGGCCTGTGGCAGACTTGCTGCCTTCAGCCAACAGACTTAGACAAGCCCAAATTCTCTTGAGTGGATACTTCATATCAGGCACCTGACCACACCTCAGTGCCGTTGCAGAGCACCAAGGGATGCTGGAATGCCACCCCACACCCCTGAGAAACGGCAAGTCCTTTGTATTTAATTTCAGTATATATACTTAAGCAGAGAAGCTGAAGAATTTTGACTTTAATATTACCCACCAAGAAGCAGAATGTCTGAAACAAGGAAGGTCCAGCACATACCTGATTTCGCAGAGGCTGTTGCTGTGATGGCCGATCCCTGTGTGTGTGGCTTTCTCGAGTTATTGCAGATGCACCAGAATCTACATGAACTGACCCTACGGGAGTAGGCTGGAAAAATATAACAAAAAGTGAAATGGAAAACAGGTCCAACTTAATGCCCCTGCAAAGGAGAGCATCATTGCAATTCTAACAAAACAGCAGTGATTATTATTTTCAGCATCCATGGGCAGTTTCAAGTCTTCTTCTTACTTTGCTTATCTGCAAAAGGGAGGCCAGTTGGTCCTCAATAGCTCATTAGAGAGTAGCTTACCTTGGAAAATAAGAAAAACATCCTACAGTGAAATGGCAGCATGCTCTCAGGTACTGTGAACTCCTGGCCAGAACTAATTCAAAAGTTTCTCACGGTAGGCGCCTGGGTGGCTCAGTCCACTAAGCATCCAACTCTTGGAAAATGACTCAGGTCATGATCTCATGGTTTATGAGTTCAAGCCCCGAGTTGGGCTCCATGCTGACAGTGCGGGGCCTGCTTTGGATTTTCTCTCCCTCTCTCTCTGCCCCTTCCGTTTATGCTCTCTCTCTCTCAAATAAATCAATTAAAAAAATAACATGAACAGGAGTGCCTGGATGGCTCAGTCAGTTAAGCCTCCAACTTTGGCTCAGGTCATGACCTGGTAGTTTGTGAGCTTGAGCCCCATGTCAGGCTCTGTGCTGACAGCTCAGAGCCTGGAGCCTGTTTCAGATTCTGTGTCTTCCTCTCTCTCTGCCCATCCCCCGCTCATACTCAAAAACAAATAAATATTTAAAAAAATTTTTAAATAAGGTGAATAATTAAAAAAAAAAAAAGATTTCTTATGGTATTGGGGTCCACTTCTACCGAAGCAGGACCAGCTTATGTAGCACCTGCTTCTGGATCATTCAAATGAAAGTTGTTCTTAAGAACTGGCTTAAGTTCTGGTATCTTAGGCCATACTGGTCATAATCTTAAAAACATATAAAGGAGTTGCTCTTACTTTCTAACTCTGGTAATGTGATGCCTACCTATGGCATCACCCTGAAAAGGCTGGCATATATAAATTCTACAGTGAAAGGCATGTTTTTTTCTACAGATTTAAGCAGAAAGTCTGGCAAGTCAAGTGGTAAGGTAGCACTGGTCTGAGGTGATAAGGTAAAACAGGGTACTTACAATAGGCCTCCCGACCCAATCGTAGGCATAGTCAAAGGTGTAGCCTTTCCTTTCAAAGAGGTCTGTGAAGAGGGTCCGTAAGTACTCATAGTCAGGTTTTTCAAAGAAGTCTAATCGCCTGACATAGCGCAGGTACGTCGCCATCTCTTCTGTAGGAAAGAGGTGAAAGGCCATGCTCACGAGCTGAATGCTTCCCATGGCGAGAAGCTGTGGGCCAAGCCAGGAATGTGTGTGTTTTCTGTATGACCCATATGAAAGTGATAAAACCTGTCTTGGGTCTAAATGACAATAAAAGGAAATATGAATTTTCTAGATAGCACCCTTATCTAGAAACACCAAGTCATTGTCTCTACCTAGTTCAAAGCTTCCGTCACACTGGCTGGAATGTCCTTCTAGCATCCTACCTGGGAAGTTTTCACAGAGAGCTTCAATGGGAGTATTCCTTTTGGTGTCACCAATTTTTTGATATCTCTCTTTTAATGTATCAGCCTGTAGAGCAAAGAGAGAAAGTTATTTGGAAAGAGGTGCCAAGTATGGGAGGTCCAGTATATCTGGGAACGCAATGGCTGTTTAACTCAAGATTGCTCAATCTTCTTTCTAATAAATAAGAAATGTAACAGCGATGATGTATTTAACATCTGCTCTGTTCTGAAAGGTTTTATTTGCAAATATATTTAGTAGTCTCAGATAAATACCATCAAATGTAATGAGATGAGTGGTTAGGAGAAGAAAATAAAAATATCATACAACAGTTACTTTCAAAACTGCAGAAGCTTAGGAATCTCCCATGACCACTGGGGTTCAAAAGTGATTCAGCCTTCTCCCTCTTAGATCAGTTCTATTATAAGACAAAAACTACTGCTAATCTAAGTGAGGGTAGACAGACAGATGTCTCCACAGAATATTTACTGAGAAGCTGAATAGAAGAAAAAAAAAAAAGAAGAAGTAGTAAAAAAAATGTCTTTCCACAATGTGTTTCCAGAGGGAAAAGTGTTACCTATGACAGAGGCATGGCTAACAGGTAGGTGTCATTTATGTCAGTGGCTCAAAGCAGCCAAGTCTGGTTTGCTTAGGATTATAGACAGAAGGCTCCTGGAGCTTGAACCAACAGTGTAGTCTCAAGGGATTCTTGTGAGGCTCTCCCTAGCTTGCTGTGCCCAGCTTTAAGCAATAGTGTTCTGCAGTAAGATGGAGAGGGGAGCTTGGGTGGCTCAGTCGGTTGAGTGTCTGACTCCTGATTTTGGCTCAGGTCATGATCCCATGGTTGTGGGATTGAGCCCTGATTGTATCTCTCTCTCCCTCTGCCTCTCTCCCTTGCTTACATGCATGCACTCTTTCTAAAATTAAAAAAATTAAATAAAATAAAGTAAGTTGGACAAATTTTAGACCTATAACTGACACTAAAATGATTCATGGACTGTGAGAGAGTTTCAATTAATACACAAATGCATTGCTTGGCTGCTTGGCTATGTAATGAGCAAAGAGAATATGATACTTTATCTGACAGTTATCCATACCAATGAAAAGATATATATGACTAGGAGAAGACTGGGAGATGTTAGGAGAAGAATTTAAGGGGAAAGAAATAAAATCTTCCCAAAGGGAAGATGCAGAAGCTTTACTTTTCAGGATAATGGTCTAGAAAGCACAGCAAATGAATCATTCTGCCCTTCTGGAGGGAGCAAGAGAGGGGGCCACGGGGTGTACAAGTACCTAAATCTAGTGATTAAGCTTCTTTCCATACTAACATGTTGAAATAAATCACAACTCAAAAATATATCTCACATTTAACTATCTAAAATGGGACTTCACATGGGTTAGAAGCTCACTATCTCCTAGTCTAACCAGCCAGAGGCAGAGAATAATTACAGTGGTTATAGTTATTATCAGCAGTTAACTCTGACACAAATGCAGTACACTGATACCTACCTAAGGAAGGCTATTTAAACTACACGTTTCATAAGGAATGACTATTGTCTGCATAGGCATTTACTGAATAAAACACATGAACAACAATGTTAAACCTGGATTTTTGTTTTAGTTCAGGTGGATCCTTAGCCTAGATAGGATGAATAAATATTTTCCAGTTCTCCTTAGGGGCACACCCAGCCCTGCTGGCCTTGCTGGTAAAATGTGTAGCAGCTGCTGTCATCAATTTGTTCCAGAAATTCCCCAGCACACAGGGAACACTCTTCCTGCTACATAATGGTAGTGGAGGAGGAAAGTGACACAGAAAAGCAGCGCTGCCAAGGCTGGGAGGGAACAAGGGAAGAGACTGTGGGAAAACCCCAAAATAAGGAAGAAGGATTCCGAAGGGGAAGAAGGCAAATGTGAGCAAAGCAGAGCTCCCAAAGCCCAGAGGAGCATCTAGTACAGACAAGGTAACCTGCTTCTCATCTCTGCAGCCAGCCCATCTTCCCAACTGTGCTTCTTTCGGACGTTAAGTCAGCAACCCCTTCATTAACAACTGAGTATTGAAACAAAGCCCTCCACTGAGCACTTTCAAGGATACCTTGAGTCCTTGCCAGGGTAGGCTGCCTCGAAGGAAATACATGAACATATGGCCTAGGGCTTCCAAATCATCCCGCCGGCTTTGCTCTAAAAGGGAAGACAGATCACACATTATGTTTGCAGTTATTAAAGCAGAAAGGGGTTCAAAACCAAGTAATCCCTTCAGAAACCCTTCTGTTCTGGAAAGGCGCTGCTTACTAATTCTTTGTATATCTAAACCAGGGATAGTATTTCAGATCAAAACCAAAAAACACTGTGTACTTCCTTTGCCTAGAGCTGTCACTGGCAAGTAAATATCAAGTGAAAAGAGCAAATCCTAAACTAAAACCAAATCCAAATCACTAAATGGTGAGTAACCACCCCTCGGTCATTGCTGTCACCTCCCTGAAAGAAAGAGAATTTATATGAAATGTTATTTCCAGTATATGGGCAATAGTTACCCTTTGGGTTACCATCATGGAAAGTGAGATTAAGCAGCTGAAACTTTTAAACAGTCCATCCTAATGGCTAGGTCTGCAAAGACACAAGTTGTGGAATGCCTAGCATACATATCTAGTGTTTTTAATTCATCATAAAAATGAACACTTAAAATTAAGTTTGACATAAACAAACATCCATGTATAATCTCTCGGCTCCATTCCATTTGTACCATGTTCCATAGCTACCTTGAGAAATATTTAAAATTAGGGGCACCTAGGTGGCTCAGTCGGTTAGGCATCCGACTTTAGCTCAGGTCATGATCTCATGGTTCATGGGTTTGAGCCCTGAATCGGGCCGTGCTGACATCTCAGACCCTGGAGCCTACTTCAGATTCTGTCTGTCTGTCTGTCTGTCTGTCTCTGTGTTCCCCTCCTGCTCGCACTCTGTGTCTCTCTCTCTAAAATAATTTTTTCAAAATTTAAAGAAACATTTAAAACTTAACACTAAGGTGCCCTATATGGAAAAATAAAACAGAATCCCTGCATTCTGGGAGCTTATCATGTAAAACAAATTGCTAGGTTTTCTTTTCTTTCAACTGGGAAGACTAAAATAGTAAAGAACTGAAATTAGTTAAAAAAATTATAACTTCATCTCAAAAAACATCCTTATATGTACTTGGGTTGTCACACTGAACATGTGTACATGTAGTACATGCCTCTATTCCTAACTTGCCAGTTATGGCTCATCCTAGACATCTTATGTGCTTATTTCTCAGAATCAATTTGAGGGCTTTATCAAGAGAAGATAGACAGACAAGACTAAGCGACTACTCTAAACTTGATTGTGCTTTCTTTGTGCAGAAAGTAAAACTTGAGGGAAGCAGGGAGAGCTACTCAGCTCAAAATGCAGAAGTACAACATGTTTAATGGCTGCCTCCAATTATGGGAACTGTGCGTGACAAAGAGTGAATAGCACTCTACAGGGTGGATCAGGAAAGAAAAGGCAACTTTCTAAACTGGAAAGAAAACGGTTTTTGGCAAGGTGGTCACTAATGGGAAAAAGAGGCATCTGACAAGAGACATAAATGACATAAAATTGTGTCGATGCATATCAACTGAAATAATCTTTAAAAGAAGGAAATAAAACAGCAAGACCAACAGAAGCTTTTGTCTACACGGCTTGCTTGGGATTTGCAACCAAATTGTATACATAATTGAACGCAAAAAGCTGTTAGACTGGAAGAGTTTGTTAACAGGCCTTAAAGACATACAAATAAAACAAAAGAACAAGCAGGGTGAGTTGAGGCCTCTCAAAAAGCAGGGCAGATAAAGAAACCACACCCTGCAGTTTCTCACACTGTATCACACCTACTCATTGCCTTTCCATTTTTATATCCACTTCCTGTAACAAGAGGCCTCTTGGTTGTAAAAAAAATCACTGGACAAATAGTTGCACTTTTGTTGGTTGGGCACTAGAGGGCAAAACTCTCCACATTTTCAATATTGATCAGTCCTGTAAAAAAGCCCAACTATTCTCCACAGCAAAGCCAAACATAAAGAATGCTTTAAAAAAAAAAAAGTAATAACAACAAACAAACAAACAAACAAAACCCCCACACTTAAACCCACTAGAGTAACTAATAAAGTGATTTTCCAACTACTGAGCACCATGAACAACAGATGTGGAATAAGGAATAACAGGAAAAATAATGGCTCCCAAGTTAGCTTATCTAGCTCTTGGCCCATTCTTTCCATTCATTTGATCCATGTGAAATTAAGCATGGCTGTCACCTACTTTGGGCCACAGTCTCCTCATCTGAAAATAAAGTGGTCGGGAGGCCTGGGTGGTTCAGTTGGTTAAGCATCAGACTCCTGATTTTGGCTTAGGTCATGATCTCTGGGTTTACATCGAGCCCAATGCAGAATGGGAAGCCTGTGGGATTCTCTCTCTCCCTCTCTCTCCACTCGTCTCCTGCTCGCTCACACACATGTGCGCTCTCTCTCTCAAAATAAATAAACGAGAAAAAATAAAAAAAATAAACGAGAAATGAAAGTAAGCTGACTTAGATAAGTCATTTTCTAGTTCTAAAATTCTAAAGTAATTAACCTATGATAATTTAACCCATTAATAATCAATCTATGATAATTTAATCCTTTCAAAAAAAGTGAGAGTCATGCTTTACTTCTGTACTTCTTTGAAAACTGCATTCATTTAGTTCAGAATTTCCACATGCCCTCATTTTTTTCATGAAGGATATTTTCCTGTTCAAAGAAGAAAGGTTTCAATACCAGTGGGACAAGCAGGACACAGAATTCTTCCACACTATAAAGGCCTGCTTTCAACCATTAAAAAAGACGTGCTTGGTTTACATGCATCACATCTTTAATTTTAGGTCAAATATATTTTGCTAGAGGAAAGGGTCTAGATGACCCAGTGTTCTTATCCTAACTTCAATCGTTAAAGAATACAAAATGGACTGTCTTAATCAGTGGGAAGGTGGCTAATCTGATGTGGTAATGTCAGGTTTAGGAGGCTTCTCTTGTTCCCTCTCATAAAATAGGCAATTCTCTCCAAGACATCTGAAGATACACTTCCCTTTTTCTTCATTACAACATAAAGAATGCTACACATTTAAATATAGGGGCACCTGGAGCCCCTCTGGAAAANAAACTGAGGACTGATGGATGGGGGGGGAGGGGGGAGATGGGCATGGAGATGGGCACTTGTGAGGATGAGCACTGGGGGTTATATGGAAACCAATTTGACAATAAACTATTTGTAAAAAATAATAATAATAATAAATAAATAAATATGGGGGCACCTGGGTGGCTGGCCAGTTAATGTCCCACTTTTGGGGCTCCTGGGTGACTCAGTTTGTTAAGTGTCCGACTTCAGCTCAGGTAATGATCTCATGGTTCGTGAGTTGGAGCCCCGCCTTAGGTTCCATGCTGGCTTCAGATTCTGTGCCTCCCTCTCTCTGCCCCTCCCCTGCGTGCAATCTCTCTTTGTCTCTCTGTCCCTCTCTCTCTCTCTCAAAAATAAATAAACATTTAAAAAATTAAAAAAAAAAAAGTGTCCCACTCTTGATTTCAGTTGTCATGATCTCACTGTGAGTTGGGGCCCTGAATAGTGCAGAGCCTGCTTGGAATTCTCTCTCCCCCTCTCTCTGCCCATTGCCTGCTTGCTCTGCCTCTCTCAAAATAAATAAATAAACAAAACAACAGTATGATTCAAGGTCCTATGGAAACCTCTCTGCTTTGAGACCCTGGCCAGAGTTTAAAGGGCATATGACAACCATCTATAATGTATTCTCTGTAATCTGGAGAGGGCAAAATATGGTGACAGGTTCAATGTGACCCAAAAAACTCTGAACTCAGGAATTTCAGGTTTGGAGGTAAACTCAAAGTTCCAGCAGGAATGGCTACACCAAGAGATGAAAGAACCCAGTCTGATGACTGTACATGCTTAAAATGTATTTTGTTGAATAACTAAATAACTACCATTTAGAGTATTTGCTATTATGAGGCATTGTGTTAAATATATGCATTATATCTCATATTAATGTATTATTATCATACCCATTTCATAGATGAGATAACTGAGGCTGAGGAAAGACGGTTACTGTCCCCAAATCACATAGATTTCAGTACGAGAGCCAGGGTTTGCAACCCTTCTTCTTAACCATTATCTGTACCTTATACAAACATAACATTGACGCCCATCCCTGTCTCTTCTTGCCTTTCCTGACAATAATAATAAAATCAGAAGATGGATTGCTGTGCCTAGGAAGCAGGCATGAGAACAACTTCTAAAGTGTGTCAGTTAAAGCAAATAATCATGACTTTCCTATTTATAACACAGTCTATTTCAGTAAAAAGGAAGGAAGAGGGATATTGAACACTATGCAAGAGAACTATGTTACACATACTACTCATTCAACCCACGAACACATCCTTGTGAAATACTACTCTCACTTTACAGATAAGTTTCAGGAAGATTAAGTAACTTGTCCAAAATGACACAGATAATAAGTGGCATTGGCCCTTCTCGTCTAGTTTTAAAGTACTACATTTAGTTAAGGGAGGATTTCTGTATATTTACTGAAAAAAATTCTGACAACATTCAGGATTTCAATTTGAGTTGTATAACTTTGCAATATGATCATTACTCTTCACTAACACTAGCATCCTCATTTAAAAACTTATGCAGTTTTGTCAATAAGGCAACTCTGTAGTCATTTAGTCTTTAAAATACTTCTTAGTGGACAACACTTCATTAATAATTAAACACTCAATATGATTAGCTATGTCTAGGAATATTGAACCTGATAATCTTCTGTTTACGTGTCTACTCTCAAGAGTGGTGAATTTCTTTTTTTTAATTTTTAAGAGAGACACAGAGGGCAAGCAGGTGAGGGGCAGAAAGAGAGAGGGAGACACAGAAATCTGAGGAAGGCTCCAGGCTCCAAGCTATCAGCACAGAGCCTGATGTAGGGCTCCAACTCATGAACTCAGTTGGCTTAACCAACTGAGCCACCCTTGGTGCCCCAAGAGTAGTGAATTTCAAACACAGTTTTACAATCACTATGGAATTTTTTCTTCAAACAGAATCTTCCAAAAAAGCCCAATATATAAAACAGATAAAAAAAAGGAAGCTTTTCTGGAGAAGCTAGTGAGGGGCCCAGGGCTTTGCCTATTTGGCTTTCCCACTGTTCCTTAGGCTTCTTGTACAAATATTCTCCCCTGGACTAGTTCCTCTAACAAGTAAGGTCTTCCGCCTTGACTGAGCTTTCACCAATTGTCTATCCTGAATAAAGTGCATGACTCCTCTATTTTCACTGAGTAAGAAATAGGCTCTTCCTCAAAGAATTACTCACGGAATTATGCACAGTGACCAGAAGCCTAGTCCATGTTTTAGTGGCTCACTGCTCCCCAGTTCAGATACCAACCAACCTGATGTACTTCTCAGTACTGTCATATGTGGAGTCATTCATATATAAACACCAAATTCATCATCAGACTTGCTCAAATGCTATCATCTTAATACAATAATGAAAAGTGCCCACAGTGCTGATAAATTAAGCATTTGGAAACACAGTATAAAGAATTAAATAAGGGCTCCTGAGTAGCTCAGTCTGTTAAGGAACTGACTCTCAGTTTAGCTCAGGTGCTGATCTTATGATTATGAGATTGAGCCCTTCATCGGGCTCTGTGCTGACAGCATGGATCCTGCTTAAGAGTCTCTCTCTCGCTTTCTCTCTCTCTGCCCCTCCGCTGCTCTCTCTCTCTGTGTCTCAAAATAAACAATAAAAAGAGTAAAAAATTAAATAAGTACCCTGTCAACAGGATACTTAGGAAAGTCACTACCTTACCATCTTAGTTTCTCAAGTATAAAAATCACTTGCATTGTGAAGTGAGAAGAGTCACACGTTGTAATGCACAATGGGGACAAAAGTATTATTGGAATAAAAAGTTATTTTAAGGACCCACCCCTTTCACTGAGCAGAAAATAAACACACCTTTGCCAAGATGCGTGTTGATAGACATATATCTTGCAGTTCCAGTTAAACTTTTGTGTTCCCTGTAAGGTATGTGTTTTTTGGTTTCAGGGTCAATGTATTCCTTGGCCAGTCCAAAGTCTATAATGTGTATAACATGCTCTTTCTTGTTGCCTTGTCGGCCAATCAGGAAATTCTCTGGCTTCACATCTCGGTAAATGAGATTCTTTGAGTGCACATATTCCATTCGAGAAAGCTAAAAGAGAATACACATTGATAAACATACTCTGAAGAAGTTTCTTGGGGGAAAAAAACCCATCAAAACGTTTTCTTTTATCAGCCCCAAGGTTTTAACTACTGAAATGAAAGTAAAACTCATTTCTTCACCACCCAGTCACTTCACTCTTGTAAACCAGAAAATATTCTGATACAAATGTATATATAACAAGTATCAAGATAAATGAAAGCACGGTTTAGGTCACAATGTTACAATTTGTAAATGATGAATAGAATTAGATGTTTTTATGCTACCTCAGGAAGTACACATTTGGGAGGCTCGAAGTATCCCCAGCCAGGATTATCACAATATGTCGGCAACCTCTGAAGACAACTGCCACTGTCACATTCACCTCCTGCCCACACCTTCCTATCCTCAGTCAGGTAGGCCTCCCAAACCTAGTTCCTTCTGCTTCAAAAGCATGGGAAGTAAGCTCCAGAGAAGTTAAGACTGCATTGATTTTACAAAGCTAGTCAGCAGCAGAGGTAGGAGAGCAGTTTTTGTGTGAAAGTAAATATAGCCCACAATAATAATTGTAAAATTATTTCAAATTTCATTGTTTTATTTCTATCCATGACACTTTCTACTTAGCATAGAAAGGGAAGCTGAGGCATTTGAATGCTGGACTCAAAAGTCAAAGTCAATTTTCTAACATTTCCAAGCTTTTACTGTAAAGTGGATGAGACCACCACCATTCGAGACCAATAAAGATGCATGTGCATCCTTCATCTGAGAGGCTGACAGACTTCGCAAAGAACTGCCTTAACTGCTTCTTGAACTGGCACTGCTGTGTAATTTGGATGGAGTGGAGAGAGCTGTCTCTTCAGCTGAGTCAGTCTCTGTAAAAATTGGAGGCCAGAGAGTTAAGACAGGTTCTTGGTCACACAACTTTGGAATCTGACTGTTAGGGCAGTGGGTTACATGGCCAATCCCTTCTTGGAGGCAAGGGTGAGGGGAGAGGACAAAACTTGACAGCCATGTGTTAAAAACCTATAAATAAAACATCAAGAAAATTACTTGGATTTGTACAATTTCACCTAATCATCCTCTTTCTCCCCAATCTAAATTATATGCTTCCACTTCAGTTAAGGGCAGGGTGTTGCTCCAAGGTGCAAATTCTTAAAATAGAGCAAAGAGAAGATGCAGTGTGCCTTCTCTAGGTGAATCCTTTTGGTCTAGCCTACTTCCTAGAATGCCATCAAATCTCTGAGTGTGCATTCTCTAGGTGTCACGACAGCTGGGAGAGCACCAAAGGGGACTCAAGGATGCAGCTGGGGGACCCACCTATCTTTTTGCAGAATAGCAATGCCAACTTACCAACTGGATGGCTATCATTAACACAGTCTTCAAAGTAAAAGTTCGGTCACAGAGGTCAAACAAGTCCTCCAAGCTAGGGCCAAGGAGCTCCAGCACCATGGCATTGTATTTCCCACATGGTCCAAAGTAATACACCTGTGGAAGACCTTCACCTGCAAGCAGAGGAGAAATGGGGTATAGAGTGGGGGACACAAAACCCGAAATACAAGATAGTTGCATCAGCACTGAGTAGCTATAAAGGAAGTACAATTTCTGAGATTACCATTTTCTCTCATAGTCCCTCCTGGAGAACCTAAACTGAGCACAGCAGCTTCAAAGGGAACTAATAATGCATAGGAAAGGTGAGTCATCACCTAATCGCCTCAAACAAGCACCTGTTTGATACCACAGTGACAAAAGTATTTCCACCGCTATGGAAGACAAAGAATGGTCCCTGATCTATTTACTGGATCAGAGCATAAACTATTCTCCCCTAAGGAGACCCAAATGTGCACTATCCTAGAAGGTTCAAAAGACAGCTCACTGAGCTCAAAGGCCAGCCTAACAGGCCTTGTTGCATTAACTGGTTTCAGCCGAGCTCCCTAGGCTAACTGCCAAAGCCACATAGGGCTGTTTGCAACTGCTGCCCCAAGGAGAACTCTGACTGAAGGGCTGAGGTCACAGAGGGTGCAGCCTGGCCCTCTTCTCACAGGGAGTCTCTGTAGTTTCCTGTTTTCTATCAGCTGGGGCAAAGTCAACAGACAGCATTTGGTTACTGGTAAGTAATTTTGAAAGGAAAAGGAAAAATAAAACACAACGCTGGGCTTTCCCTAGATTTGAAATTCATAGCTCTAAGATGCCAAAATCTAGACTTTCTCACCTTGTGAGAAACAACTTGTAAACGAATTTCTCCCTTAGAGTGTATTGTAAATATGAGGCATTCAGTAAATATGTGTTAAATGGCACCATGTGAACAGTGGATATGACTGAGACTAGAGAACATTTAAAAAAAATCTGGTCTCATAGAGCAGAAGCACTTCCATCTTACACATTTATATACACCATGTTCTGCAGCTATATACGCTACAGATTACTACTTGCTTCTGTCTACAAGGTTTTTTTAAAGTTTATTTATTTATTTTGAGAGAGAGAGGGAGAGACTGCCAGAGCGCAGAAGCAGTGGAGGGGCAGAAAGGAGGGGAGACAGAATCCTAGGCAGACTCCGTGCCATCAGCACAGAGCCCGATGCAGAGCTCGAACTCACAAACTGCAAGATCATTATCTGAGCAGAGATCATGACCTGAGCAGAAATCAAGGGTCATACGCTTAACTGACTGAGCCATCCAGGTGCCCCTACAAGTTCTTTAGACAACAAAGTCTCTCCTTCTCCCTATTCTTTTTATATGTATAGGTAGGATATAAGTAGAGGTGATTCTATCTGCTATAATCTAAATGTTTGTGTCTCCGCCTCATCCTTAAATTCATATGTTGAAAACCTACTGCCCAATGTGAAGGTTTTAAGAGGTGGGCCTTTGGGAAGTGATTATATCATGAGGGCAGAACCGTCATGAATGACATTAGTGCTCTTATAAAAGAGACTGCAGAGGGGTGCTTGGGTGGCTCAGTTGGTTAAGCATCCGACTTCAGCTCAGGTCATGATCTCACAGTTCGTGGGTTCAAGCTCCGGGTCGGGCTCTGTGCTGACAGCTCAGAGCCTGGAGCCTGCTTTGGATTCTGTGTCTCCCTCTTTCCCTCTGCCCCTCCCCCATTCGCACTCTGTCTCTCTCAAAAATAAACAAACATTAAAAAATTGAAAAAAAGAAAAAAAAGAGAGAGAGAGACTGTAGAGAGCTCCCTAGCTCCTTCCACCATGTGAGGACACAGCAAAAAGTCTGAAGAGGGTCTCCGCCAAAACCTGACCATGATGGCACCCTGATCCTGGACTTCCAGTCTCTGAAACTGTGCGAAATAAACTTCTGACTTTATAAGCCATTCAGTCTATTGGTATTTTGTTATAGCAGCCCAAATGGACTAAGACAATATCTACTACTTAAACCTTTCACCCAAGATGCCCAACCTTGTCCCCAGGATAAATCTTGTCTATCTGGAGTTGGTGTGCTTGTTGCTATGATAAGTGTTTTACTATTTCACATGCTGCCGCAATCTATCTTGTTCCATCTAGGTACTAAGAAGCTTGAGTGTTTTAGTATGCTCATCCGCAGCTCGTATCATCTACTATAGCATACTCTGCTGCTGTCAGCTCCATAAATAGCCACTGAATTTTCCTTGTGCTTGTTTTGATTCTATCTCCAAAAGGAAATAAGATTTAATGTGAAGTGCCTTTTTTCCCCCTGTTGTTCTGAACTCATTCTTCGGTATATTTAAAATACACAAAACCTAACAGCTGTTCCCAATGAGTTCTGCTGAAAAATCCAAAGCAGAACACCATCGTAGAGAGTTATTGCTTTTACTAATCAGACATATGGTAGATGGTAGTTTGGGGATCTTTCAAATTTATATGCTATGTAATAGTTTTTGATGTCACTAAAATTTGATTTTCCTCATATAAATATTATATTCTTTTAAAAAATTAGTATATTCTTCAAAACAGCTCGTGGCAGATCTGTTAGTTGCCTGTCTAGTATCCATTCTCTTCTTCTTACTTCATAACAAATCTTCTGATTACTGCGAATAGCAACCTCCCCGCTTGTAACTTTCCAGCCTCCCTTGATAACAGCTATGACCAGTGAGACAGAAGCAGAAATTGCCGGATGAGATGGTTCTAGAAAAGCTCTTTCATGAGAGCTGACTCAAGTTGGAGGTATGCTCCCCTTTCAAGATGGCTTAAGCTCCAGAAGCCATTTAGAACCATCAGACACTTTGTGGATATCAAATAGTGGCAAGAATGAACAGAACAAAAAAGAAAAAAACAACAACCATGAGTCCCTGATAGCTGTGAAGTAACCAACGTTAGACATTCCTGCCTTTTTTTAATCCAAAAGAAAAATCAATCTGTATATTGACTGAACTGTTATTTAGACCTTTTTTCATAGCCAAATCTAATCCTAATTAATGAACATATTATTCTTTTAGTTGGATAAATTGCAAATCTGGGCACAATATCCTCCTCCTGAAGTACAAGCTAAAAGTCAGATCTGCTTAGAAATATAATACTGACATAATTTCCTATACTTGCTTCTGATACTTAAAGATCAGTTTAGATGAGACAAATGATCATCTTGTTCTTGACAATCTTCAGTAATAAATCTAGGCATCTCTTGTCAGAAATTTCCATGTTCACGAGGAAGTCACAAAAGCATTCTGGGTGATGTCTGTAATTTCTAACTACGAGTTCTATTATTCATAACTCCACCCTAGTGCCTTCCAAGATGTGAGGCATTCCTGCTGGCTGCATTATTGCTCCTTGTATGAAATGCCCATATCTTGGGGTCAGGCTTCGAATGCTCGGGACAACTTTTAGATTACTAAGTAGCTTTGAAGTTTTTCTCAAAGATGGACTAGGTCCAAGATGCTACTAGAAAAAAGGCTCAAGTGAGCCTTCAAAAGTATTTGGTTCTGCTATCTACCCTGAAAATTCCCTCATTTCTGTCTGCTTTTTCATCTGTAAAGAGAAGAGGTTTGGACTGGTTTCCTCTTAAAACCAAAACTCTGACAATAGCTAGGATTTCCTTCTAGCTACCTCCTAGGTTCCTCTTTGTAAAGCCACAGAACCCATACGAATGAACGCTGCGTCTTCATGTTATAACAGAATATGTGTCGTTCAAATTACAAAGTAAGCTGGGAGTGGTAGTCAACCGGAAGTGTGTCTATTAGAAACAGCACCAAAATGTTCAAAAACGGATGCAATGACTTCACTTCAAAACTACTAAATCAGAACTTCTGGTAGCAAATGTAAGCAAAGTTCCACACATGATTCTGAAGTGCTACCTCAGATGGAAAACTGTGTATCTAGAAGGTAGAAATAAAAAGCATTGCTATGTTTCATGATCAATATATTATGAGGACTCAGAAAACAGTCTCTTTCAGAAGTTCTTTCACATCAGAACATCTGGACTCAGTATCTTTTGACTGGAATCATTTTAAGGCTATTTAGAAGACTTGCCTGTTTACTTTGTTAGGTATTACAGGAAATATATGTGCCAAATAGAAAAGTCTCTTTGGGAGATGTAGCCATAATTTATTAGAACTATCTGTACAGGGGCGCCTGGGTGGCTCAGTTGGTTAAGTGCACAACTTTGGCTCAGGTCATGATCTTGCGGTTCGTGGGTTTGAGCCCCACGTCGGGCTCTGTGCTGACAGCCAGCTCAGAGCCTGGAGCCTGTTTTGGATTCTGTGTCTCCCTCTCTTTGACCCTCCCCTGCTCATGCTGTCTCTCCTTCTCTCGCAGAAATAAATAAAACATTAAAAAAAAATCAGAACTATCTGTACAGAAAGATGCCCACGTAAGTTCCACTCTGTTCCTAGTTTTTCACATGACTGCCCATTAAGTGGTCAAAGCTGGTGGTAAAATACACAGATATAAGCCCATTATGAAAGTCTGTCTCTTTGGTCAGAGATTAGCACACAGAAACTACTTATCCTGGGCTTCATTTAAATAAATAAATAGACATAATTATATTAAAATTAAATATATACTTTATATTTGTTAACTATATAAATATAATTATATTGAGAGTGTATTTTAAATATAATTTATATTTAAGTTATGTGTGTGTGTGTGTGTGTGTGTGTCTGTGTGTGTATAATTATATTAGAGAGAGTGTAAGCCAGAGAGACGCTGAGGGAGAGGGACAGAATCTTAAGCAGGTTCCATGCTCAGCATGGAGCCTGACATGGGGCTCGATTCCACAACCCTGGGATCATAACGTGAAATGAAATCTAGAGTTAGATGCTCACCAACTGAGCCACCCAGGCGCCCCTCCTGGGCTGCATTTAAATAATAAATCCTATGTATTCTATTTCACTCTTCTGCAGAGCCATCTCGAATCCACTGCTTACAAAATTTTTAATCAATCAACATTATGCTACAAAATCCTTTAATAAGACAGGGGATGAGAACAGAGCCTTACCACACATGTGGTAAACATGGTACTTACTAAAAGTAATTACGAGGTTATAGGAAATGAAGTGAGAGAGGTGGGCAAGGCAGATATGCATTGAATTCTTTGATCCATGGTATTCAGAAACTAAGGTAGTTTTATAACTTCTCATCTGCTCTGGAAATAAATCACGAATAAGATCTCCCTCCTAAATTGGTGAACTATACAAAAGCCCAGGAATTAAAGAAGTAAATCCTGAAATCTCTTCTGAAAAATTTCTAATGGATTTCACTATATGTCCTTTAGCCACAGGTTCCATCTCTCTCTCTCTTTTTAAAAATGTTTATTTGTTTTTGAGAGCATGCGAGCACAAGTGGGGAGGGGCAGAGGGGGAGGTGGACAGAGGATCTGAAGTAGGCTCTGCGCTGACAGCAGAAGGCCCCATGTGGGGCTCAAATTCACAAACCGTGAGACTGACTTGAGTTGAAGGTGGATGCTAAACTGACTGAGCCTCCCAGGTGACCCCTCCCCAGGTTACATCTCTTATAAACCAAAACTGCAAGGTTATATAAACCCTGCACATGTTATCTTGCATATTTTCGCAGGGTACTATGAAACAGCTTTCCCATCCGTCAATAACATATTCTTACAAATCCTGCCGGACATAAGGCTCACACGTACATCAAGTGATACAGAACAGGAAGTGTACACTACAGGTAATTTTCAGTCTGTTATAAATTTAACCTGGGTTAAACATACCAAATCAAGGATAATGGCTTCTGTATCATCCAAGCTGTTACCTAAAAAGATTCCATAAAACATTGTGAACAGTAACTACTCTAAGTAGAGATATTTTTAAATGCACCTCAGGCTGAGAACTGAAATAGAACCACCCTGAAGCTTTTGGTAATTTGATCACATTATTGCCTAATAATTAGCCTTTCATTCTCTTTGAAAAACTAAATTACCTAGCTGTGAAGCAAGTTCAAATAAATCCCATACCTACATTAATATCTGGATGTAAAAAATAACACCTTAATATTTCTTTTTTTTTTAAGGTTTTTTTTTTTTAATATTTTTTATTTATTTCTAGGAGAGAGAGAGAGACAGCGTGAGCAGGGGAGGGTCAGAGAGAGAGGGAGTCACAGACTGAAACAGGCTCCAGGCTCTGAGCTGGCAGTCAGCACAGAGCCCGACACGGGGCTCGAACCCACGAACCGTGAGATCACGACCTAAGCAAAAGTCGGACGCTTAACCGACTAAGCCACCCAGGCGCCCCAACACCTTAATATTTCTATAAAAAATAAGTATATGTTGGTTATGACTGTCTTCTGAAGTCAGGGCTAGAGAAAACCTTTAAGGACATAATGACTTTGGCAATTCCTTTCTTTTGTCTTGTTTATACAGTTTGATTTTTTAATTTTTAAGGGAAATAAGATAGCTCTTCTTCAAAACTTAACTGTCCCATGGTAGTGCCTTCTAGCACAACTACTCAATGTTCCTTAGGGTCTATGAGTCGTCAGGGAATTACTGTTCATATAGAGAATTACTGTTCATATGGGGAATTATCATCAGGATTAATGATAATATTAAACAACTTCACTTAACAAGAAAGCAGAAAGAACAGGCAGATAAACAGGATGATACGCCATAGTTAGAAGTGAAAGGGGAAAATAAAAGCAAAGCCTTTAAAACTGAGAAAATGACTCTATAAAAGCAATGAATTACAAAGATATGAAACAATACAGGTGTTTCTTTTATTTCATTTCTCTGACTCTGAAAAATGCCTCTCTACAATACGAACCAGCTGACGTATGAAATCTACTCAAAATGCTGGCTTAAAAAAAACAACAGTAAAACCCCAAAACCCCAGCTAGACTCAGAATTAAGGAATCAGGATTACTTTGTCCTATAATGAAAAATGTTTTACAATCATCTTGTTCACAGGCCTCTTGGGAACTTGAATACTGCTGGACATATGCTGCTAACATCAGCTCAAATTTGTATGGTGGGGAAAGAGAAGGTGAGCAAAGGCAGGAGCAGATGAATAATCTCAGGTTTCTGAGTCACAAAAATTTAACTTTTATAGTTTTTCTAACATGCACACATGGTTACCAAGGCCTTTGGCCACAAAGCACAAAGTTTTATTTATCCAAAGGAGCCAGGAAAGAAAGTCCAAGGTAGGAGAAAAGATTTCTTCTGTGTTAGTATCTAAAATAAAAACCATTTAAAAATGTGTTGGGTGGGGGTGGAAGATCTCTTCTTTTTCCAAAAAGGCTAACTCAGCTCAGAACTGGTAAAAAGTTATGGGAGGGGGTGCCTGGGTGGCTCAGTTGTTTAAGCATTCAACTTCAGCTCCGGTCAGGATCCCACAGTTCATGGGTTGAAGCCCCACGTTAGGCTCTATGCTGACAGCTTGGTACCTGGTGCTTGCTTTAGATTCTGTGTCTCTCTTTGCCTCTCCTCTGCTGGCGTGCTCTCTCTCAAAAATAAGTAAATAAACATTAAAAAAAATTTTTTTTTAATTTACAGGATAAAAACCCAGTCTCTGAAAAATCTCTGCTCTCTTTAGTACTGCATGCATTCACAATTCCTGTGCTTAAGTTATAGAGAAAGAATATGTATTCAGTTTCAAAAGCTGAAAGGAGATACACACTTTTTTTTTTTTTGAAGTTTATTTATTTGAGAGAGAGAAGAGAGAGAGAGAGAGGAGAGAGAGAGTGCAAGCAAGGCAGGGGCAGAGAGAAGTGAAGACACAGAATCTGAGCTGTCAGCACAGAGTCCGATGCGGGGCTCAAACCCACAAACCATGAGATCATGACTTGAGCCGAAGCCAGACACCCAACTGACCGAGCCACCCAGGAGCCCCAAGAGATACACAATTCTTAATACATACCTGAACAACAATAACTAAAAAGTCAAGAAAGTTCTAGCAAGCACTTAAAAGGAATTAAATAAAAAAATGAGGTCACTTAAAGAACAGTGAACTCCTTGACAACCCTGCCCCACTCCTATTATACTTTCTTTGTCCATGTGTCTGTCTGCCTTACTAACAGAAGACTGAAGGCAGTGACTGTTATGTGTTAATTATGTTTGTGTATCAGTGCCTACCATGGGCCTAAGCACATGGTAGAGAAGGTCAAGATAAGTACTAAATAAATAAATAATAATTCAACGAAATGTCAATGAATTTTCTATTTGGAATGCACAATACCTACTTCAAAATGCTAAAACACACATATATGAAGCAAAACAGCTTAGTCAGATTTTAAATGTGCAGGACATGCTAACATAGTAAATACTTCTGATTAGTTCCTGTTTGAATTTCCTAGGAATATTTAAAAAAAAGTTCTGTTGGGCAAGTCACCACTATGAAGATTCCACGTAATTCAGAGTTGTAATATTTCTACACTGACTTTCTTCTGTCTGTTCTTCCATGATGGTTGTACACAGTCATCTGTAGTTTTACCTTGCTGTTCCCACATGCAGGTGAACTATGTGAAGTGTTCACTTTATTTATTTATTTATTTATTTTTAGGAAGGGGCAAATCTGAATATTTATTACCCTTATTTTAAATATATTTACATAACTTGATTTTTAATAATTGGCTCTCCCGAGCCAGTACAAGCCAGCTCCAGCACACCACTGCCCCTAAGCCTCTAGGCAGCCTTAGGATTGTACTGTCCACCAGGAGACCGCCTGAAACTACATTTTCTTATGGAACATACGGGAGGAAGCACGGAAGGAATCTTTAGGCAGAATGCCACCAAGGTTGACTTAAATTCAGCTATGCCCTGGTCTTCTTTCTTCCTGATCTGCATGAACACTCAGAAGTAGGAGGATTTACTCAAAGGAACAGAAAGGAAAAAAAGAACCAGCAAAGGCTTCAATGCAAGAGGAACAGAGCCAAAGCTCTGGAGGAGGACAGGTCAGGGAGGAGCTAAGGTTGAAAGCCTCTGCCTCTCTGGCCCTCCATTCTCAAGAAAGGCAGACTTAGAGTGGGTGGGGGAACAGATTCCTTTTATTGGTCTAACCAGCATAACCAGTAGTAGGTTTGGGCAGAGCTCCCCTATCTCTCTGGCTCCCATCTTCCCTCTCCTGTAGGGCAGGGTGGCAGGCAAAGCCAGAATCAGAAAGGGGATCAGGGTGAAGTAGAAAACACAGGGTTACCAGATCATTCAAATAAAAAGTCGATCAGGGCAGAAGAGAGGATATTTCCCCATTCGGGCCCCTCTGCCCTTGCCAGGAATGAAACGGGGCAGGATGCTTTCACTAGAGGTTTCCTACTGTGCCCTTCGTGCCATCAGCATCTCCCGGATGTTGTCCTCAGCTTCCTTGACACTCCGCTCCAGGTAGGATTTTTTCTGTTCCAATTCTTTAATTTTTTCTTCTGCTATTTTCTGTTTCTCTAACAGCTGATTGTGAATTACCTCCTTGGACTGAAGAATAAACATTCTTCCCACACCTTCATACATGTTAGTCTCATCTATCAAAGTCATAATCTCTGCATCTGTAAGATGTGCATGCTTTTTCGTTCTGTTTAGCTGTTCAATCTGTATGTCTGCAAGCTTCACCTTCTGTTGAGTGTCAATAACTTTGGATTGAAGCTCTGTGAAGGCCTTCTTCAATTCCAGATCCATGGGAGCCGCCATCTTGGTTCACTCCGTGAACTATTCACTTTAGTTAACAGTACCAAAAGCTACACACAAACAAATGTAAATTTCTTCCCCTCTCCCCAAAAAGCACCTGCCCATCCAAGTAGATTAAATGACCAAAAAATTTAGTCATCTGAGCCGTCTAATGTGCAAAGATAGTCTGATGACATCTTCCTACCCTTTTCTGCTCCCACTCCACTTATATAGGCACAAATTCTTGACTTTGCTCCTGGCTAACCTGGAATTACATGGTCTTTTCTATACAGAGGTAGCCCTTTTCCATTTCACTTGAACCTCATAGTCGTCCTGTGAAGAAAACAAGGAAATACTAATACATTCCATTTTATATATGAGATAAGACACCCTAAGAGATGCTGTGTGATCATCCTACATACAAGGGTGCCCAAGTAACACAACCAGATCTCTCAACTCTCCAATTCACCACTCTCTTCTTCCATTAAGCTACCGATATTCTCTACCTCTGTTCTTCTTCCCTTTCATTCACGTGGTTACCCAAGTTATTTTCTGTATTTCCTATACTCTCTCTTCCAAACCACATGCCTTTTTGGTTAACATTTAGGTTTTTTTTTTTTTTTTTTTTTTTTTTTTAGCAATTCTCTGTCACTGTTCTAGGATATAAATCCCCTGCTGTATTACACAAGCAGCTTCATCTGTCCTATTCATCCCCTGGGCTCCCATTATTTTTATATCAGCTCCATGAATACTATCTTTCCAGCTTTCCTATCATATGTCCATCTCTCTGCAGTTCTTGACCTTTGTCAATTCCAGTCACCAGTCCAGATAAGGGCCACTTGGGGCATTACTTTTAGAAATTATAAAAGTGAATATATACACATTTAAACAGTCAAATACAATAGCAAAACAAAAGCAGTACAGAAATATAGGAAGAAAAAGTATTCATATCCATAACAGATCAGACACATATACATAATTAATACTTTTCTGCAACTTCATTTTTAATTTAATTTTATATAGTAGACAATTTTCTTGTCATCTAATGGATATACCTCATTTATCTAAATAGCTACAGAGTATCCTACCCTATGATATAGCATATTTGCTTAAGTTTTCCTGTAGATGGACTTTTCGGTTGTATATTACTTGTTATCAGAAGTAGATACTATAGAGAACAGTTATTGCTTTTGCCTGGCCTGTATCCTCTTCCTCTAATAACAACATTTTTCTCTTCCAGTAGGAAAGCACCATTTCCTTGATGTTACTTCATGTGGTTAAAGCAGGGTCAAGTCCTTTCCGAAGGATATGACTCAAGCCAGGTTATTCGGAGTATTCTATTCCCCTGCCAGGGGGAAATGGGTCAAGGATGTGTGCTTGTGGGCACTTGGGTCACTCAGTCAGTTAAGCTTCTGACTTTGGCTCAGGTAATGATCTCACAGTTTGTGAGTTCGAGCCCCATGGTGGGCTCTGTGCTGACAGCTCACAGCCTGGAGCCTACTTGGGATTCTGTGTCTCCCTCTCTCGCTGCCCCCTGCACTGTCTCTTTCTCTCTCAAAAATAAATAAACATTAAAAAAAAAAAAAAGAATGCATGTTTGACTCATGTCAGTACAATGAGAGTCAACTCTAGTACTTCTGTGGAACTATAGAGAAGAGAGAACAATTCCTCCATACTGCTAAGGAATACTCCCTCACTGCTAAACTGGAAGGAGTTTATTAGCCTGAAGCTACCGGAGACTATCACATTAAAATGGGGACACTACCTATCTGAAACTCAAACACAGAAAAAGCAGAGCTGAGAGAAACAGAGACAGATAAATATGTCACATAACCTGAGGACCAAGGACAATGTTGGTCTTGGATCTGGCTGGCCTGCAGTGAGAATATTGCTAGACTTACCAGTTCTGTGAGCCAAGAAATTCTTCCCCTCTCCTTGCCCTCCCAAGCAAGCTTGAACTCTATCATCTAAAATGAAAGAGGCTACAAAAATATGCATATAATATAGCAAAAATCCTTGTGCCTACATTTGTGGACATGACTGCAAATGTATCTTGAGGGTAAAATCCTTGAAGAGAAAATGCTGAGTCAAGGGGCATGTGTATTTAACATTTCATTATATATTACCAAATTGCCAGAGGTCTAAATCTTTATTGGTCCCTGTTGTGTCTCTAGTCCTGGGCCTACTTTCAATATAAGTCATATTACTTAAGAATGTAGGCCCGTGGAGAATTTGAAAATGCTTTCAGAACCCGTCTTGATCTATTATTCCCAAAGCTCCAGCTCCAGGTTATCTTCTCTCTTATATTTAGCCACAACGTGTCTGAAGGCAACCCTAAGCTTTTTATTGATATTTCAAAGTCAAGAGACTTTCCTACCCCATTATTTGTTCCATGCTACCATTAGAAAATTTCCCTCAAAGCATACCCCTATCACAAAAGTCTATTGGCCATAAACTGCTTTATAGTTTATGAAGTATTTTTATATAAGTTCTCCCATTTAATCCTAACAATTAGTACATATAGGTATTACCTATTCCCATTTTATAGGTAAGGTAATTGATCTGAAGGGACTTGCTCAGGTCATGTAATGAGTGGTACAGCCAAGACCTGAACCCCCCCAACTTCTGCCTCTAAGTCTCAGGCTCTTTTACTCTACTACCTCTACCCATCTGTGCTCTAAGTTCATAGACACCTAGAGTGGCAGTAAGTTCTAACAGGTCACATTACTTAGAAAGGAGATTAATCAGTTTTGTAAAGATTCAATAACACATGGCCTATATATGAACCTAATGGACAAGATACTAATGATGTTGACACATTATGAACTCAAGTAATAAAGGAAGCATAATATTTCCCTTATAAAAGCCCAGGTAAGAATAGATTAAGAGTGCATAAGTGCAGGGGCCCCTGGGTGGCTCAGTTGGTTAAGTGTCTAACTTTGGCTCAGGTCATGATCTCAAATTCGTGGGTTTGAGCCCCGTGTCGGGCTCTGTGCTGACAGTCAGCTCAGAGCCTGGAGCCTGTTTCAGATTCTGTATCTCCCTCTCTCTCTGACCCTCCCCTGCTCACGCCCTCTCTCTCTCTCTCTCTAAGAAATAAGTAAAACATTAAAAAATTTTTTTAAAAACAAAAGAAGCCTATTAACAAATTAAACACATCATTTATGAATTCAGAAGGCAGCTTGGCATACACTTAGAATAACACAGAAAGTATAAAAAAACAGATAAGCATTTGTTTTCATTAACTTTGGGCCCATTTAACAAACTGTTCCTAAAAGTTCTTGGATTAAAAAAAAGAAAACACTAAGGCACACAGTCTAATCATAGCACAGAAGCAGAGTGCCACCTACCACTGAACTCTCTTAATATTGTAATACCATTCCTCAAGTATCAAAATAGCCTTGGGAGAGTAAAGGACCAAGTGTTACCCTCACTTTCTGAATGGAAGCACAGAGGTTAAGTGGCTTGCCACAGAACCACCAGTCAATGGAACAGATGCTACAGCCTGCCATTCTTTTCTCATTTGAGCCTTCACCCAAATATCTCTCCAGTAAGAACAGATGTGACCTGATAGATCATTGAAGATGACCATATAACTCTGGTCACTGAGGAGGCATGAAGACTTGCAGGGAAGCAAAGTGAACTCATTTATCTTGCTGATTTTCAGCTAGTCTGAGGAATAAGTGCTATAAAGTTCCTGCTTCCAGTTTCAAATTCAATTAAGTTCAGAGTCTGGTGGTCAGGCTGTGCATTCATCAAACATCATATGTGAGAAGAGAAGGCTATGGGAACAGTAAAGAGGGGCATCTAACCTTGACTGAATGGGATAGAAAAGGTTTCACAGAGCAGGGGCCACAGGCTGAATCTTGATGGTTAAAAGCTGATTAGGCTGGGGTGGAGAGAATGAATCCTGCAGACTGAGGGAGCGTATAGGTAGCTAAAAGCAAAGAGGCAAAAGCTCTCTGAAATGAGAAAAAAACTAAGACTAATTTGCTCTCTCCCAGAGTTCTTTTCTTTCTTTTTTTAAATGTTTATTTACTTTTGAGAGAGAGAGACAGAGACACAGAGTATGCATGGGTAAGGGCCAGAGAAAGAGACACAGAATCCAAAGCAGGCTCCAGGCTCTGAGCTGTCAGCAAAGAGCCTGATGCAGGGCTCAAACTCAGACCGTGAGATTGTGACCTGAGCCGAAGTCAGATGTTCAGCTGACTAAGACACCCATGTGTCCCCAGAGTTTTTTCCTTTTAATTGTGAACCACCAGTTGGTTTAACAAATGTTCCTAAAAATTATGGCAGAGGTCATTAATAAAGTTGAAAAGGCAGAGATAGCTGAGTAAATAAAAAGATCATAGGAATAAAGAGGAAAAATAAGAATTTTTTCTGAGTATTATACACCCATATTGCCTTAGTACATCTTTAATAATAGTTTCACAGAAAGTATTTTAAGTGTACGCTAGGAACACACCATTGCATTATAGCAGCAGGAAAAGAAACACAATGCAAGCCATGAATGCAAACCATGAATTTCATTTTAAATTTTCTATAAGCCACACTTTTAAATAGATAGAAAAAAGAATTAGGTGGAATTAAGTTTAATAATATATTTTATTTAACTTACATCTAAAATATCAAAGCTTCAACATATAATCAACTTAAAAATTACTGTAATATTTTACATTATTGGTGGGGGAAAGGGGGACTAAATCTTTGAGATTCAGTGTGTATTTTATACTTCCGGCATATTCGGGTTAGGTATAGGTGCTAATTCAGGTGCTCCATAGGCACATGTGGCTAGTGGCTCAGCTCTATAAGGAGTTTTGAGAAAGAGAAATGAGGCTGGTTTATGTACAAAAGAAATGGTGCAGAAAAGAGGTTCTATACTTAGAAATCTGCATCACCCCAACCAAGGAGCCTTCTCCACTTCTCCAGCCTACAACTCTCTCTTTCCTCTCAACTTTTCAGAATAGCTATTTCTGTTCGAGTTGTCTCTCTTTTGGAAAATAGTTAAGGGCAGTGCCTACTCTTGTTCACCACTATATCCCCAGGGCTTAGCTTAGAACAGTACTTATCCCAAGTGGGATGCTCAATGAATAATTCTTTAATAAATGCACAAACAGATACATAGCTGCCTCTGGGCTTTAGCTTATTTTGTACTTGGAAGCCCTTCCTTACTCTTCTATTTGAACCTGTCCAAGTAAATCATACCTCTTTTTGAAAGTTCAGCCCCTAGCTACCACCCTCTCTATAAGGCCTTCCATGTTTCCCATAATTAGTAGCCATTTCTCCCTTCAGAACTTCTGTATCATTTTATCTGTGGTACCTTAAAAAAAACACCTAACATTCCACTGTTTTTGTTTGCATTATAGTTATTCACATACATTAGTGAGCTCCTTGACAGAAACACAATAATATCTCTTGATAAACATGCTGGAAGCTCAATAAACATAACATTTCCTTTTCCTCTAGTCTCTTGAAGGACAGAGACTATACAACTCATAAATCTGTGGACCTCAAATCACTCAGTATAGTGCTCTGGACACAGCTGACGCTCAGCTTCATCTCACTGCATTATGACTATAGTAATTATTAGTACGAGACTGCTATAGGCTGGTAAGTAATGATAAATCAAAGCAATATGAAGTATAAAGAAAGAGAAAATATAGGGAAAAGTTAAAAATGTGTCAGACTGTTGAAAGCATAAAAGTAGGGAGCTGACAAACTTCTTTTAAATGGGAGGAACAGGAATTACTTGCTTACAAGTTGTTCAAAGAAGATGACAATACAAGTGGTCACAAATGTTAAAAATTTTTTTGCGTTGGTCTTTGTCTTAAGCATGCTTTATAGGTGAGTTATATTCTACAAATACTAACGGGCTTAGTTGGCAATTTGATTACTATTTTGAAAGGAGGTGCAGGGACTTATCTGTCTTTTGTAGTCTATTACTGGAACTTAAAGAAAATATTGTCTTTCACCAATGACACTGACAGACACTGGAAAGGAATTTAAGATAAAAAAATTGTTTTTAATGTTTATTTATTGTTGAAAGAGAGAGAGGGAGAGACAGAGAGAGAGGGAGACACAGAATCCAAAGAAGGCTCTGGGCTCTATGCTGACAGCTCAGAGCCCAATGCAGGGCTCAAACTCACGAACTGTGAAATTGTGACCTGAGCCCAGGTCAGAAGCTTAACCGACTGAGCCACCTAGGTGTCCCTAGAATTTGTTAAGTTTTAACACAAGACAGTAGATACATGGTTCCACCTTCTTGTAACTCAAAGGAATAATTCACTACAGTGATTCATCTCTTTCATTCCATAGTACTCCACAGCTTTAAGGATGTTGTGAAATGTTACTTTCTTTCTTGAAGGTTAACCTTGACAAGTTGTGAATTAGGAGGGGATGGTCCCTGAGGGCTATGGACGGTACTCTGACGGTCACTGAACTTACTCTAGCCCTTAGCTTGGGCTGAAACTTCTCCTGCCTGTGCCTTTCTTAAAAATGCATTCTCTATTGGCAATCACTAAGCCATTCTTAATGAGTGAAGAATGGGTATGAGGATACTGAAGGAAGAGAAACGTGCAGGTACACAGTAAAAGAGGTGTGTATAAAAACAGAAAAGAAAAGTATTAGCTAGAACTGAAGGAGAAAACAGCATCAGAAGCTTCAGATTCTGGGTTGATTTATAAGCAAGCTCCTACCGACTGATCGATCAACTTTTCCCCAACTTTTTACCCGTATAAGCACTATACCGGTTTTCTGCAACTAATCACAATTCTCCAGCTCATTCCACTTACATATAAGTTACTTGGGTCTATTTTTGGAAACCTGCCTTCTATTTTTTCATGCAGTTCATTAAAAGATGACAAAATCCAAGTAACAAATTCTGTCTTCAGACTAAACAAGTATCTCTAGCAGTTCTACACTTTGCAAAACAACGCAACAAAAGGTGTTTAGTACTTTGTGTTACTGTGAGGTGTATGCAGGCCAATTTCTGTAATAAACTCATAGCATTCTGTTTGCAATTAAAGAGATTACTGGCACAACAAGTCTTCACCAGTAAAATGTTTAAAATAGAATCTCCTCCCACCCCCCACGACCAGGAGGGAGTGGGACAAATTTTGTGTACGTAATTAAAGGTAATCACTCAATATGCTTCATGTGACTCAGAGTTATTTGAGAGTTTTAAGAGGCAAAGAAGGGCCACATGGGGTTTGACTCTAACAGATAAGAAAGTCTCTTACAGCATTACATATAAACTTTTCTGCTTTTATTTCACTATTCCACAGAGCACACTGTTAGCCATAATATGAGAAATGTCTCAATTCTCTAAACTATGAAAAACACACACAAAGGATACACAACTATAGAATTTATCCTAGTCCAGAAGTGTACCAAATGCTGGGCTTCAGGAATATCAGTTCTCTTTGTTCGGCTAACTAGTGAGGCTAGTTAACACAGATTTAGGTTATGATCTTCAGAAGAATGAACAGACATTCATAGAAATATCACTACTAAATCAGCCCCATTAAAGATTAGGAATTATTTGTACTAAGTATGTGAAATACATGCTTCCAAGGCCAGTATGTGAAAACGACCCTTTCTATTTTTTTTTCATAAAATTAAGCATTAGCCACAGATTGGACTTAATCCTGTAACATCAATGAAAGTATTTAAATGTCCTTTTAAAATGTTTTCTAGACAATGTGCATAGATTTGAGAACACACACTCAGCCACATACACACTTTTAAAGGAAAGAATGAAGACCACACCACACATTTCCTTGTCTAAAGATAATTCCAGGAGGGAGGGGGCAAGATGGCGGAGAAGTAAGGAGCTCCGTACTTGCACTCGCGCCCATACATCACGGAAAAGATCTGAAGCCATTGGAAACCTTACAAAACCTGAGAGATTGGGAGAAAAAGGACGGAGAATTCACTGAGAAAGCTTTCTAACAGCTACCTCAGNGACGGAGGACCAAGGGGGAGAAGAAGGGGGAAAATGGTGGGAGAAAGGGAGAGAGGCAAACCATGAGAGACTCTTGAATGCTGACAAAAACTGAAGACTGATGGATGTGGGGGGGAGGGGGGAGATGGGCATGGAGGAGGGCACTTGTGGGGATGAGCACTGGGTGTTATGTGGAAACTAATTTGACAATAAACTATTTGTAAAAATAAAATAAAATAAAGACAGAGATGCATAAAAAAAATAAAGATAATTCCATATACTGTAACATGAAGATGCTTTCCATATACCAAATCTCAGGTTTTTGCTGCTGAGTCACCAACTCAAGGACACTTTTATATTTAGGTTCTGCTCCCTCAGAAAACAAGAGTGGCACTGAGGTCACTCTTTCTGGAAAATATATTCAGAGGCTTAGATATTTTCAAATATCCCCCTCACCTTTTACTCAATGGATAGGACTTGAACTTTTTTGTTTGTTTTAAATTGGAGGCTCTGCTACTGTCCTAATGTTAACTTATTTCAAATACGTGAAATGCTCATGCTGAGAGGAGCCACTATGTTGAAAGAAGCAAGTCTTCAAGTCTGGCAGATACGGCTTTAAACTTCAATTTATCATTCCAGAACCCCTCAGAGTATAAGAGTATATATAAGGTCTGCCTCTGATAATAAAGGCCCAAAGCAGGTTTCCCTCCTAGAATTACTCTTTTCCAATAAGGGTAGGGTAAGTACAATAAACACAGGCACAACTAACTGCTAAAGAGGCAGTGTTCTTTTTGGAATATGCATTACCCTATGCCAGGACAATACACAGTTGCTGTCTTCACACTCTCTACTTGGAGAATCTCAAGATGTTAAAATGTCCTAAGGCAAAATGTTTTGCATTCTTAGCAAGTGTTAAATGAAGAGAAAGAAAAATATGGTCAGTAAACTCATCCTTCTCTTGTCATACTCTCAACTGTTTTTTCCAGTTCTTAAGCCACATTCTTAAAGAACCTACTCTCTGTGGAATGGTGCATTCCATAGGATTCCGTATCCACTGTAAAAGGTACCTAGGCCAGCACTGGAAAGCTTTTCCAAGCTGAGTCAGCCAGTCTCTTTCCCAGGAACTTGCAACTGGGACACAGGGCTGCAGTCCGTCTCTGTTGGCGCTTAAATCAACAGGCGCTATGTGAAAGGATTCTACCACATGTAAGGAGAAGCAGAGAAGGCTGGTAATGTGGAGAAATGAAGAGAGCTAACAAACAACGAGGCAAGACATTTAATGACCCTACGCAGAAGAGTCAAATAAAGCGTTAAGAGTCTGGAAGAGTTGGACAGAAAGTCAGAGACAGAGAGAGTAGTTTGTCTTGGTTTCTAGAGTGTTTCAAGTGCTTTGTACCAATCCCTAGTGAGATCTGTAGAGTATTTCCTTCCTGTTCCAAGACACATCCCTGTGATCTTCCAGTAAAATTTCCTTTTGGATCTAAGCTAATTAGAATACATTCTGTTAATGGTAATTAAAACAGTGTTGATCAACACACACACATAACTGCCCATCTTCCTTCTGATGGTTAAAGAGGAGGAAGAGGAGCCGTTACATGTAATGTCTAGAAATGAATTGCTTCTCGGCCTTTTGGCTAAGATCACATGTAGGAAATGATAGTTAAAGGAGGAAGATGAGCAATTATGTGTGCGTAGATGAGAGTACTGAGTGTGTGTAGATGACATTACACCTTGGTTTAGGGAGCGAAGAAATAAAAATCAAGACACAGACTCTGTCCTTAGGGAACTTACAGGTAGAAAACAGATGTAAACCACTAGTATAGTTACTAGATCAAGCCTTTCATAAAAATGAGTAAAATGAAGGGGCGCCTGGGTGGCTCAGTCAGTTAAGCATCTGACTTCGGCTCAGGTCAGATCTCACGGTTGGTGGGTTTGAGCCCCACATCAGGCTCTGTGCTGACAGCTCAGAGCCTGGAGCCTGTTTCAGATTCTGTGTCTCCCCCTCTCTCTGCCCTTCCCCCACTCATGCTCTGTCTCTGTCTCAAAAATAAATAAACTATAAAAATTTTTTTAAAAAATGAGTAAAATGAAGAAACAGTAGATGTGGAATGGCCTAAGAACCAATATTATTTACTCAAACTTAACAATATACATTTGGCCAAAGTTTGAGAAGTTAAAAACTACCATAAAATATTTTGCAGATGTATACTTTATTACATAAACTATGTACCACTGTATATACTATAAAACCATACTCCACAATACATATTTACTGATCATGATCATATATACATATCCAGTTGGACTATATACTCTATAGGCAATTTAATGGATTTTTCAAGGCTAACTTTGATTGTATGTGATTTTCACCTGTGTGCTATCTTTAGCTCCTAACCTCATATGTGATTCATGTGACTGAAACATGGTGTTCCAAGAAATAACTTAGGATTTTGACCAAAGCCTATAGCCTAAAATCAGGTACCAAGTCCCCATAGTGACAGTGCTTCTGTATAGGAAATAAAATAAACTAGCACAAAGATGAGCCCCTTGCCAATTTATTTTCTAACATGTTTTATTATTTTCTTAGAACTATTTTCAATATTTTCAGTACTGCAACTATTTTTTATTTTTTTTAATTTTGGGGCATCTGGGCGGCTGAGTTGGTTGAGCAGCCAATTCTTGTTTTCAGCTCAGGTCATGATCCCAGGTTTGTGGGATCAAGCCCCACATCAGGCTCTGTGCTGAGTGTGGAGCCTGCTTTATTTTCTCTCTCCCTCTGCTCCCTTCCCCTGCTCGCACTATCTAAAGTAAAAAAAAAATTTAATTTATTATTAAGCAATCTCTACACCAACGTGGGGCTCAAAATTACAACCCGAAGGACAAGAGTCTCATGCTCTACTGACAGACCCCACCAGATACCCTGCCATTATTTTTCAGTCACAATATTCAACTTGATGTTGAACTCATCTCACCCTTTTAGTACCTCATCTCTTAAATCTGTATTAAATAATAAAGCTAAATGAATTAAATCAGAGAAAGACAAATACCACATGATTTCACTCAAATGTGGAATTTAAGGAACAAAACAAATGAATAAAGTAAAAAGGGGACAAACCAGAAAAACAGATTCTTAACTCTAGAGAACAGAAGGTTATCCAGAGGGATGGTTGCCAGAGGAAAGGTTGGGGCTAGGGAGGTAGATGGGTGAAACAGGTGAAAGGGATTAAGAGTACACTTATCATGATGAACACTGAGTAATGTATAGAATTGCTGAGTCACTATATTGTACCCTTGAAACTAATATAACACTGTAGGTTAACTATCCTGGAATTATAATTATTTTTAAAAAGGCTAAAAGAAACTCAGCACTGTGTGAAATTTATTCCTTTCCACTTGATAAACAGACTTATCTATAAATCAGAAAAATTTTAAAGAAAAGTATATACATTAAAAAACTAAGGAAATATACACAGTAATAGTAGCTGTGAATACAGAGACTCACCACGGTGGTGACCAAAACTTTATCTTTCTTTTATATATTTTTTTAAACCTTCAGTGATATTCGTTTTCTCCAGAATTTACAAAAATAATTTTTTAAGTGAAAAACTTCTTTTTACCTTTGGGCAAACCACATAGATAATTGCAAATTCATCCTCTAACATTACTCTCCTTTTTAGGTAGCAGAGTTAAGAGATCTAGATTGTCTTTTCCGAACTGTACCCGTTGAGAGTGGAAGCCAAGCAAAAAGTTGATAAGCTATGACCAGCAGTTCAGTTTGATTGTATCCAAATCATTCTCTAGCTGCTAATGGGCCATTATGGTCTGCAGACTTGCAATGCTATAGCCAGTATACTGATGAGAACCACACATAATTCCTACCTTTCATGGGCTTCAATTCAAAAACTTTCGCCATGGAGCTACTTCTTGGATACTGTTTGTAGGTACTAATGAATATAAATGTCTCTGTACAGCAAATCCTTGCAGAAATAATTTGGGAGACTTCATTCTAATATCTTCAGTTATTCATTCATATCTCTATTCTGCGTGCTTAACAGTTAATAATTACTGTCACCAGCAAATAAAGAAGAGCTTGAGTTTGAAGGAAAAGAAGCTTCCACTTAAGTTGGTGATTGCACTTAAGTTGGTGATTGCACTGCCAGTCAAGTACTGCTTCAAGAACTTATATCCTGGGGTGCCTGGGTGGCTCAGTCAGTTAAGTGTCTGACTTCAGCTCAGGTCATGATCTCACGGTTCATGGGTTCAAGCCCCGTGTCGGGCTCTGTGCTGACAGCTAGCTCAAAGCCTGGAGCCTGTTTCAGATTCTGTACCTCCCTCTCTCTCTGACCCTCCCATGCTCACACGGTCTCTCTCTCTCAGAAATAAATAAAAAACATTAAAAATTAAAAAAAAAACCCAAAGAACTTATATCCTGGGATTTCAACAATTTAACAGACATTTGTTGAGTTTTTTCTTTGGATCAAGTAATAAGCAAGCAATGCTTTAATGAGTAAAAGAGGTTTCTTGACCTTAAAAAGTTCGTAATCCAGCAGCATATTAGACTATGGAAAACCCATAGAATGACAGAGATGGGGCTCTCTAAGTCCCCTCATTACAGTGCCTCAAGGGTGGCACAGAGTTCTTTGAGATAATTTCTATAATCTGCAAATTGAATGCAGTGATTAAAAGGAGTAAGATGTTTGGTCACTGCCATGCTAGAGCACAAATCAGCAAACTAAGCCCAGAGGTTACATATAATCTGGCCCAGGTACTTTTATACGGTTAAAAAACTAAGAATGGTTTCTATGTATTTAAATATTTGAAAACTTTTAAAGATTCATTGTTTTGTAATACACAAATATTACATAAAATTCTAACTCCAGTGCCCATGAATAGAGCTTCATTGGAATACAACTCATTCATTTACTTTCTGTTTATGGCTGCTTCTGTGCTACAGGAACAGAGGTGAATAGTTACATAGAGACTGATGGCCCACAAAGCCTAAAGTATTTACTATCTGTTCCTTTACACGATCTGGCTTCATAAGAAATCTCATCATCTACACTGGAAACAGGAGATAGCTCAGTTATATGCATCCTTCCTTTTCTGGGGTCACTGATATTCACTAACAGTCCATAGACCCTCTAATAAACCTGACTTATGATGTTTCAGTAGTTAGGCACTAATAACACCACTTCCTTGGCAAATTCATGAATGAATCCAGTTATATAAAGACCATACATTAACTGAACCAGTTGGCCTGGGTCTTGCATAATAGTTTCAATTTGGTTTTACAGAACAAAAAAAAGGTATGGCAATGTGATCTTTTTTCCCTGAGGTTCTTTTCCCAGGTATTATAAAGATCACTCTGGCCAAGTGTCCCCTCCAAACTGGCAGGAAAGGCTGTGGAGTTGTGCAAGTAGAAGTATTCGTTCTCATCAGGGAGGCCTAAGTGAGTATAACTATGTTCTAACATTAGTATATTTAGTTCCTCTGACAGAAACACTACCTGAGCTGAGATCAAAAGTCAGATACATGGGGTGCCTGGGTGGCTCAGTTGGTTAAGTGTCCAACTTCAGCTCAGGTTATGATCTCACGGTTCGTGGGGTCGAGCCCCGTGTTGGGCTCTGTGCTGACAGCTAGCTCAGAGCCTGGAGCCTGTCTTCGGATTCTGTGTCTCCCTCTCTCTCTGATCCTCCCTTGTTCGCACTCTCTCTGACTCTCAAAAAGAAATAAAAAACATTAAAAAAAAAAAAAAAGACAACAACCAGCTGAGCCACTCAGGTGCCCCATTCTGAGATTTTTTTTTTAAAGCTATGAGAAATGGGGCGGCCTGTGTGGCTCAGTTAGGTAAGCATTCAACTCCTGATTTCAGCTCAGGTCATGATCTTGCAAGTTTGTGAGGTTGAGCCCCATGCTGGGCTCTGCACTTTCAGTGCTTGGGATTCTCTTTCTCCTTTTCTCTCTGCCTCTCCCCCGCTTGTATGCTCTCTCTCAAAATAAATAAACATTAAAAAAAAAAAGCTATGAGAAATGTACATAGGATATTTCCATTTCTACAAAAAAGTTAGATCTTCAGTTTTCAATGTAAAACAGTAACTGCCTTGTGTTTATATAGGGCTTTTCCCTTAAGAATTCAAGGCCTTTACAGACATTACCTCATTAAACCCTAGCAGGCATACAAATTATAAGAAGCAGTTTTTCCTATGTATCTATAAAGAAATGGAGGCACAGCAGGGATATGGTTAACTATGAGTCAAATAATCAGTGGGAAAAACTGAGCTAACTTTGTTCTTCACTCCAATTCTTAGCTGTCTCTACTTATTCACAATGCCTATAATTAAAGATGGCAAGTGTCTAAATCTCCACAGTCCTCAAAATGTAATTTCAAAGCTGCCCATTTATACTCATTAAGAGTATACCTTAGTATATTAGTACAATACCTCTAGCAGACTGACTTATGAAAAACTTATACATGGAAAGAAAGATCCAGATTTCACTTTCTTTTACCAAGTTCATTACTTCATCCTTTCTTCTTTTGTTATGAAAACTTTCTACCAAATTGGAGACTAAAAAGTTTCCTCTAAATTCCTTAAGGGCTCCTAAATACTGGACATCAATGTTGAGGTACGTTACTTGTTCATAACTACTCTTGTTACATGATTCACTTCTATTTTAAGTAAAATTCCCATCTTTGCAACATCTCTGCAGCTTTTCTTATTTTTAATTTTCTTGTTTGCCCAGATTGTTTACAATATACTCCTAAGGAAGTTCACAACATTACAGGAAGGTTTTGTCAATCTCACTCTTTCTGATGATTTTCTTCAGATACGTGCTTTCTTCTGTTGAAGGAGAATCATGGTTGTTCCTGTTAATTTAACCATTGCCTAGAATCAAAGCTCTTTTTCTGGTACCAACCAGCACCTCCTACCTTTTCTTGGTAACATGTAAAACCATTCTCTCCTAGAAATTTCAAAATTGTAAAGTCTGATAAGCTCTATGATCATGGTCTTTATTCACAGCCTAAAGGTTTCAATGGGTGAAATGGCTTGCATAGGGTAGCTCTGAGCTTCTCAGCTGTATACACAGCATATATATTCAACATAAGTGATTAGTTTACTTTGGAAAGAAATGCTTCAAAACCTAGATTGTCCAAGACCGTAAAAGGTTTTGGAAGTAACAAAGGCAGCCTTCTAAAGCATAAAATTTGAGGGCACTGTGTGAAACAGGAAATCCTACTCTTTCACGTGGCAGGGGGGAAGGGACAATTCTGGGCCTTCGCTTCAATTAAACATTTTTATGACTATCTTCTACCACTCTATTATAATCAGGGAAGGGATAATGGGTGGAAGGCCCCAGGAATCTACTGGGGATATGTGTATTTATACACACAAGAAAAAAGTCTGTGTAAAAACATTCCTAGCTCAGGTTTGCCTACTGTGGGACTCTGGGTAAGTAAGTCACCAAACTCCCTTGTGCTCAAATATGGGAAAAGTGAAATATAACCATATTAAGTACCTACTGGATACTTCAATTCACTTGTTTTCTCTGCCCAATAAGATTTTGGCTGGACTCTGTTATACTGTGAAATTGCAGTAAGTACCTTGTTGTCTTTTTAAATTTGAGGATTAGCATCTCCTTTACAAGACAGCCAAAGCAGAATGCTCATAAGCAGATTAGAACAGCTGCTGAAAATCCAGGACATGGCCGCTCAGGCTTAGATCAACTAGGACCTGACATTTATTCCCAGAGTCCCTAAGATGTTTCCCAGGCAGGCTGCTGGGTGGAAATGGAATTAACTGTTTAAGCAGAGCAATGGGAGTTCCTCCACTACCTCCAGGATCTCTCAATACCATTAAGAAGGCTGCAGAAGCAGAGACCATTGTAGCGTCTGTCTTTATCACAGTTACGCCTTTCCAAATGTCAAGTGAAGTGATAAGAATTTACCATACCCTACTCTAGTACTTTCTCTAAAAAGGCCAAAGTTATTATTCAAAACCACTGTTCCTAAGAAATAGTTAATTCTGAGGACAGTAATAGATGGCAACTTTATAGCTCCTTTTGGCAAAGTCTAAGGTCTCCACCCTCTTTTATTTATTTGCATTCTCATTTCTCTATCTGGAATCCTCTTTTCTTGCCATTTGCCTACTCCTCCCTTCCCCATCCTCTTTATTTGTTCCTGCCCTTGGCTCATGCCTTCCCTCTCCCTCCCTTTCTTTCCTGTCACTTTAGCTGCATGATTGGTTCTGGTTTATTCATCTTTTATTAATTTAGCAAACATATACTAGGCCTTTACCACATGACCAGTCCATATGTAGCTATGAATCTTCAGGCTCATACTGTCCCCTCGCTCATGTTTAGGGCTCCTATCTGTTTAGCCCTCCGGTTTCGGCCTATCTAGGCCTCAAACCTGTCATCTACCAAGTTTTATTCCTTTGTGTTAGGATACCAGGAAAAGTGTTGTGCTGGACAAAGGATTAGTGGCCTGGGAAATTTTAAAATTTATGATATATAATCTCCTAAGTAAAAGGACCCTGAGAGCACAGGAAAACGAGTTTGGGATTTACCCACAGTAACTATAACACAATTAACGTAACATCAATATTAAAAAAATGAAAAGAAAACAAGATGGTTACTTTCACCTGCTGACTGTAAAGGTTGCAGCCTTTAATTATCATGATTAAATACTGCTGTTCTCTCTTGTGAAGCCGGCCCATTATACCAAACAAATACTAAAGCTACTAGGAGGGCAAGCAAGTTCCAGGGAATCCAGAGTTGATCTTTAAGCCATGACTCCTACTCTTATATGTTCAGAACAATCTATAGAAGCTAAACATGAAAAGAAAGGCATAACTGTGCTCAATGCCAAAGCCCTCTGTGCTTTGCAAAATCAGAACACAGTGATTTAAGAAGGAATGAAACAAAAATAAGACAAAATTAAAGAAATTATTTTCATACAGTGAAGAATATAATACTTTTTCAGAGTCCTTACATACCATTGCAGCTTCATACTTAAAAAATATTGTTTTTCTTTGTAGTAACCTTGGAAATCCTCCAGTAATCTCAGACTCAATGAGTTCAACCACAAAACACAACCACCCCCCGCCATCCCACTATGTGAAAACACCAGGAAATGTTCCCATTTTGATTCACTTGGCCATTGGAAATCAACTTTGCCAGGGTTATATTTTAATGTAATTAAAAAAATTTTTATGTCTTCTGAAACCAAGGAAGCTACCAAGCATAAAAATCTGCACCAGGATGTTTCTTGTACAGCAACATGTGGTTTAAAAAAAAAAATTATTCAATCTTAGAATTCAAATAATTCTTTAAAATTTTTTTTTTAAATGTTTTATTTATTTCTAGGAGAGAGAGAGAGACAGCTTGAGCAGGGGAGGGTCAGAGAGAGAGGGAGTCACAGACTGAAACAGGCTCCAGGCTCTGAGCTGGCAGGCAGCACAGAGCCCGACGCGGGGCTTGAACCCACGAACCGCGAGATCATGACCTAAGCGAAAGTGGGACGCTTAACCGACTAAGCCACCCAGGCGCCCCCAAATAGTTCTTTAAAAAGTCATATATTCTAACTTTCTACTCAATGCACACACCTCCCTCGCAACATCCAGAATGCATAACCATTCAACTTCTGCCTGAAAACTGCCTTTCCATCTAGGAGATGAGAAATCCTACTGCATAAGACAGCTTATACCAGTTCACAATTTGTTTTTCTTCCTACAAGAAGGTGTTTGGAAAGAAAAGAAACAGGACATTGTAGCACTTTATTATCATTTGTTGAATTTAGGTCTGAAACTGTTTACACAATGGCCCAGGATAAATGGGGACAGAAATGGGTTGCCTGGTGATAGAAGAGGCAGGAGGGAGACCATAAACGCACTGCTGGTCTTTTAAAAAACTAGTTGTTATAATAATGATGATGATGATGATGATAATAATAAATGATCATGGCAAAAAATTCAAAAATTAGGGGCGCCTGGTGGCTCCGTCAGGTAAGCGTCTGACTTCAGCTCAGATCATGATCTCACGGTTCGTGGGTTCGAGCCCCGCATCGGGCTCTGTGCTGACAGCTAGCTCACCCTGGAGCCTGCTTCAGATTCTGTGTCTCCCTCTCTCTCTGACTCTCCCCTGCTCACGCTGTCTCTCTCTCTCTCAGAAATAAAACATTAAAAAAAAAATTCAAAAATTATAAAGGATTAATTTAAAAACTTAAGGGGCGCCTGGGTGGCCCAGTCAGTTAAGCGTCCCACTTCAGCTCAGGTCATGATCTCGCAGTGTGTGAGTTTGAGCCCTGCATTGGGCTCTGGAGCCTGCTTCGGATTCTGTGGTCTCCCACTCTCTCTACCTCTCCCCTGCTCAGGCTCTGTCTCTGTCTCTCAATAATAAATAAATGTTAAAAAAAAAATTTAAAACTTAAGAGTGCCACCACTTCCCATTTCTAATCATACTTTTCAAAGGTGATCATTATTCAATTTTTTGTATATCCAATCAGATATTTTCTATGCTCCCGTGGACATAGCTGTATTATATACGTATTTCTTATACTATACTAACATGATACTATACTGTTTTGTAAAACTTTTCACTTAAAAATATACTGGGGCATCTTTCCGTATTAGTATATAGGGCTCTACCTTCTTTTTAATAGCTAATTCTACAGTACAAATATATCATCATTTATTTATCCAGATCCATACTGATGACTTTAGATTACTTTCATACTATTCTATTTGTTACACAAAGCCAGAATTTATCCTTCCTATAATTTATTTTGCTAAGTCCTTTTTTTTTTTTTTTTTTTTTTTAAATTTCTAGGAGAGTGAGAGACAGCGTAAGCAGGGGAGGGTCAGAGAGAGAGGGAGTCACAGACTGAAACAGCCTCCAGGCTCCGAGCTGGCAGTCAGCACAGAGCCCGACGCGGGGCTTGAACTCACGAACCGTGAGATCATGACCCAAGCGAAAGTCGGACGCTCAACCGACTAAGCCACCCAGGCGCCCCTCGCTAATTCGTTTTAAATCATTTGGAATAGACCTAATCTACCATTTAATAGCTCTTTTAACATTTGAAAATCACCATCATATGGGGATAAATGGGAGACCAAATACAAGTGTTGAGCTGTAATATCAGAAATCAATAGGGGAAAGGATTTCCTCAAATAAAAATTACCTAAATGTCTGACAACACAGAATGGATGCCTACATTATAGCCTATGAGTATGATGAGCTATTACACAATGATTGGAAACATAAAGACTGCAACATCACGACAAATGTTGTAATGCTAAATGAAAGAAGATGTAGTTACACGTAACTGAGATTAATGATGAAACATATCTGTATATGAAGAGATATTCAAATGAAACGTAGTGGAGTTAGGGTAGTAAGAGGATGGATCGTCATTTCTTTTCAAAATATCCTTTCATATTTTATAATTTAGCTTCTACCATGAAAGAAAAAAAGAAAAAATGATAGCTATGACAATGATCAAGATCATCTTTTTCAGTTTCAAGGTCCTCTTTACTTCCATGAGAGATATTAACCATCATAGTAAATAATCAGGTCTTGAAATTTCTTGATGGCAAAGCCACAATTAGCCAACAAAGTGTGAGGTATGACTGTCCACAAGAGAACAGAATAGAATGGAAGGGAAGGTGGTAGAGATCAAAGAAGGAAAAGAAAGTATGGTCAGGAAGAACTCCAGCTTTAAATCATGTTCACAGTCATCCAGTGTTACCATTCTATCTTCCTATGAATAGGGAGCTGATTATGAATTTCCAGATCATATCATATGGTCAGGGCATTAATGGGGTCAAAACCCAAGGTAAAGATTTAAGACCTGGATACTTAAGGAAGAAATGATCACACTCCCAAGCCAATACAAAAGTTCCTATTTCAGAAATTTAAAGTCTCAGGGCGCCTAGGTGGCTCAGTTGGTTAAGCGTCCGACTCTTGATATCGGCTCAGGTAATGATCTCACAGTTCATGAGTATGAGCCCTGTGTCAGGCTCTGCACTGACAGTGTGGAGTTTGCTTGGGATTCTCTCTCCCTCTCTGTCTGCCCCGCCCCTTCTCAAAATAATTCCTCCCAAAAAATTTCATCCATTTTATGAGCTGTGATTAAGTCCTTGAAAAAATCTAAGTCACAATGGGCTTTTTTCCCCCCTTTTAAAGTATTTCTTGTCATGATACCCAAATATTTTGCAAGTCACTGGCCTGTTATGAATAATGACAGACAACCCTAGTCCGTAAAAACAAAGATTACATTATTTTGGTCACTGTGTGCTTTTGGCATGAAATGTTATTTATTTACAATGCCACATCACCTTGGTTCTGAAGAGAGTGGCATATAAGCTCTGGCTGTTTAAACATTAACTACTGATGAGTTACATTTGCAGCTGGAACTTACTCTAGAAAATAGGGAGAGAAATTTTTGTGCTTGTAAGTTAGGACTGGGTGTTCATGCTTACATTTATACTAAGATATGGTTAAAAACTGTCTACTTTCTTGTCAACTGATCTTTCAAAATAAATTTCCCTTTTTGACCATCTCCAGGAAATATTTTTATTAATAACTTGGCAAAAATCTAAGAGGGCAAACTTATCAAATCTTCGTAACTTTTTTCTCTCACCAAAATACTTCCTAACTGCCTACCATGTGAAAGAACTATGTTGGGCCTGGAGATAAACTTGAGACACAAGGACTACAGAAAATACAAGCCTTGTTCTCAGGAGCTTATGGTCTCACTGCAGGGCTGGGGGATGGAATGTGCAATTACAATTAAAGAATGTTCAATATGAAATCACCAGTAACAGAATCAAGACCGAAAAATATCCCAATATGGCATTTAAGATGTTTGGGTGCTCAAAATCAATTATATAACCACAAAATTCAGAAAGCGTGGGCTGATGCCAACTTATATATATATATAAAAGAGGTAAAGGTTCCAGTTGAGTAAAACTCCATAAAAGCGTAAAGGTCAACTAGTGAAATGGCTGTTAAAATAGCTCATCTAAATTAACAGAAATATCATAAATGAAACGTGATAATTGTCACCCTGAAATTTATAAAAACAAAAACAACACAACAGCCAACTTTAAAAGTTCAGTTCTGGGGCGCCTGGGTGGTTCAGTCGGTTTAGTGTTTGACTTCGACTCAGGTCATGATCTCGCGGTTTGTGGGTTCGAGCAGCCTGGAGTCTGCTTCCGATTCTGTGTCTCCCTCTCTCTCTGCCCCTCCCCCTCTCATGCTCTGTCTCTCAAAAAAATAAATAAACATTAAAAAAATAAAAAAAAAAGTTCACTTCTAGGGGAAACCTGGGTGACTCAGTCAGTTGAACGTCTCACTCTTGATTTTGGCTTGGATCACGATCCCATGGTTCATGGGATTGAGCCCCACACTGGGCTCTGCTCTGACAGCATGAAGCCCAGTTGGAATTCTCTCTCTCCCTCTCCCCCGCTTGTGCTCTCTTTCTCTCAAAATAAATAAACTTAAAAAAAAAAGTTTAGTTTTAGAAAGACAAGTTTCAAGTTATACTTATGTCCTGAGAATTCAATGAACAAACATATACTAAGAGGCTATTGTGAGCAAGAACTCATTTTAAATTCCATGAAAGACAAATGCCTACTGTGGCCTTGCTAGGTTAGGACTATGGCTGATTACTGTCACAGTCAGGATGTAAGACAACTTGAATAACACTGTGTGGCTATTATATAATTCTATATATTCTAGAAAGTGAAACTCAAATTACTCCAATAATACCTTCAATAAGTGGTCCTTGAAATAAAAACATGTTTCAGTCATTCACATAAAACCATCACACTGGAGAAAGCATAGAGTCGAGGAATGTCTACTAATGTCAAACAATGAAACTAGTACTATACAATTTCATCTTCTGCAAGCAATATGCCATATGTATACCTCCTTAGGGTTGGTAACATTTGCTTACTCAAGATATTTTCCTGGAAGCCAGTAAGGTATTTCAGAAATTAGTGCTTTTAGGTAAAAAAAATAGGCATGTTTAAAAAAATATATGAACTTAATTTTAAAAAAATCCTCAAAGGTCTTAGGTTATTACAATAACATAACTAGGTCTTCCAAATGGATAAAAGGACAGTTTTAAGGTATTTCAGAACATGTATTTTAGTAGATCCTTAAAACAGATACATAGTCTCACTAGTATAAAATATTGCTTGCAAATTGCCAACCCCTCCTCTATTCTTTTGGTTCAAAGAAATTAAAAGAGAGTGAAATTATCAAAAAGCAACACTCCAAACTATGTGTATTTCAGGTGGTTTGTGGGCATAGTCATGGCATCACAAATCCGTAATCAACTGGCCCTCCAGGAGCCAGAGATCAAGTAGCTTTAGTTGACTATGTTTATTTAATCCCTATGCAGCAAGCAGGGGAGATACATGGTCCGGTAGGAAAAAAAAAAAAAAAAAAAAAGGTCTAGTAGACAAGAAAATGTGCATACTTTTGGTCTTTCAGCTAAGCTATAGGCTAAGTACGTGGAGAGAACAGACTTGACTTACCTGCACTGCCGAGCTGTTTATAAAACCTGTATTCTAAATGAAGCTGTGGAGCACGTGATTTTATTGGTTCCTGAAACCCAAAAAGAGAAATTGTGATCAGATTTAGACAAATAAAAATTTTTCATTCCTAGGTTTTCAAAGTAAACCAGGGCCAAGACCACTTAATACTTTAGAGATGATATCCATATATGATAGCATTTTCTTACCACAATTTCTCTTTGAAAGCACAGCTAGGGAAGGAGGAAGCTGAAGTATCCATGGATATTTAAATACAAATACTCTGTATGAGCCATCATTCAAAGATAGCTCCCTCACCAAGAAGTATTCTCCAGAAATGTATTCTCCTAGGAAACCAGATGCCAAACCTTTTAATTAAATACCAGCATGTATTCCTTGCTTGTTTTATTATGAATTTTAGGTGATAAACAGGTTTATTATTTTTAGAAAAGACATATGCTCAGAAAACAATTTGAAATACACAAAAATTAGGAAGAGAGTAAAAATAATCTGAGATCCTATGATTTTAAAGAAAAGCACTATTAACATTTTGGTGAATGCCCTTCCAAATATTTATTCATATGTATATTTATATGTAATATAGACGCATATATTTAAAATGAGATCACAGTATATTTACTTTTCTGTAATGTGTCTTTAAATTCAACAATGTAATAATGACATCTTTCCATGGCAGTATATAGCTTTATATAATTTTTTAAGTAGGCTCTGTACCCAAAGTGGGCCTTGAACTCACAATCCTGGGATCAAGGGTCACATGCTCTACCAACTGAGGCATTCAGGTGCCCCATAAAGCTTTATATAAAATTTAATGGCTGTAGTATTCCTGCATATGTGTGTATGTGCAGTGTGCACACGCATACATGCACATACCATAATTTTCAGATATCTTGGACTTTTTCAGTTTTCATTATTATGAATAATGCTGTAGGAACATTATATGTGTATTTATTTTTATACTTAAGAGAATTAAAGATTGTAATTATAATTAAAATATGTATCTTTAATCAATATGATGTTCAACTTTGCAAAAATATAGTTTTCTAAAGACCTTGGAGATAAAACAGCCTGACTACCAGGTCATTTTGCTCTATGCTGAACTTGAAGAACTGGCTGATTATTCTGAACTGACAGTATAGTGGACTAGTTAACAAGAAAATCAAACATTACCCTAGAAGACAGATCTACATACTCTTTAGGATAGTTATTATCAAAAACACAGAAAGTAAGCATAGGTGAGGATGAGCAGAGATTGGAACTCTTGTGCATTGCTGTTGGGAACATGAAATGGTATAGCTATTATGGAAAATAGTATGGCAATTTCTCAAAAAATTAAACAGAATTACCATAGGATCCAGCATTTCCACTTCTGGATGTAAACCTGAAAACACTGAAGTGAAGATTCAAATTGATATTTGTTCACCTATGTTCATAACAGCACTATTCACAATAATAAAAAAGTAGAGGCAACCCAAGTACTATCAACAAAGGAGTAAACAAACTATGATTACATTTAGTTCAACACATACATGGAGTATTATTCAACCATAAAAAAGAAAAACATTCTGACATATATTACAACATGGATAAACCTTGAAGACATTGTGCTACATGAAATAAGCAAGACAAAGGGTGCCTGGCTGGCTTAGTTAGAAAAGCATGCGACTCTTTTTCTCAGGGTCATGAGTTCGAGCCCCATGTTGGGTGTAGAGATTATTTAAGAATAAATAAACTTAGAAAAGAAAGGAGAGGAGAGGAGAGGTAAGAAATCTGCCAGACACAAAAGGACAAATACTGCATGATTCCACTTATATGAGGTACCTAATGTAGTCAAATTCACAGAGAGAAAATTCAATGGTCGTTGCCAGGGACTATGAGGGCAGGGATGCAGAGTCAGTGTTTAATGGGTACAGAATTCAGTTGAGGAAGATGAAAAAGTTCTGGAGATGGTGCTGCACAACAGTGTGAATGTACTTAATGTCACTGAGCTATACACTTAAAAATTATTAAAATGGTAAAGTCTAGGGGCACCTGAGTAACTTAGTCAGTTAAGCATCTGACTCTTGATTATTGCTCAGGTCATGATCTCATAGGTCGTGGGTCCGAGCCCCTGCTTGGGATCCTCTCTCTCCCTCTCTCTCTGTCCCTCTCCTGCCTGTGTTTGCACTTTCAAAACAAAACAAAACAAAACAAAACACTTTGAAAAAACTAATAAATTCTAGATACAATTCTCTATCAGATACGTGATTTTTAAATATTATCTCCCATTCCATGGGTTGCCTTCTCACTATGTTCAGAGTCCTTTGATACATAAAAGGTTTTAATTTTTAATTTTTATAAAACCAATTTATCTTTTTTCTTTTCTTGCTTGTGCTTTTTACGTCATATCTAAAAAATCACTGCCAAATCTAATGTCATGAAGCTTTTCCTCCAAGTTTTCTTCTGAGAGATTTATAGTTTTGGCTCTTACATTTAGGTCTTTGATCCATTTTGAGTTAATTTTTAACATAGGATGTAAGGTAATGGTTCAACTTCAATGCATATGGATATCCGGTATTCCCAAAAACATTTGTTGAAAAAACTGTCCTTTCTCAGATGAATGGTTACTTATACTCTTTCTAAGATAGGCTCAAAGAAAGGAGATCCCACAGCTTCCCTTGACAATTCATGCTGATGTTTAACACATTTCATGATTTCGAAGGTATTTACATGTAGTTTAAATTTCTACTACCGAACCTTAAGCCTTTTGTCCTCAACAAAATAGCTCCTCAATAACCTGTGAATACTATAATAACTATCCTCAAATTACAAAACTATTCAATAATTTCTAAGACATCTCTTATTCAGGCAAAGTAATCTCAATTCCTCGAACCTTTCCTCACTGGTCCTATTTTTTTTTACTTCTTTGATCATCTTTGAAAGTTCTTCCTGAACGCACTTGAAGTTTTTGCATTTTTCTTAAGAAATCGAATAAATCCATAAATCCATAAATCACAGAATTCATAAGTTTCCTTGAAGTTGTCTAGTCTATCCATTTGCTTCTAGGAAGGTTTTTCTAAATAAATTCAGGCTAAAGTAGTTCATATCCCTAATGAAGTCTATGAAAGAACTCATATCCTTCTTTGATTATAAAATCAGCAATCATCAGAGCTGGAGTTCAAGCTCCTCAAGATTCTTGTAGTCAAAAGAAAAACTACATAAAGCTAATTACACTCTAAAGTCACTTTTTTATTCATTTCTCTCCTCAAATAGGAAAGGATCACCCTGGAGGGTTTCCATCTGGTTTTAGATCTTCCACTGGAGCACCATTAGAACAGCCAATTACAGAATTTGTCCTTGAGAACAATCACTAATAATTCACAATGTGCCCAAGAGAAACAGTGACAACAAATTAATATGGAACCAGAGGTTGATCTTTCTGGAGGTTTTTTTCTGGACAAAGTCTTTGGATTCTGACAAACCAAAAGAAGCAATGAATGAAAAAGCCACAGATCCTTCTTCAAATATAATGCTCTAAAACTACTAGAACTACTTCACAGTAGATGCTGTGATTGGAAATATTCAATCTGATGTTGGGTAACTAAGCTAGTAGATTAATAAAGCAAAAACTCTTTATTTTAGAGTTACAAGGCTGAACGTGGGCATATATGTCACATATATTTGGACAGAGGAAGCTTTTTATCATAGATCAAAGTATTACACCCTTCAAGCCAACCCCTTTAGCATACACTTGAAGCCTGCTCAGACACCTGAAGCTTTAAGGTGCTCTCCTGGAAACACTATGAATAAAGGACACTGTAAACACTAAGTCTACATTTTGTGGAAGGCATCAAGATTAGCAGCAAAGATAGATTTTTTTTTTTTAACAACTGTTAGAAAAGTTCTGTTAAAAAAAAAACTAGGAAATCTTGATGATGGGGGTAAAGGAAGGGCTCATTATACTATTTTATGTTGTATATGGTTTTTTAAAAAGGTTCCTAGAAATCTAAGAAACAAGAGCCCAAAATGAAGATCCAAACAAAGTAGAAGGAAAACAGCACCAGCAGGGCTTCCTTGTATTTCAGTGCCAGATGCTGATTACATTTCCACAAAGGGCTGGCTATTTGCCAGAATCACGGTTATTCTGGAACACACATGTCTGCCTGAAATCCTAAACCGACAGCAGACAGCTACCTTGCAGGACTATAATGCTTAAGGCAAATTTTGCTATTACAATGAAAAGAGCTCAGTTACAGCCCTCTTATCTCCCACGGAGAACACAGCCCAACAGCAAGAGAGGTGGCCCACAGACAAGATTGCTATCCTAGAAAGTCTTTATTTAAGATTTATCTGAAAGAGAAATGAGCTCCTGAGACACACCATACTAGACAACATGAAGATGACTTTTAGCTGTCACTCTAGGCCATACAAAGTAGAATAAAGTTTAATAAACTGTAAGTGAAATGCACTGATCCATCATGTCAACAATACGTTATATAAGCTTATTGAACTAGGCTGACTAGTATGAACTTGGAAGAAGAAATATATAGAGAAAAAACTGCCCCTAACAAAAAGCCTCTAAGAGAGGTCTGGAAAAATAAAGGAACAGTAACAAATAAATATACAGTACTGCGAGAGTGTTTTCACAGGTTTCAGGAGCTACTCCTGGTTACTAGACCAACTTGCCAAAGTCGTAAAACAGAAAGAGTAAAAAAAGAGATGAGCTAGAGAACACTTTTACAGAACCAAATTCCTATAAATAAAAACTATGGTTAATCCTTTGACATTCAATCTGAGACATTGGTTGGGCTGCATTGTTACATGCATTACTTGTCTTCCTACTCCCATTTCTCTAACCAGAGTTCTAAGTCAACAAACAAAACCCTTGGTTCCCTAGCAGCTACCTGCTCTAAGCCCTGCTTCCTGTTCACGTCTTCACAGAGAAACCAATCTGATAACTGTCTGCTAGCTGTCTTCGCAAAACAACTCTGGCTCCTCCACAAACTGACAAGCTCAATCCACACACAGAGCAGGTGTGGATGTGGTTAAGTGCAGTTCGTTAGAAAAGAACAGCGTCACTATGGTTATCACGAGATACTTCCTTCACCCCCTAACTCCTCTGTCTTCCAACTAATAAAGCCCCAAACTGCCTGCAAATCCTGGGAAACTTATTAGAAGGACAAACATTTACACAGTTTCATAGAAACTAGTTATGGGTCTCTTGGGTGGCTCAGTTGATTAAGTGTCCGACTTTGGCTCAGGTCATGATCTCACGGTTCGTGAGTTTGAGCCTCACATCGGGCTCTGTGCTGACAGCTCGGAGCCTAGAGCCTGCTTCGGATACTGTGTCTCCCTCTCTCTCTGCCCCTCCCCTGCTCATGCTCTGTCTCACTTTCTCTCAAAAATAAACAAACATTTAAAAATTAAAAAAAAAAAGAAACTAGTCACATGACATAACTTCATATGACTAGAAATGATTTTGTATTGACCTTAAATATAAGATAAAGAATTTTCTTCTAAAATTACTATTCCTAGGGGCACCTAGGTAGCTCAGTCAGTTAAGCATCCGACTTTGGCTCAGGTCATGATCTCACAGTTCGTGGGTTCAAGTCCCACACTGGGCTCTGTGCTGGCAGCTAGCTCAGAGCCTGGAGCCTGTCTTCGGACTCTGTGTCTCCCTCTTTCTCTGACCCTCTCCTGCTCATGCTGTCTCTATTTCTCTCTCAAAAATAAATAAAATATTAAAAAAGTTACTAGTCTTCAAAAATAATACATATATTTATAAGAGGATGCTATCTTTAATGACTATGTTAGTTATTCATTAGTGCTGACAAAACCAAGTGAACTTTTTGCTTCAGATTTGACAAGATGTGTTTTTCACATTTGACAGATATTAAAGGCAATGAACTGACGTTCAGATTTGGTCCTCTACTAAGTATATTAATAAATAAATACCTTACATTTTAAAAATGGATCAGTAAGTCAAGCAAAAGAAAATGATAAAATTCTCAATGCTTTTGTCTTTTAAAATAGCACTGTGAAAGGTACAAACCACATAGAAATTACTAGTCTTCCAGCAATTTTTTTCTTCCAGCTATTTTTAATAACTATTTTTTGATGCACTGTTGCCACAAGTATACTTGGCTTCATCTAACTATAGAGTGTTATACAGCGTACCGTGATTCATCACTGTAGCACTATATATGGTTAAAGGAAAAGGACTATGTGGGACCATATGCAAAGGAAAAAAATAGTATTTTTGTGAATGCTTACAACTATTTCCTGTAAAAAGATATGTGAAGGGTGAGAGCACCAAAATATAATTACTACAAACATAGATTCTACTCACCAGTTTGATAGCTACATATTCATTGGTGTAGAGATTTTTACCTAGGGGAAAAGCAGAATGTATATGTTTTAGTGACATTTATTGTGGGAAATGCACAGCAAAATCTTAGCTTACAGGGTCATGAGAAAGGTCACGTTCCCAATACTATTCACATATATGAAGCATGATTTATAAGCAAAAAGCTAAAGAGATAATGAAGCCCAGTAAGACAAGAATAGAAACCACTTGAGAATTTGGAAATTTAAGTTAGACATGAGAACTTAGAAAAAAGAAAACAAGTCTCTTCTCTCTCACACATGTTTTGTTATTTATTATTTCCCGACAACTAGGCCATGAAGCAAACCAAGAAGTGCCAGAATGTCAAAGAAACAGAAATTTTAACTCTTGGCACAATAAACACAAATCCTCACTTTCTAAAATAACAAATGAGAATTATATATTATTTGTCACAGTACTGAGTGTCAACTTCGGTTGGTGGAAAGTGTGAAATAAAAGCAATTACTGCCCTAAAACTCACCTACTATCTGTAAGTAGATGATTTTCAAAGCTGTTTGGATTCTTTAACAGAACTCTAGCTCTTTATGTGCAGAAAACAGCTCTCTACCTGGACAACTTAGACATCTCAGAGCTCTTCCTGAAATAGTAAGGATTTTTCCTCTCAACTTCTCTACTTGAATAAGTAGAATCAGTACCCTCCTAGACATCTAGAGGAAGTGCCTGGTATGAGGATGAGGATGAAGGCAGAAATTAAGCACTTAGTGAGCTCATCCTACATGCTGGGTACTTAGCTATCTTCACCTGCCCACCTCTACTGATTCTGAAGGAGAATTTTAATTCTTCCTGAGTGTTTAGTATATGCCATGTAGTTTAGCCACTGCATTGGACTTCACATTTCTTCTTAGACATTTGTCCTATCTTAATCAGCTACACTATGAATATCTTGAGGGTAGGAACTATTTATCCAACAGTTTTCTCAATGCCTCATGGTATTTAAGACTATATTCTGCACATCTCAGACACTCAAAACACTGCCTGATAAAAGTTATTGGCATATATAGTATAATTACTTTCTAAATAATACATAAAAGTAAATGTATTTGTACGTATATACACACACATATATATGTATATGGCTAAATATATATGCATGCAGAAGGATATAGAAAGATGTACATTAAGGTATTAAAATGACTGTTTCTTAGTATTTTCTGATTTTTATATATTATAATTTTTATAATAAAAAACACTTTATATTGGAAACAAAAGGCTGCTTGCAAATAAAAGTTCCTATTTTAACCAAAGTCTAAACAATAGGCAGCCCTTTGCAAACTATACCACTATACTTTTAATAAGACTATCAGGTTGCTGAGCACCTTTATGTGTCAAAGAATACACTAATTTAGATATATCTTTTGTCTCCAAGTAACATAATAAAGAGGACTTGCCAACTGCCAGAGAAATACCTAAGACACCATTAAAGATGAACAACTTCTTTTTTAAAGAAGCCAAAGCAGAAAACTGGTATTTTTTTCTCTCTGTATTAATTTAATTCAGCTTTTAACAGTTTGTGTTTCTGAATAATCTTCCCACCAAAAACATTTTTAAAAACATATATGATGAAATTATGAAAAGGAACTAACGACTGGGAGAGGAACAGATGAGGCAGAAAGAGCCAATGCAAGGAGATTGAAGTTCCCTTCAGGTACAAAATTAAATTTTATTTTCTGTTTAAAGAAACAAAAAACTTCAGCTTAGCTACAGAGTTATCTCATACCAGATACAATTCTGCATAAAGATTTTTCAGGATAGCTCTTCCCAGCACAGTATAACCACTATTATTGTGACCCCAAATCAGTTTTGATACAAGGCTGACCCTAAGAACTTAGTATTACTTAAAGGAAAACAGTCACTTTCAAATTGTAAATATGTTTAGGAGTCTTTCTGAATTGGATACCTCCTTACACCAGTTTTTATGATTAGAATTCCTATGGGAGGCAAGGGTATGAAAATTCACCCCTTACTCATTTAAGTTTAAGATGCCTTTACTGTCAAAGATAACTTAATCTTTAAAGTATACCTGTGAAGTAACAGATCTTTAATTCAATAGATACAACATTTAAAGTGAAGTATGGTGGTGGTTGTAACTGTAACAGACTAACAAACCTGGATTCTTTATTTTTAATTATTTAATGTTTTATTTATTTCTGAGAGAGAGACAGCGTGAGCAGGGGAGGATGAGAGAGAGAGGATGACACAGAATTGGAAACAGGCCAGGCTTTGAGCTAGCTGTCAGCACAGAGCCCGACGCGGAGCTCGAACCCACGAATTGTGAGATCATGACCTGAGCCAAAGTCGGATGCTTAGCCGACTGAGCCACCCAGGCGCCCTTAACAAACCTCGATTCTGATGTGTAAGCAAGAAAAGAGAGAAGGCAATTCAGGAGTTCTCAAGAAATAAATTTTTTCTTTTTTTCTTCCCCCTACCTTCTTCCCCCAAGAGTCTTAAAAAATGAGTAGGATTTTAATAGTTGAAGAAGGGGAAGAGGCATCCCAAAGTGAAGAAACTGTATGAACAAACAAAAAAGTGACAAAGTAGATGGCACAGTCTAAGTATGATAAGTGGTCTCGGAGTAGATGGACCATACGTTGCATTGTGAGGACCTGAAAGGGGTAGGGACAGACAAAGAGGGGTTAGGGTAGAAACAGGAGTAGAAAAGTAAGACTCATCATACATGAGAAAAGTCCTCAATGCCACCTTAAAGTTTAAAACAAAGCTTTTGAGTAGGGTAGTGACATGACCAGATCTGTGATTCTGAATAACCAATTGTGAGGAAACATAAGTGATCAGTTAAAAAAAATGAGACCAGAGGTAGGGGAAGGCATCTAAACATTTAATACACATCGTATGCAAATATCAAACAGCTAAGATGAGTAAAACCTAGTTCTCACCCTGCAGACACTGTATTCTAGCTCCGTACACAGGGCCTTGCACAGGTGGCACACAAGTTTACTGAATTAATCATATAATGTGATGAGAGTTAAAAGAGTAGTATCAAGTCAGTAGAGGAGCCTGGATAAGGGAGTGCAAAGCATCTGGCCACAAGTGGCACTCACGGTGAATCTTGGAAGGACAGAGAAGAGAATAAAGAATATTTCATAGTATATAAAAGATACTAATTTGAACAGTGAGGTGGAAACATGATAGGAAATGCACAGAATCTGATGTACTGCATGTGGACCAATATGAATGGAGCACAAAGTAAATGGAGAAAAATAGTGAGAAGTAAAGTCAGAAAGATCCAATAGGGACAGAGTGTGAATCACCTTGAATGCCAGCTTCTCACCCTGGGGTATGCACAACTAAGCATACACAGAGATACGCCAGGGCAAAAGCTACACAAATAAGACACACTTTTCCTAGATCCTCACTTTCCTTCGAAGATTTGGGAAAAATCTTTTCTATAGTAAAACAAACTTTTTATATTATAGAAATTGCACAGATTTCCTTTTGAAGAAAAAAATGTAAGAGTTTAAAGAAATCCCAGGCACTTCTTCCATGTGCTTCTTCCAGAGTCCATGGGAGGAGGTCTCACCAATCACTTGAGTAAGCTTTTTCTTTTTCTCATTTTCCCCATTGGGCAGCCCAGGTTTCACGGCATATTTCACTTTCTACGGTGTGAACCTTCCATCTCCTGTGAAGGCGGGACAAGATATCTGGCAGGGGATGCCAGGGAGGGGGATGACTTAGCCATCCCACTGCTTCATATATAGACTTGCAACTAAGCTCCGTTTTTACTCCTCCTGCATCCCTACTTTCTGAGCTCCTAGTGTCTCCAATTCTGTAGCTTAACTAGTGTAATTTATGTTACAACCCCCCCCCCCTTCAATCATCAACTTTCTCTGGACTACTAAGTCAATTACCACTTAACTATCTGCTTTCCAGCTTCCAAAATTTTGTTAACATTTCTCACTTGTTTTCCTCTTCTCTCTCACTTTGTGTGTGCGTGCGTTTGTGTGTGTATTTATGCCTTAAGGAGGTCAAGAAGAACGTTCAACTCAACTTTTTAACCCCGGCAACATATATAGTAACTGATATATAATAGGTAACAGATGCTTGCTGCAGTGAAACAAGCTAACTTAACATGCAGAAGGTTCTGAGAAAGCTCTAGGATAATAAAAAAAAAGGAGCCTAATTTATAATCAGATATGGATAATCTTAAATGCAAATATAGGAGTTTTGATTTTTCTTATTCAGCTTGCTTTGAAACCAACAAAGGTCTTGTCCCATTAGTAAAAGCATAATGTTGAAAGCTGTATTTTAAAAATATTAATCTGGCCCCAAAGTATAAAATAAAAGAGAAAACCTAGAAAGAAGATGAAGGGGAAGCTTTGATACATTTAAAGAATAAAATCTACCACACATAGTATAATTATGAGAATTATATGAGTTAGAATATGTGAAAGTTCTTTCTAAACTGCAAGGTGCTAGATAAATCTAATTTTTATCTACTTTTTATTATGAGCCAATAACTCCTGGAAGAAAATAACTTGAAAAATACGATTTATAATCAAGGCATTTCAATGATACAAAACTAATAACCTTTGGATTACCTGTAAACGTGAAGGAGAAGGAAAAGAGAATGGTAAAAAATATCTTCATTAGTGGAGAATAGAAAGAACCAAGAGATGAGGCACTCTTCCACTCTACCGTTATGATGCCTCCCTCCAAGTTCCCACTAAACCTGAAAGTAACAGATAATTATGAAATGTCTCTCGGCTTCAACTTTCGTATCTATATAAAAAATAGGGAACCCTGGTTGGCTCAGCTGGCTAAGTGTTTGACTCTTGATTATGGCTCAGGTCATGATCTCCCAGTTTGTGAGTTCCAGCCCCGGGTCCGGCTCTACACTAATAGCAGGAAGCTTGTTTAGAATTCTCTCTCTCTCTCTCCCTTCCTCCCTCCCTCCCCCACTTGCGTTCTCACACTCTTTCTCTCTCTCTCTCATTCTCAAAATAAATGAATAGACTTAGAAGAATTTTTAAAATATAATCACAGAAACACAAGGAATAAGGCAGCCTACGTTAACACCAAATATGATGCCTGTTCTATCACAAAATGCCGGCTTGCTTACTTTCTCTGGGGACACCAAAAGAACTGAACACATGTCACCCTCTTACAAAGCAATTATCCTTATTCTTAAGAGGCAATGGAGGTGGGGAGATAATTCTCTTGTGCTGTGCATCACTCAAATGAATTCCTTTGCCAGAAGGCATCATGAAGACTGAACAGGCCAGCACAAAATGCAGCCATGTAGAAGGCTAGACAATCACTCAGCCACTATCCTTCTCAGTGATATACTTACTCAAAAATTTTGCTCTGGAAGAATTTAATTACAAAGATAGAGGGTTAAAATGCTGCCCATTTAAAATGAACAGCTGCTTCAGCTAAAATAGATTTCTTAAATATATATATTTAAAACATATCAATAACTGTGAGAAAGGCAGGTAGTTTAATGGACAGCAAAATGCCATCGATGAGATGGCACAATCCCAAGCACTCAAAGCTTTTAGTATCTGTTGCACAAAACCCACAATGCTTCCCACGCTCACTTCCTGGCTATGAGTTCTTTTATTGTTAATGGAAATGAAACTGCATTACACAGTAGTTTTTGGAGCTTTGCATCTAAACTCGGCCCTTTTGAAGCAGCAGCAAGGATGTGATGCTGCCCATAAAACCCACTGCATGAAGACTTCCTATTTTAGTAAGTCACCTACAGAGACAACATTTACCGTAAGCTTCATCAGACACAGCATTATTTCAAAGAACCAGCAGGTCTCAGTTCTCAGAGTCACACTGATAAAGGAACATACAGCCTTGGGTTCCCAGTTTAGTTAGATCTCCAGCTGTCACATTTTCTTGCCCTAAAGTGAAAGTAGTACATTTATANAAAAAAAAAAAAAAAAAAAAAAAAAATTCCATCCAAATGAACTTGAAGTGTTTTGTGTTAAAACAAGAGACCGCTTTTATGTAACTCTCACTGGTCACCATGTCTATTTAGGGCAAAGAGGACAGGCTGGCCTAGCGCCTCTACCACCCAGAGAACATCTTTTTAAGTGGGCAGTATGATTAGGGGTAAGAAGATAACAGATAGAACTACAGCTTTTAAAAAAAAAGCCACAAATCTTTTTCATTTTTACTTAATTCTACTAGAGAATTAATACACTGTACAGAAATGTTTCCAAATGGTTAGCAGTTAACAGCAAGAGTAATTTCTCCTTGTGTTTTTTTTGAAGGGATTATTTATCAATATTAGTAGTATATTACCTAAAAATTAAATCTTGCTTAACAACACTGGTAATGTTATAGAGCATGTTTATTATTAATATGCGAAAACAGGTCTATTCATTCATTCATTCATTCATTCACATGCCTATTTGAGACAATGTTAAAATGTCTTCTAAACTGCAGGACATGGTCCATTAGTGAAATGTTGAATAAATACATACAATGGGGTCCAAGGGGTGCCTGGGTGACTTAGCCGGTTAAGCGTCTGACTTCGGCTCAGGTTCACGGTCTCACAGTTCGTGGGTTCACGCCCCATGTCGGGCTCTGTGCTGATGGCTCGGAGCTAGGAGCCTGGAGCCTGATTCTGTGTCTCCCTCTCTCTCTGCCCCTACCCCGTTCATGCTCTGTCTCTCTCTCAAAAATACACATAATAAAAATTAAAATAAATACAAAGGACCCTGACCAACATGTACTTTTAAAAAAAAGGGGGGGGGCACCTGGGTGGCTCAGTCAGTTAAGCGTCTGACTTTGGCTCAGGTCATGATTTCACAGTTCGTGGGTTCGAGCCCCGCATGGGGCTCTGTGCTGACAGCTAGCTCAGAGCCTAGAGCCTGTTTCAGATTCTGTGTCTCCCTCTCTCTCTGACCCTCCCCTGCTTACACTGTCTCTTTCTCTATCTCAGAAACAAATAAAATATTAAAAAATTTTTTAAATAGTGTAAAATTAAAAACAATACACCATACCTAGCAAGGTATTATTTCATTAAGTGTTTGCTTCAGATATATATATACACATTAAATTGTGTATGTAATGGATCACAACATATTTATTTTTTAGGGTGTCATGGTCAAAAAACAAATGCCATCAATAAAAACCTGGGGGTACCTGGCTGGCTCAATAGGTAGAGTTTTACCAAAGAGGTAAAATATCTGTACTCTGAAAAGTGTAAAATACTGATGAAAAAAAATGGAAGATGACACAAAGAAATGGAAAGACATTCCATGTTCATGAATGGGAAGAATAAATATTGTAAAATGTCTATACTTCCCAAAGCAATCTAAACATTTAATGTAATTCTTATCAAAACACCACCAGTGTTTTTCAGAGAACTAGAACAAACAATCCCAAAATTTGTATGGAACCACAAAAGATCCCTAATAGCCAAAACAACTTTGAAAAAGAAAAGCAAAACCAGAGGCATCTCAATTCTAGATTTCAAGTTACATTACAAAGCTGTAGTTATCAAAACAGTATGGTACTAGCACAAAAATAGACACATAGATCAAAGAAACAGAATAGAAAACCCAAAAAGGAGACCCACATCTATATGGTCAATTAATCTTCAACAAAACTGGATAGAATATCCAATGGGGGAAAGAATAGTCTCTTCAACAAATGGTGTTAGGAAAACTGGACAGCTACATGCAGAAGAATGAAATTGGACCACTTTCTTTCACCATACACAAAAATAAATTCAAAATGGATAAAAGACCTAAATGTGAGACTTGTAACCATAAAAATCCTAGAGGAGAACACAGGCAGTAACCTCTCTGACATGAGTCATAGCAAATTCTTTCTAGCTGTATCTCGGGAGGCAAGGGAAACAAAAGCTACTGGAATTTCATCAAAATAAAATTCTTCTACACAGTGAAGGAAACAATCAAAAAAACTAAAACGCAACCTAGGGAATGGGAGAAGATATCTGCAAATGATTTATCTGATAAAAGTTTAATCTCCAAAATCTATAAAGAGCTTATCAAACTCAGCACCCAAAAAACAAAAAACCCAGTTAAGAAATGGGCAGAAGATGGGAGTCTCTGGGTGGCTAAGCATCTGACTCTTGATCTCAGCCCAGGTCATTATCTCACGGTTTGTGACCGTGTGCTGACCATTTGGAGCCTGGAGCCTTCTTCAGATTCTGTCTCCCTCTCTCTACACCTCCTCTGCTTGTGCTCCCTCTGTCTATCAAAGGTGAATAAACGTTCAAAAAAAACAACAACCCTTCTGAAAAGCACTTTCAATGATCTCATTTTGAGTCAGTGATTGGCCTAACTTTATTGACTTTCCTAAGCTATTAAACACAATATTATAATCAATTTGATAGTAAGAAAAATGAAGGGTTCTCTAATGGCTCAAAGTCTGGAATGAGGCTTAGTAGGGTGAAGTAAAAGGGTGGGGCAGTATTTATAAATGGGATCAGAGAAAGACAGACCCATATATCCCATTTCAAGAAGGTGAGCCTATGAAGTACTTACAGAGGCTTCTGCTTTAATAAGCAAATCCATAAAACTTTCTATAACACAGCAGTGAGAAAAAAACTGCAAGGAATCACTTCAGAAAGCATGATATTCTGCAGCAGAAAAATACTGAAGTACTTTCATTATTTTTAAAACTTAATTATTATATAAAGTTTTAAAGTTATATAATGATTACCCCATGTAACCTCACTCACCCAATTTCTTTTTCTTTTTTTCAGGGTAGCAATACTTTTATTTATTTTAAAACTATTATTTATTGTACAAAAACTATTATTACAACACCAGTAGGAATTAAAATATAAGAAAGTTCCATAAAATCTCACCCAATTTCAATAACTAACTTATTTAGAAGCAAATTCCATGTATTATATTTTATTAAAAAATATTTCATTAAAGAGGCACCTAGGCGGTTCAGTCAGTTAAGCGTCCGACTTCGACTCACATCATGATCTCACAGTTCGTGAGTTGGAGTTCTGGGTCGGAATCTGTACTGACAGTTCAGAGCCTACAGCCTGCTTCATATCCTTCTCTGTCCCTCCCTCACTTACACTCTTTCTCTCTAAAAAATAAACATCAAAAAAAATTTTTTTAGGGGCGCCTGGGTGGCTTAGTCGGTTAAGCGTCCGACTTTCACTTAGGTCATGATCTCGCGGTTCGTGGGTTCGAGCCTCGTGTCAGGCTCTGTGCTGACTGCCAGCTCAGAGCCTGGAGCGTATTTCAGAGTCTGTATCTCCCTCTCTCTCTGACCCTCTCCTGCTCACGCTGTCTCTCTCTCTCTCTCCTAGAAATAAAAATATTAAAAAAAAATTTTTTTTAATTAAAAAAATTTCATTATGAATCTCTAATAAAGTATTTTTTCAGAACAGGTGGATTATTTGCTAATAAGCAAAACAGTTTGATTATTTATTATGTGAAGACCTCTGCAATATAAATGTGGAAAATTGGAAGACCAAAGGAGACCCATGGATAAGGAGAGGGTTATAATACCAATCAGACATTATAGCTACTCAAGAAGAAAAGTTCACTTGATCCTTTCAACAGTAAAAGATTGAAAGTGAAAAAAAGACAACTATGAACAGAGTTCAAAGTAAAGCAAATGATTCTAGAATGTCATGGAATTCAAATCATGGAATGTCAATGATTTGAATTCGATCATCAGTTAAAACAGTCTAATGTTATTAATATTTGTTCTTTTGTTGTTTATGCTTTTGTTCCTAACTAGGAATCTATTGCCAAATCTGAGGATGTGAACACTTAGCCTGATCTTTTAAGAGATTTATAGTTTGGTGTCTTACCATTTAATTCTTTGATTCCACTCTGGATTAATTTTTAAATATGGTAAGGTCCAGGTTCAAATCAAATCCTTTGTATGTGAGAATCTAGTTGTCCTAAGAGAGTTTGTTGAAAAAATATAGTTTCCCATTGAATGATCTTGACACACTGGTCAAAAAGCAATGGACCACAGATTCATATCTGATTCTCAATCCATTATGTCTATTCTAATGCCAGCACTAGTGGCATTAGATCACTGTTGCTTTGTATTAAGTTTTCAAATCAAGTATGAATCATTCAACTTTATTCTTGTTTTTCAATACTATTTTGGCTCTTCTGGGCACCTTGCAACTACATATGAAATTTAGGATCAGCCTGTCAATTCCTACAAGGAAGCCCAGCTAGAATTCTGACAGGGATTATGTTAAATGTGTAGATTAATTTGGGGAGTACTTAACGATATTAAGTTTGATCCCTAAATATGAATGTTTTTCATGTATTTAGGTCTTTAATTTCTTTTGACATTTTACAGTTTTCAGAGTATAAATTTTATACTCATTTTGTTAAATTTATTCTATTTTGATAGTATTGTAAACAGAATTGTTTTCTTAACTTTGTTTTCAGATTAAATATAGATACTTTTGTTTAATAATAATTTGGACCTCTTCTCTCATGATCCATTCCCAGAAGGATATTATGTCTTTTAATTAGAAAAGACTGAGCCGCCCAGGCACCCCAAGTGTCAGTAATTTTTAATTTTGACAGAAGGGGCATGGGGATGTACGTAAAAGTGCTCTCATAGCTCAGTTGTGAACAATATTTTCACAACCATAACACTATAAATGTAAAAAAAAATGGTTTGTGTGTGTGTATTTTAATCCCTGAGGGGGTGCAGCACTCTTGGAGGTACTGTAATACCACGCTGATGCACAGAATGACGGAGCAATTCCATCTCCCTGCTCAAAAAAACCATGCTAACTTATTGTCCTCGGAAAGAGTATATATCAGATATTAAACTAATAAGAACAGATACTATACTTGATCTTAGCCAACAGACCACGAAATGACTGTGTAGAAAAATGATTTAAACAAAATATATGATGTAAGTATATAGGGAGAACATGGGGAGTGACTGAGATGGTGCATACAAGAAAAATGAAAAACAGTATTTAGTAACACTTAGAAAAAAGGAGGAATCTAGAGGACATGGTTAAAAGAGTGGAAATGTTTGCCTATAGAGATCAGGACTTTACTACATATGCCATATGGTTATTTTCATTAAAATTAAATTATAGTCGCCTGGGTGGCTCAGTCCATTAAGCGTCTGACTTCAGCTCAGGTCATGATCTCACAGTTGGTGTGTTCAAGACTCACACTGATCCTCTACCCCCCACCCCTCTCCTACTCTATCTCAAAAATAAACAAACATTAAAAAAATTAAATTGTAAAAGGGTCTTGGCTGGCTGTCAGTAGAGCATGTGACTCTTGATCTCAGAGCTGTAAGTTCAAGCCCCACCCTGGGTGTAGAGATTACTTTAAAAATAAATTAAAATTAAAGTAAAAAAAATTAAATTATAAAAAATATGTATCTAGGAGCACCTGGGTAGCTCAGTCGGGTTGAGCATCCAACTTCAGCTCAGGTCTTGATCTCACAGTTCGTGAGTTCAAACCCCACACTGGGCTCATTGCCATCAGCATAGAGCCTACTTCAGATTATGTCCCCCCCTCTCTGCCCCTCTCTGGCTTACACTCTCTCAAAAATAAATTAAAAATTTAATTTAAAAAATGTATCTATAGCATTCTCTTGCTCTAGTAACCCCAACTCAGGAAAAAACTGGATTAACCTACCATGATCTGCTCTTTGAGGGTCCACCATGGCTGACAGTAAATTCCACTTCCTTTGATAAGAGCTTTGCCTTTTTGGAAAAGTAGAAGTTCAAGCAGTTCCCTCCATGTAAATATTGATTTCAAACTCTCCTCATAATAAATCCCAAATCATCCTTGCTTCATACTACTTGCTCACACAATTCTAGATGGGTTTTAGCAATCCTGGCAGCTTCACCATTAAGTTCTCCTGATAAACTAGCCAAGATACCTATGCATAATCCTTCAAGAATCATATCTGTAACACTCTAAAATTACCATATTAATGTGATACAAACTGTGTGTCAGTGTGTGATTGAAGGGCTAAACGGTGATGGGTACTAAGGAGGGCACATGCTTGATGAACACTGGGTATTATATATAAACGATGAATCACTGAATTCTACTTGGGAAACCAATACTGTAACTATATATTAACTAAATTTAAATATAAGCTTAGACAATGAAAAAAATAAAAATAAATAAAACTTATAAATAAATAAAGTGGTTGATTCCTACCAGTTTTTGATGGACTGTGATGAAAAAAAAAATCTTCCTCAAGCTCTGCTAAAGTGCTTTAACAAACTGCTGGAGTTAAAACCAACAAGATATAAATCCAAAAGAAATTTAAACTATGATACTACTATGAACATGAATTTTATACTTATTTGTGGCTTTTCAAGAAAGTTAAAACACATTATTTCTGGAATCAGAATTTTAATGGTTTTTAATGCTTATTTATTTTTGAGAGAGAGAGAGCACGCGGAGGAGGGGCAGAGAGAAGGAGGGAGAGATTATCCCAAGTAGGCTCTGCACCTTCAGCAGGAGCCCTACTTGGGGCTCATACTCACCAATCTAGAAATCATGATGTGAGTCGAAACCAAGAGCCAGATATTTAACCAACTGAGCAACTCAGGTACCCCTGGAATCATAATTTTAATTTAATTTTAAGTCCTTCTACAACTACTGTGGAAGCAAAACAAAGGATATAATCTGTTACACAACTGTGAAGTGGGAACATAAATATCCCTTATGGAGAGGGTATTTTGCCAGGTTTACAACTTACCTTTAAATGGTTCAAACACACACACACACACACACTCTCTCTCTCTCTCTCTCTCTGTCTCTCACACCAACGTTCACACACATATCTCCAAATATACAAAGTATCTGGGACAAAATATTAACTGGTAAATTGAGGTAATAGTATATTGTGGATAATCACCATCTTATTCTTTTTTACTTTTTAGCAGAATTTTGAGAATCTTCTTCATTCAAAGTTGGGAAAAATTAAAACAAAAGTTTAAACCATATTTAAACAATATTTGTATTATGGGGCACCTGGGTGGCTCAGTCAGTTAACCATCCGACTCTTGGTTTTGGCTCAGGTCATGATCTCACAGTTTCCTAAGTTCGATCCCTGTGCTGGGCTCTGCGATGACAGTGAGAGCCTGCTTAGGATGCTCTCCTTCCCTCTCTCTCTGTCCCTCCCTCACCTGTGCTCTGTCTCTATCAAAATAAATAAATAAACTTAAAAAAAAATTTTTAATCAACAATATTTGTATTATGTATATAAAGTAAATGCTCACTATTTATCTCCACAACAAATCTGTAAATTAGGTATTATTTCTACTCTCATATTATAGAGAAAAAAAATAAAACCTGGAAAGGCAATACGACTTCAGGACTCTTACTTTTAACCACTTGGGAAAGAGATTAATGACAAGGCTTCTAAACTTGTTTTAGTCTGTTCCATCCAAAGACTACACNACGAAATGACTGTGTAGAAAAATGATTTAAACAAAATATATGATGTAAGTATATAGGGAGAACATGGGGAGTGACTGAGATGGTGCATACAAGAAAAATGAAAAACAGTATTTAGTAACACTTAGAAAAAAGGAGGAATCTAGAGGACATGGTTAAAAGAGTGGAAATGTTTGCCTATAGAGATCAGGACTTTACTACATATGCCATATGGTTATTTTCATTAAAATTAAATTATAGTCGCCTGGGTGGCTCAGTCCATTAAGCGTCTGACTTCAGCTCAGGTCATGATCTCACAGTTGGTGTGTTCAAGACTCACACTGATCCTCTACCCCCCACCCCTCTCCTACTCTATCTCAAAAATAAACAAACATTAAAAAAATTAAATTGTAAAAGGGTCTTGGCTGGCTGTCAGTAGAGCATGTGACTCTTGATCTCAGAGCTGTAAGTTCAAGCCCCACCCTGGGTGTAGAGATTACTTTAAAAATAAATTAAAATTAAAGTAAAAAAAATTAAATTATAAAAAATATGTATCTAGGAGCACCTGGGTAGCTCAGTCGGGTTGAGCATCCAACTTCAGCTCAGGTCTTGATCTCACAGTTCGTGAGTTCAAACCCCACACTGGGCTCATTGCCATCAGCATAGAGCCTACTTCAGATTATGTCCCCCCCTCTCTGCCCCTCTCTGGCTTACACTCTCTCAAAAATAAATTAAAAATTTAATTTAAAAAATGTATCTATAGCATTCTCTTGCTCTAGTAACCCCAACTCAGGAAAAAACTGGATTAACCTACCATGATCTGCTCTTTGAGGGTCCACCATGGCTGACAGTAAATTCCACTTCCTTTGATAAGAGCTTTGCCTTTTTGGAAAAGTAGAAGTTCAAGCAGTTCCCTCCATGTAAATATTGATTTCAAACTCTCCTCATAATAAATCCCAAATCATCCTTGCTTCATACTACTTGCTCACACAATTCTAGATGGGTTTTAGCAATCCTGGCAGCTTCACCATTAAGTTCTCCTGATAAACTAGCCAAGATACCTATGCATAATCCTTCAAGAATCATATCTGTAACACTCTAAAATTACCATATTAATGTGATACAAACTGTGTGTCAGTGTGTGATTGAAGGGCTAAACGGTGATGGGTACTAAGGAGGGCACATGCTTGATGAACACTGGGTATTATATATAAACGATGAATCACTGAATTCTACTTGGGAAACCAATACTGTAACTATATATTAACTAAATTTAAATATAAGCTTAGACAATGAAAAAAATAAAAATAAATAAAACTTATAAATAAATAAAGTGGTTGATTCCTACCAGTTTTTGATGGACTGTGATGAAAAAAAAAATCTTCCTCAAGCTCTGCTAAAGTGCTTTAACAAACTGCTGGAGTTAAAACCAACAAGATATAAATCCAAAAGAAATTTAAACTATGATACTACTATGAACATGAATTTTATACTTATTTGTGGCTTTTCAAGAAAGTTAAAACACATTATTTCTGGAATCAGAATTTTAATGGTTTTTAATGCTTATTTATTTTTGAGAGAGAGAGAGCACGCGGAGGAGGGGCAGAGAGAAGGAGGGAGAGATTATCCCAAGTAGGCTCTGCACCTTCAGCAGGAGCCCTACTTGGGGCTCATACTCACCAATCTAGAAATCATGATGTGAGTCGAAACCAAGAGCCAGATATTTAACCAACTGAGCAACTCAGGTACCCCTGGAATCATAATTTTAATTTAATTTTAAGTCCTTCTACAACTACTGTGGAAGCAAAACAAAGGATATAATCTGTTACACAACTGTGAAGTGGGAACATAAATATCCCTTATGGAGAGGGTATTTTGCCAGGTTTACAACTTACCTTTAAATGGTTCAAACACACACACACACACACACTCTCTCTCTCTCTCTCTCTCTGTCTCTCACACCAACGTTCACACACATATCTCCAAATATACAAAGTATCTGGGACAAAATATTAACTGGTAAATTGAGGTAATAGTATATTGTGGATAATCACCATCTTATTCTTTTTTACTTTTTAGCAGAATTTTGAGAATCTTCTTCATTCAAAGTTGGGAAAAATTAAAACAAAAGTTTAAACCATATTTAAACAATATTTGTATNCGTTCACACACATATCTCCAAATATACAAAGTATCTGGGACAAAATATTAACTGGTAAATTGAGGTAATAGTATATTGTGGATAATCACCATCTTATTCTTTTTTACTTTTTAGCAGAATTTTGAGAATCTTCTTCATTCAAAGTTGGGAAAAATTAAAACAAAAGTTTAAACCATATTTAAACAATATTTGTATTATGGGGCACCTGGGTGGCTCAGTCAGTTAACCATCCGACTCTTGGTTTTGGCTCAGGTCATGATCTCACAGTTTCCTAAGTTCGATCCCTGTGCTGGGCTCTGCGATGACAGTGAGAGCCTGCTTAGGATGCTCTCCTTCCCTCTCTCTCTGTCCCTCCCTCACCTGTGCTCTGTCTCTATCAAAATAAATAAATAAACTTAAAAAAAAATTTTTAATCAACAATATTTGTATTATGTATATAAAGTAAATGCTCACTATTTATCTCCACAACAAATCTGTAAATTAGGTATTATTTCTACTCTCATATTATAGAGAAAAAAAATAAAACCTGGAAAGGCAATACGACTTCAGGACTCTTACTTTTAACCACTTGGGAAAGAGATTAATGACAAGGCTTCTAAACTTGTTTTAGTCTGTTCCATCCAAAGACTACACAATTTGCAAATACATAGGAAACCTTAAAAATGTTGTAAAAGCACCTTACGTCGGTGTTTCTGTTTCATTGCTTGGCTTTATTTTTGGCTAGTACAGACTTTATTCTATTTGTTCAAAATGATAATATTTACTAGAAACTATGAATTAAAAAGTAACATTTGATTTTACAATGGCTTCACTTTCATCTAGAGAATAAACACTTAAATTTTATCTTAAGCCTATGTGTTTTTTTAAATGTTTATTTATTTTTGAGAGAGAGAGACAGAGACAGAGCACAAGTTGGAGAGAGAGAGAGAGAGAGAGAGAGACAGAATCCGAAACAGGCTCCAGGCTCCAAGCTGTCAGCACAGAGCCCGAAATGGGGCTCAAACTCGGAAACCGTGAGATTATGGCCTGAGCTGAAGTCGGTGGTCCCTCAACTGACTGAGCCACCCAGGCCTATGTTCTTTCAGATGAATGATTTTCAAAAAATTTTAATGCAGCAGAATAGTATCTTTTAAATAAAATCTCATTGAAAACTTAACATAAAGGAGACAGAATTCTGTCTCCTCACTTCCTTTCTTATTCCCTCACATATGAAATAAGGACTCTGAGACTTTGTGGGACACAATATAAACCAAATGCTTTAGAAAATATGCATCTGTAAACTGTTAGTGGTCACAACTGCCAAACACAGAACTGGATGGTAAAAAGCTGAAGTTACAAATTCCAATGTAAGTTCATTAGTGATAGGAAAGGAAACAACAATATGCAGAGAAGTCCTATACACCCTACTTTAGACACAGAAATAAGTATCTTATTTTAGAGGCCAGGGAGGAATGTGTCAAAGGACAAGCTGCTACCCTTACCCAATTTACCTTAATCCGAAACACCTTGAGGCGCCTGGGTGGCCCAGTCGGTTAAGCGTCCGACTTCAGCTCAGGTCATAATCTCACGGTTAGTGGGTTCGAGCCCCGCGCTGGGCTCTGTGCTGACAGCCAGCTCAGAGCCTGGAGGCTGTTTCCAATTCTGTGTCTCCCTCTCTCTCTGACCCTCCCTTGCTCACGGTGTCTCTCTCTCAGAAATAAATAAAACATTAAAAAAAAAAAACCTTTCTGTGTTAACGTACTTCAGCGGATTTCATCAGATATCAAAGATGAAAAAGGGCAAAAAAAAAAATCAATTCTTTCTGATTTCATTTTCTTATTTGCAAGTAAAAGATTTTCTAACAAAGTCCTATTTCACAAGGATAACATGAAGATTATTAAAATTATATGCAAGAGTGTATAGTCTCAGGGGTCTCCCATAAACATAGGTACATTCCTATTAGGATGCAAAAGAAATATCATCTATTTATTCTTGCAACTAAAGAAAACAAGCCATTATTAGCAGACTACATTAAATGTAGACATTTTCTTAATTCTGAAAGAAGAGAATCATTCACATCTTAATGTTTACATGAGTTTTTCTAGGCCGGATTCAGCAGAATACTCAAAACTTAAAAAAAAAAAAGTCCTCAAAATAGCCTCCATGTTTCTCAATTAATAAAAAACAACTTGTTTCCACTCCATCATGTCCTCCTAACTTTTATTCACAATCATTCTTCATTAATCTTCCTTTCTTGAATCTTCAAAATTCCCTATCTACTGAGGCAATCAATGTACACATGTAAGACTCCACAGAAATAATCTTTCCATTGAGAAACAAAGGCTACAAAGAAGTAACTCTTAAAAAAGAAATATAAATCAATGTGTAAACATGTTTAACTTGGGGCATGTGGCTGGCTCAGGTGGTAGAGCATCCTGATCCTGGGGTTGTGTGACTCTTGATCTTGGGGGTGTGAGTTGGAGCCCCATGTTAGGAATAGAGTTTAAGAAAAATAAATAAAAATTAAAAATCATCATTTCAAAAAAAAATGTTTAACTTTAATATGAACGTATACACATTTAAAAAGATATCATTTTCCCCTATCAGTCTACCATAGATGAAAAGATCTTCAATAATTTAGTTCAAGGTTTTTGAAAGAGTAGAGAAAGAACCATTTAGGTACACACATGTACACAGAGGCAGAAAGTAAAGAGAAACCATCTTTTTAGGGGGCAAATTTATAATGTGTAACAAAATTGCAAGTATGTATATCCCTTGACTCAGAGTGTACACTTTCGAGATTTATCCTAAGAAAATAATCAGCCAAGTTTGTACTATGAGGATGTATTCCAAGCATATACAAGGATCTTCAGTATAGTATTATTTATATGAAAAAACAGACACAATTTATACATATATTAAGACTGGCTATATTACTGAATTAACTACAGATATTAAAAATGATCTATACATTTAAATTGAAATAAGTTTCTGCTATATTAAGTGACAAAAGCAGGCTTATAGTACAGTTTGCATTTCCCTTTTTACAAATTTTTAACTTTTTATTAAAAAATTGTTTTTTAATGTTTTATTTCTGAGAGATTGAGAGAGAGAGAGAGAGTGTGAGTAGGGGAGGGTCAGAGAGACAGGAAGACAGAATCTGAAGCAGGCTCCAGGCTCTGAGCTGTCAGCACAGAGCCCGACGCGGGGCTCAAACCCACAAACCATGAGATCATGACCTGAGCGGAAGTCGGACGCTAAACTGACTGAACCACCCAGGTGCTCCTAAAATTTTTTTTAATGTTTCTTCATTTTTGAGAGAGACAGAGTGCATGCGGGGGAGGGACAGAGAGCCGAGGAGACAGAATCCAAAGCAGGCTGCAGGCTCCAAACCATCAGCACAGAGCTAGATGCAGGCCTTAAACCCACAAACCACAGATCATGAACTGAGCCGAAGTTGGATGCTTAAATGACTTAGCCACCCTGGCACCCCCTGACTACATTTCTAAAATATGTCCTGCATGGAGAAGGGAACTTGTTGGGATGAGCACTGGGTGTTATATGGAATCCAACTTGACAATAAACTATGAAAGAAAAATAAAAAAACATTAAGGAAATAAAATTAAAAAAATAAAAATTAAATAGGAAAAAAATAAAAATAAAATATGTCCTGATACACATTTTTAAATTCCAAAAAAATAACTAAATAAAATTAGTGGTTATCTTTGGAAAAGCCTGTCAAGACAAATCAAAAAACAACTTTGGCAACAGACATGTTATTTTCTCTTTAAAAAGTACTTTTTTGGGGTGCCTGGATGGCTCGGTTGAGTGTCTGACTTTGGTTCAGGTCATGATCTCACAGCTCGTAGGTTCAAGCCCCACACTGAGTTCTCTGCTGACAGCTCAGAGCCTGGAGCCTGCTTCAGATTGGGGTGCTTGGGTGACTCAGTCGGTTGAGGGTCTGACTTTGGCTCAGGTCATGATCTCATGGCTCGGTGAGTTCAAGCCCTGCTTCTGGCTCTGTGGTGCCAGCTGGAGGCCTGGAGTCGGCTTCAGAGTCTGTGTTCCTGTCTCCCTCTGCCCCTCCCAACTCACGCTCTATCTAAAAAGTAAACATTTTATATATATATCATATATATCATATATATATTTTATATATATATAAAATATGTTATATAACATTTATATATATGAAATATATATATATATATATATATTTTTTTTTTTCCAGGGTTCCTGGCTGCCTCAGTCAGTTGAGCATCTGCTTCTTGATTTTTGGCTCAAGTAATGATCCCAGGGCTGTGGGATCAAGCCCCACACTGGACTCTGCACTGAGCATGGAGCCCGGTCAAAATTTTCACTCTCTCTCTCTCCCTCTGACCCTCTTTCCCAATTGCATGCTCTCTCTAAAAAATAAAAAAACAAATTTTTTACTTTTTCTTGCTTTTTTCCTGACCACAAAAATAAATGTCCTAACTTTTTTAAGGGGAGAAAAAAGGAGGCCTCTCAGAAATACATAAAGAGAAATCAAAGACCAAAGGCAATAATTAATTCTCTTCAGTTTAACCTCTGAGGCAAGGGAAACAAAAGTAAAACTGAACTATTGAGACCTCATCAAGATAAAAAAAGCTTCTGCACAATGAAGGAAACAATCAGCAAAACTAAAAGGCAACCGGGGCGCCTGGGTGGCTTAGTCGGTTAAGCGTCCGACTTTCGCTTAGGTCATGATCTTGCGGTTCGTGGGTTCGAGCCCCGCGTCGGGCTCTGTGCTGACTGCCGGCTCAGAGCCTGGAGCCTGTTTCAGTCTGTGACTCCCTCTCTCTCTGACCCTCCCCTGCTCACACTGTCTCTCTCTCTCTCTCCTAGAAATAAATAAAAACATTTAAAAAAAATTAAAAAAAAAAAACAACTAAAAGGCAACCAACAGATTGGGAGAACATATTTGCAAGTGACATATCACATAAAGGATCAGTATCCAAAATCTATAAATAACTTATCAAACTCAATACCCAAAAAACAAATAATCCAGTGAAGAAATGGGCAAAAAACATCAACAGACACTTTCCTAAAGAAGACATTCAGATAGCTAACAGACACACAAAAAGATGCTCAGTATAGCTCATCATCAGGGAAACACAAATCAAAACCACAAGGAGATACCACCTGACACCTGTCAGAATGGCTAAAATTAACTCAGGAAACAACAGATGTTGGCGAGGATGCAGAAAAGGAGAACACTTTTGCACTGCTAGTAGGAATGCAAACTGGTACAGCCACACTGGGAAACAGTATGGAGGTTCATAAAAAAATTAAAAATGGAACTACCCTGCAATCCAGCAATTGTACTACTAGGTATTTATCCAAAGGATACAAAAATGCTGATTTGAAGGGGTACATGCACTTTATTGCAGAACTATCAACAATAGCTAGATTATGTAAAGAGTCCAAATGTCCATCGAATGACAAACAGATAAAGAAGATGTGGTATATACATACAATGGAGTATTACTCAATGATCAATAAGAATGAAATTTTGCCAGTTGCAACAACACGGATACAACTAGAGTGTATTATGCTAATCGAAATAAATCTGTCAGAGAAAGACAAATATCATATGATTTCACTCATGTGAAATTTAAGAAACAAAAACGATGAACATAGGGGAAGGGAAGCAAAAATAAGATAAAAACAGAGACAAACTGTAACAGACTTTTAAATACAGAGAACAAACTGACACTTGCTGGGTGGTGAGATGGGTTAAATGGGTGATGGGCATTAAAGAGGGCACTTGTGATGAGTACTGGGTGTTATATGTAAGTGATTAACCACTAAATTCTACTTCTGAAATTATTATTATACTATATGTTAACTTGGATTTCAATTTTTTAAAAATTAAAAAAAAAAAAGGTTTTACCTGGTCTCTCCAAGTAAACTGGCAAACTCCGTCATCTTGAAAATCTTCCCCTCAAATAACTGGTTGGTCAAATCTGGCCTACAGCCTACTTCTGAAACTTCTTCCTCATTCACCCCTTCGTCTCAGTCTCACTGCTATTTTCATAACTAAGAGCTAAGGCAGTTCCACTCATTTCTGATTTAAACTATAAAGCCAAACAAACATTTCTTAAGTACCCATTAAACATTTCTTAAACTACACATTATATGCCATAAACAGTAAAAAGGAACTGGGAATATAAAGATTAACGAAGCAAAGTACTACCATCAAGCTTATCCTGAGGCAGAGAGATGGAGAATGATAATACAATGTGACAAGTACTACAATTAGAGCAAAATCCACAAGATGTCAATCTCTTTCTTATCTGATCTAATCTTACAACTACCTGAATTATCTTTGTAGAACACAAACCAGATCACTCTCTGTTGTAAAGCCCTTGATGAGTCTACTCCACTGCCTACAGGATAAAGTCCAAATGCTTTAATACCATCCAAACACTTCACAATCTGGTCTCAACCTACCTAATGGTACCTACTGCTTTTCTTTTACTTCACATCCAGTAACCCAGTCATGTATAACTAGTTGCTGCTCTGATAATATTTTGTGATTCTACTATTGGAGAGCCCTTCTTCCTTGTGCCCACCAGTGGAAATCCTATCCTAATCTCAAATAATACTTCTTCTCTGAAACCTTCATTAATCTCTGCCAATACAGTTTTTACACAATGTATTATTTGTTTTTCTTTCTACCACTAAACTGTGAGACTGAGATTTTTTTTTGGAAGTGTTTTTTTAAGTTTATTTATTTAATTATTTTTTTAATGTTTATTTACTTTTGAAAGGGGGGTAGGGGCAGAGAGGGAGACACAGAATCCGAAGCAGGCTCCAGGCTCAGAGTGGTCTGCACAGAGCCCCATGTGGGATTCAAACCCACAAACTGTGAGATTATGACCTGAGCTGAAGTTGGACACTTAACTTACTGAACCACCCATGTGCCTCTATTTATTTTTGAGAGACAGACAGACAGACAGACAGACAGAGTGAGCAGGGAAGGGGCAGAGAGAAAGATGGAGAGAGAGAGAAGCACCAGCAGGCTTGCAGGCTTTGCACCCATCAGTGCAGAGCCCGACACTGGGCTAAAACTCACAAACCTTGAGATCATGATCTCAGCCAAAATCAAGAGTTAGACACTCAACCAACTGAGCCATCCAGGCGCCCTATAAGATGGAGATTCTTAAGACAGAAACTAATTTTGTTATTCTATCTTTCCCAAAGTCTAGCAAGACAGTAATTATTCAAGAAATGTTTTTTAAATAGATGATAGGGTGGAAACAGATTTGCAGAGAACCAAAATGTAATAATCATTACATTGTTTTTTTCCCTCTGTCTAGGATCCAGAGCTCTACCTAAATCCAGTGGTACTAAGGCCACTACCTACCATCACCCCCATATACCAGGAGTCTGAAGAAGGTCATGTTTTTTTCTCTTCCTATTTACTCATCTGGCTATCTATCCATCCATTCCACAAATTAACAACAGTTAATACAGAAAGAACCCCACCCAACAAGGGGCTTATATTCAAGTAAGGAGAGACAATTAGTAGGTAAACACAAATAAATCATCTCAGGTAGTGATCCATGTGATGAATAAAGTGTTTGATGGGACAGAACACAGCTAGGGGAGAAATATGACATTTTAAATGGAGGTCGGGGAGAAATTGCTGAAGGTTTCTCTGAGAAGGTAACAAAAGTTGAAGCCTGAAGGATAAGAAGCAACCTCCCAAGCAAAATTTGGGGGAAGAATTCTGTAGTAGAAGGAACTCTAAGTGAAAAGCTCTCAAGCAGAAATGGATTTGGCGGAGAGACAGTGCAGCTAGACAAAGAAATGAATTTGGAGAAGAAAACATGGCCTTGTAGGTGGTAGCCTTGGTGAAGGCCCATCTTTACCTGCCTTGAGTTTGAAATTTCCTAGTTTACATCTTCTGTTGTCCACACAACCTCCTCCTTACTAATGTCACAGCCAAAGCGTAAAGGAATGGCGTACCTAGCATACCCACCCTGTTAGGAAGATGTCAAATGATTCTAGAAGTGTCTTTTCTCATTTCTGTTGATTAAAATATTCCTACATACAATGTCATGACAATATGGTCCCAGAGCTAATGAAAACCTGATAAGCACACAAGACTAAAACTACTTTAAAAGAAAGACAAGCCTTTTCACTGACTACAAGGCAAGCCAAAATGAGAACTATCAAAATTATCCTCAATTCGTGTGAGGAAATAAAACAGAACACTCTACTACTCTAAAATACACACGGACTACAAATTTGTCCTTTTAACTCAGTAAGTTTTTCTAATCCCATGTAAACTTAAAGATCGTATAACACAAATCCAAACTTTAGTAATTAAATAAGACAGATTTCCAGTTTTCATTGACTACAGCTTTTCTTCACCTTTAGAGAAATTAAACAATTTTGTGATGTTTTGAGAATGCAAGAATTCATATGCATCATAAACTGCCTTTCAGTAGTAATTCTGTGGATGTTTATATCATAATCTATTTAATTCCAAGTTACTACTGTGGTGTTAGAGCAAAGTCAATCCATTACATAAATGAATATTCAAGAAACTAGGTTCTAAAACAACTCAGTAGTTGCTAGGAACTCAAACAGTGTGAAATTACACATCTTACTCCTGTTCTCAGTAGCATCTGCTGGCTTTGCTAACCCGACCATCACTAAATATAAAGAGCCTTCCATTACACTAGTCAGGTCTTAAAATTCCAGGCTGCTGGCCTTCTACTGGTAAAAATAAATTTACTCTCCGCATCCTTAAATTCAATTCTGCACCCAGTGATCTCTGGCTAGTGTAGTGATGCTTCCCTGACTCTCTCTATGGGGGATTACAGACAAGATGTTTTTTCCTTCTTCTTTTGCAGATTAGAAGTAGTGGAGTTAACAAACAATAATTATCTTACGCTCCTACACTTCTGTTCCCTGAAGGGCCACAGTCTCTTACAGGGGGTCTTCCTAATAATCCATAGCCAAAATGGCTATAGAGAAAAAGCTAATAGTTTAGCCTAAAAGAGGACCTCTTCACATTCTCTACAATGATGTCCAACTTCATGTATTTATATCTTTCATTTTCTCTTACCAATTCACTCAGGGCGGGCCATAAAAAAGTTTATACATACCTACTGTATCTTCTTCCAATTTTTGCTTTTATTCTGTTATTTTTCATCATCTCACTCATAAATTCATATTTGAAATTAAAAAATCCATTTCCTTGGCTGGGAAAAAAAATTGCATAATTTCTCCCTGGAGTTCTAGCTCAATTTGGATGTTGGAATTTCCAGGAAGAAATGCAAACATAGAATCAGTTGGAAAGCCTCTCTGAACAGGATGTATTTCTTTACAGACTGAGTCTGCGTATTACTGAGTACGGATCTACTCTTCCCTTATCAGGAGTCAAGTCTAAATTAAAACAAGGCCTTACTCCCTTCTCAGAGTGTGGCTCAAAGACCAATGATATCTAGGTCACCTGGAAATTTGTTAAACAGAATTAGGGCTCCACCTCTCAGAACAACTAAATCAGAATTTTTATTTTTACTGATATCTCTATGCACATCTCCCCACACCATAAAAGCTCAGAACTGGTGGTAAATTTAAGAGCCTATCACACACAAACAAAGATGAACCTTGGATACAATTATAACTGATAATGACTCTAGTCCCCTTCGCAAATTCTTTATTGTTTATACGAACAGGTCCTCCTTAGAAGAATTTCTCATAAAATCATAAACTTCTGGTCTTGAAACATACAAAAGCTAATTATAGCTGTTGGTGGTTGTGGAAGCCACTGATATAAACAAGTCCTTACCTAATCTGAGCTCTCCGAAGTTCCCACACCCTATCTTCTTGCCAACCCTGAAGTTGGGTCCCACCATAAGAACCCCAGAGGATGTTGAGGAGCCAGATGGTCGGGAACAGTGTGCACTCCTTTGTGCCATGGGTTTAGTTGTCCGTTGTCTTTCATCCTTCTCCCTACCAGGATGGTCCATGATCCTACACGACAGAGTCTTTGCACAATGAGTAGCCTCAGTCTGTATACCTCTCTTCAGTACAAAAGTATGTCCAAATAAACTGTAGTCAGAGAAAGGTAAGGATATCTTTTGGCACCATATTTATGTTTCTAATGTACTTCCAGGAGATGAAAAACCATTGATTTGTTCTCGTAGGACACGTAGTCTGTGGATCTCAAGCATAGGAGAGTATTTTGTAACCTAGGTAAAAATCAAGAAAACATACAGTTACAAATTAAATTTTAAAACAAATCCAGAAAGTTACCACTAATTAGAATGGATCCTATCCAAAAATGTACAAAGTGGAATGCTTCCTGAAATGGGTTTTGGTTTTATATCCTCCAACAGTTTAGCCATCTGGACTAGTTATTTATCTGGTAACATAAGCTCAGTAGGCTGCAGACCATGGCAGCTAAGGGAACACACAAGTCTTTAATAGAAAATGTTGTCTTCTGTACATATGACCCAAAAGAAGGCTATTTGCTCCCCTTTTCATCACTGGCTAACAGACAGAAAGGGTGGGTTAAGCCAAGTTAAATAAAATGAAGACAGTTAAAAGCTCTTCCTTTAGCTTTGGACAGAACCTGTCAGAAATGAAGCTACTTACCGTCCCCCTCCTCCATCCCCACCATTTATCAAGCACTGAGGGCAACAACACAATCCAAAAAAGTTACCGACTGACACAGACTACTTCTCTAAAGGACTTTCCAAAACCCTAGTGGTACTAAGCAGTTCTAGATTAAAGCTTTGTAAAATTCAACTCTTGGTATACTTTCACTGCAAATTGAGTATACGGTGACAGAGTCATGAAGTAGATCATTTGCACAACTCCAAAATAAAAATAGAGCTGAGAACCAAAACCAAAAACAAAAAATCTTAAATAGAATTAATCCCTACCAGATTACAATCCAGTATCTGGTGATACAATTCAGGACTAAGCCCAAGACAAATGTCTAAAATGAGTTAATTCTGATGCTATTTTTCATAAAACAGGTAATCTTTAACAACAACAAAAAATTCTGTTATCACCAATCACATACAAGACACAAGCTCATGTTTTACTTTCAGTCAATATTTTCCTTGAAATTGTAAGGAAAAAGAGAATTAGGACAATTGCTTGGTTGTTACAGCATGTATTAAAAAAAAAAAAAAAGCAAAATGTCTATACTGTAAGCTTCTCATGGACATCTTTAATTCCTGAGTACAGGGACAGGGACAAACCTGTGAGCTGACTGTACAAATGGGCATATTCCATTTTATCCAAGAATAAAATCTATTTACTTCAAACAGTTAAAGTAAACTGTTTATGTTCATCTTCTTTGTATGTTTTCTTTGTATTACTTGAAGTATATAATGACTTTAGGCTTCTACAAAGCTAATCATCAATAAAATACATTTCTCTGAATTCAGGGAACAATACATACATTCACAATGTATATTCTGTTAAAGACAAAATCAGGGTAATGAGAAGGTCAGCAATTACTGGCTTTCCTACATGAACAACATTTTGAATTTATATTTCTCTCATTTTTTTCTTATTTGCAATTGTATCCAGTATCTTCCAATTATCTTCGTTGTTTGCCAAAGTCCCTCAAACAATATTAGAAAGAGAAGGGAAATAAAACTTATGATTTAGATAGTCCTATCTTAAATTTTTGAATGGTTATTATTGAGACAAAGAGAAACAGAGCACAAATCCGGGAGGGGCAGAGGGAGAGGGAGACACAGAATCCGAAGCAGGCTCCAGGCTCTGAACTGTCAGCATAGAGCTGGACATGGGGCTCGAAACAATGAACTGTGAGATCATGACCTGAGCTGAAGTAGGACGCCTAACCAACTGAGTCACTTGGCACCCCTAGATTGTCTTATCTTGACTGGTGCGAGTATGTGTCTAGGTATAAGAAACGGTCAAGCTATTCTTTCTTCCCTTATGTTATAAATTTCTTTGAGGACAGGAAAAAGATGTGTCTTAGCTTATCCAGGCAATTTTGAGCATTTGACTAACTCCTACATTTTTACAAATTATTACTACTATAATAGCTTCATTTATAAGATTTGGAAAACTACTACCACCTTGTCTACTGCTCTTCATAGTTTTTGTATGTGTTTACTCTAACAGATGGAGGTTATTTTTATAATGCTTGTCATTAGCTTTCTCCATTGCACTTAAACTCATGAAACATTAGATGGAGTAATCACAGATAGCCCTCAGTATCTGTGTTTACTTGCATGTATGTATTAGAAAAAACATACAGTATTTCCCAGGTTAGAAATATGCAGAAAGTAAAAAATCATATTCAGCTGGGAAAAGGATGTTTTTAACACCTGCTTATAGGCCAGAAGAATCGCTTTAAGTCCCACAAATGTGGGGAAAAAAACCTTATGTTTAAGATACCAATTTTTTCTAATCTATGCATGGAACATGAGCATGGTCTAATCTATAATTATGAAAGATGAATAATAACTACTTTTATATGGCACCTCTCATTTAAGAAATCAAATTAACTGAACAATTGAATTTTTAAAATCCTATTTCTTTATCACCACCCACTGCACAAAAGTATTTTTCTACTTCCCAATTACAAACTCTTTAGCTTGTCATTTGAGTCTTTTCAATATAAACTCCCTAATTAAATTCTTGTATTTATGTTACTACAGGGCTACTACAGGGCCACCTAACAGTAAAGCTTAGTCAGTTAAGCACCCAACTCTTTTTTTTTTTTTTTAAATGTTTTTTATTTATTTCTAGGAGAGAGAGAGAGAGACAGCGTGAGCAGGGGAGGGTCAGAGAGAGAGGGAGTCACAGACTGAAGCAGGCTCCAGGCTCTGAGCTGGCAGTCAGCACAGAGCCCGACGCGGGGCTCAAACCCACGAACCGCGAGGTCATGACCTAAGCGAAAGTCGGACGCTCAACCGACTAAGCCACCCAGGCGCCCCTTAAGCACCCAACTCTTGATCTCATCTCAGGTCTTGACCTCAGGATTGTGAGTTCAAGCTCTGCTTTGGGCTCTGAGCTGGGTGTGGAGCCTTCTTAAAAGAAAAAAAAAATTTAATTAAAACAAAAAAGTTTTGTTTTTTAGCTGCATAAATACAAGGAGATCCAATGTTGGTCCTTACACTAGACTGGCCTCTTAACTCTTCTGTCTTATTTAAGGCCTGACTCACGACCTATGTCCACTGAGAAATCTTTTATAACCAATTCATCACTAACACTTGGAGCACACCTGGGTATACTGTGTATACATCTGCCACTCAGCATGCAACAGATTATATTGATATGTACTTTAATATTTAATTTGATTATAAGCCTTTGAAATTGGGGATCTTGTTCTATTTCCTTTCATTTCTTGTATATAATTACTGACTAACAATTATGATGGTCTTGGTTAACAGAAAACAGATTTTCAATGACATAACCAAATATTTACAAAAAATAGTACATGTAACTAGAATCCTGATTAACCATAAGAATGCTTAGAATTCAGCTAGAAAGAAGCTAGTATTATTTCATTTCAATCCATCAGTGTTAATACAGGCTAGTTAGGATTTCCATTTCACAAAGATATTATTAAATGAATTATTTTTAGTTACTAGCAGATAACATATGAAAAACGTAGCTCAAGAACTAGGTCAAACAGAACATCCAAGGTAAACATCAAGTTATACTTTAACAGGGGTGCCTGAGTGGCTCAGTTGGTGAAGCATCCAACTTTGGATCAGGTCATAATTTCACAGTTTGTGTGTTCCACCCCCACATCAGGCTCTCTGCTGTCAGCACAGAGCCCGCTTCAGACCTCCTATCTCTCTTTCTGAGCCTTTCTCTCTCTCTTTCAAAAATAAACATGGAAAAAAAAAAGTTATACCTTAAGCATATTTTTATTAAGTTTTTTCATTTTTATTTATTTTGAGAGAGAGAGCAAGTTTAAGTGGAGAGAGAGAGGGAGAGAGAGAATCCAAAGAAGGCTCTATGCTGTCAGTATACAGCCCAATGTGGGGCTTGATCCCATGAACCACAAGATCATGACCTGAGCTGAAATCAATAGTCAGACGCCCAACTGACTGAGCCACCTAGGAGTCCCATACCTTAAAGCTTATTTTTAAAAAATGATTTCCAAAGATAGCAGTAAAAGACAAACTATATGGTTGGTCCTTTTTTTTTTTTTTAACATTAAAAAGGGGGGAAGGGAATTCTACTTTCTTGTACCATATACAAAATAGACTCAAAACAGATTAAAGATCTAAATGTAAGACCTGAAACCTTAGTTAGAACTCCTTAAAAAAAAAAAAAAAAAAAAAGAACTATAAGCAGTAAACTTTTGGATATCAGCCTTAGCAGTATTTTTTCTGGATCTGTCTCCTTAGGCAAAAGAAACAAAAATAAAAATAAACTATTGGGACTAAACTAAAAAGCTTCTGCACAGCTAAGGAAACCATCAGAAGAAGGAAAAGGCAATTTACTGAATGAGAGATGATCTTTACAAATAATATATCTGGTAAGGGTTAATATCCAAAATATATAAGGAATTCACACCAATCAAGACCAAAAAAACCCAAATAACCTGATTAAAAAAAGGGCAGAAGACCTGAATAGACATTTTCCCAAAGACAAAGACATATGAAAAGATGTTCAATATCACTAATCATCAGGGAAATGCAAATCAAAACCACAATGAGATATCAACCTCACACCAGTCAGAATACCTAGTATCAAAAAGACAAGAGGGGTTGGGGCGCCTGGGTGGCTTAGTCGGTTAAGCGTCCGACTTTCGCTTAGGTCATGATCTCGCGGTTCGTGGGTTCGAGCCCCGCGTCGGACTCTGTGCTGACTGCCAGCTCAGAGCCTGGAGCCTGTTTCAGTCTGTGACTCCCTCTCTCTCTGACCCTCCCCTGCTCACGCTGTCTCTCTCTCTCTCCTAGAAATAAATAAAACATTAAAAAAAAAAAAGACAAGAGGGGCAACCTGGGTGGCTCAGTGGGTGGCTCAGTATGTTAAGCTTCTGACTCGATTTTGGCTCAGGTCATGATCTTGTGGTTCTTAGGATTGAGTCCTCCTTTGGTCTCTGCACTGACAGTCTGGAGCCTGCTTAGGATTCTCTCTCTCCCCCTCTCTCTCTGTCCCTTCCCCACTTGCACTTTGTCTCCTTCTGTCTCAAAATAAACTTAGAAAAAAAAAAAAGACAAGAAATGGGGCACCTGGTTGGCTCCGTCAGTAAAGCATCCAACTCTTGATATTGGGGCTTTGAGTTCAAGCTCCATGTTAGGCATAAAGATTACTTAAAATCTTAGGGGTGCCTGGGTGGCTCAGTCAGGTCATGATCTCACAGTTCGTGGGTTCCAGCCTCGTGTCGGGCTCTGTGCTGTCAGCTAGCTCAGAGCCTGGAGACTGTCCTCGGATTCTGTGTCTCCCTCTCTCTCTGACCCTCCCCTGCTCACGCTGTCTCTGTCTCTCTCAAAAATAAATAAAACATTAAAAAATAATAATAAATAAAAATAAAATCTTTAAAAAAAAGACAAGAAATAACAAGTATTGGCAAGAATGTGGGAAAAAAGAAAACCCTGTGCACTGTTGGTGAGAATGTAAAATGGACACAGCAACTCTAAAAACAGTATGTAGATTCCTCAAAAAATTAAAAAAATACAAACACCATATAACCCAATATTCTGGGTATTTACCTAAAGAAAACAAAAACACTAATTCAAAAAGATATACAGAACACCTAGGTGGCTCAGTGGGTTGAGCATGTGACTTCAGCTCACGTCATGACCTTGCACTTCATGAGTTCAAGCCCCACATTGGGCTCACTAATGTCAGCACAGAGCCCTCTTTGGATCCTCTGTCCCTCTCTCTCAAAAATAAATAAACATAAGAAAAGAAAAGAAAAGAAAGGAAAAGAAAAAAGAAAAGAAAAGAAAAGAAAAGGAAAGGAAAGAAAAGGAAAGAAAGAAAAGAAATATGCATTCCTATGTTTACTGTAGCATTATTTACAATAGCCAAGATATGGTTGCAACCTAAGTGTCCATCAATAGATGAATGGATTTCTAAAGAAGATGCAGGGTATGGGTATATGTGTGTGTAATCAAATACTACTCAGCCATTAAAAAGAATGGAATCAAGCCATTTTGTGACATGTATGGACCGAGATGCTATTATGGTATGTGAAATAAATCAAAAACAAAACCATATTGATTTCGCTTATATGTGGAATCTAAAAAACAAAACAAATGAACAAATGAACAAAATACAGACTCATAAATACAAAGAATAAACCAGTGGTTGCCACTAGGGAGGGGGATTAGGGGGATTAGCAAAATAGGGGAAAGAGATTAAGAGGTACAAAATTCCAGTTATGGAGTAAGTAATTCACAAGGATGCAACATAAGGAATGTAGTCACTAATATTGTAGTAACTTATATGGTGATGGATGGTTAACTACACTTATGGTGGTGAGCATTTCATAATGTATGTAATTGCTGAATCACCATGTTGTACACCTGAAACAAATGTAGTACTGTATGTCAACTACATGTTAAAAAACAGGGGGAAGAGAAATTATATAAACACAATAAGCAGATGTTTCTTTTCCTGGTAAATAAACTACTTGGCAATCATTTGTAAGTTATTTATTAAACATGTAAATGTTATGATAAATTTTTAGACTCATACCATCAAGTTCCTTTAGAAGCTTAATTCTAATAGTTCCTCTGAATTTAAGCATGCCTGATTTAAGAGGAAAGGTATTTTTCAAGTATAACACTCCATGGGTACCTGGGGAGCTCAGATGGTTAAGCGTTGGACTCTTGGTTTCAGCTGAGGTCATGATCTGATGTTTTTGTGAGTTCGAGGCCCACATAGGCTCTGGGCTGACAGTACAGAGCATGCTTGGGATTCTCTCTCTCTCTGCCCCTCCCCAATTTGCACTGTCCTTCTCTCAAAATAAATAAACTTAAAAAAAAAAGAGAAGTATTAACACTCCATGTATCCTTTGTAATCAAAAGTTGTAATTCATTTCAGGAACTGGTTTAACCCTTCCCAGAAGACATCACTCCATCACTTATGCCACATTTAGTGAATAAAAACAGATTTATACATATGGCTTCCTTGACTGGGAAATTATAAGAGCTCTCTAGCAGATTAAAGAATTATTGCTAGTAGTAAAATAAAAAAGTCAAATTGTGGGTAGGGAACTTATGCCAAATCTGCTGGTTTATGATAAGAGTTGAAGAATATGGGTGTCTTCAGCTGTGGTGAGTGAAACGTTTTTCTTCACAGATTGCTCTATAAGATATCTTAGAGCATTCTATCACATAGAAATGAGAGAAACTTATGTTTCTAGTAACAACCACCCTGTGCCAGCATACAAAAGAAATAGGCCTAAACCAAGAGTTCATCTGGCTCAAAGTCATTCTCTTACAAGGCAGTAACAGATGCTTTGTGGAAGAGACAGGTGTGGTCTACTATCATGAATGAAATGCCTAAAGTGAATTTACTGCTTTACGGAACAGTATTGTGAGAAGCTGCATAAAGTCTAAAAAATGAAATCATATTATAAAATCACCAGAGACAATGTTTAAAGAATTATATCTGTGAATCTGTTAAGAGAAAAAAAACCACTCAATTACTGTTTGTTATTTCAGATTCTCATATATGGGCACTGTCAAAGTGAGGCTGGTAACATACTTAAAATTTTTTAATTAAAAAAATTTTTTTAACATTTATTCATTTTTGAGAAACAGGCGGAGCATGAATGGGGGAGGGGCAGAGAGAGAGGGAGACAGAATCTGAAGCAGGCTCCAGGCTCCAAGCTACAGCACAGAGCCTAATGTGGGGCTTGAATCCGTGGACTGGGAGATCATGACCTGAGCTAAAGTCAGATGCTCAACCGACTGAGCTACCCAGGCGCCCCCAAATTTTTTAGTTAAAAAAAATTTTTTTTAAATGTTTTACTTCATTTTTGAGAGAGAGAGAGAGAGAGAGAGAGAGCAAGGGAGGGGCAGAGAGAGAGAGGGAGACACAATCTGAAGCAGGCTCCAGGCTCTGAGCTTTCAGCATGGAGCACAATGCGGGACTTGAACTCACTAACCGTGAGATCATGACCTGGGCCAAAGTCAGAAGCTTCACCAACACTGAGCCACCCAGGTGCCCCTGTAATGTACTTAAATTTTAAAGCCAAAACACACATGGCCTTTGTTAATAGTCAAGACAAGAGACAGGCATCTAAATCTCTCTCTTCTGAATTAACTTAGGATGAAACTGCTTACAGATGAAGGACTGCTGGATCATACAGTAACTGTATGTTTAAAAAGTCTGAAGTGACCAAACCCTTCTGCTGTTCTTTCATCTACTACATACTAGCTTTGGTGTTAAGCCTCTCCACGACAAGTTTCAGCTTCAGATATCACTTCTCACACCAGCATCCAAAACAGAAATGAAACTGCAATAGCAAAAGACGTTCTTGTCATGTATCTTTTTCTTGGTAAGGATGAAAATTCTCTTCAGAGCCCAGAGCAAAATTCCCCTTGTGTCACATTGCCAAGAACACATGACATGCAACAATATCTGAAATTCCCACTGTAAGCTCTTCAAAGAATGAGATCAGGCCTGACCTCACCTTTAGAACACAGGATAAATTTCAAGAGCAGTATCACACCTAAAGAAGGTACTGAGTAAATATTCAGTAAGAATGGTATCTGCATATGTGCATGTGCTTGTACGTGTGTGTCCGAAAAGACTATCAAAAATTACATAACAACAAAAAATTAAGAAGAAAATTTAAGGACAAATGAAAATCTTATAAGTCATTTTAGCTTTAAAAAAAAAAAAAGACACAGTAAGAACATCACTTTAATTAACTAACAAATGACCAAAATTGATTTTAGCCACAATACATTATGGGACTGCTATTATTAAAGGGAGTTACAGTGTTCACAGATCCTGATAGTATTACTGTTTCTCTTTTCCACCAATTCCAATTATTAATGTCTTCCAAATGTTTCCCATTCTTACCACCCTACCCCTCATTGCTCAATTCTCATCTAATGATTATTTTTTCAGTTTTGCTTTAAGATCATGCTCTTAGCAATCTCAAATATAAAATACAGTATTAACTATAGTCACCATGCAGTATATTTCATTCCCAAAACTTATTTATCTTATAACTGGAGGTTTGTACAGGAGTCTCCCCGTGTCTCCCTTAACCATAGTTTTGGTTACCTACAATCAACTTACATCCCGGCACAGAGGCACAGATAATCTTCCTTCTGCCATATCATCAGAAGGTCAATAGAAGCCTAAGGCTACGTCATAATGCCTATGTCATTCACTTCATCTCATCATGTAAGCACCATGATCATCTGATGTCATCACAAGAATAAAAAGGGTGAATACAGTAAAGATTGGCAGCAGGAACCATATTCACATAACATCCATTACTGTCAGCTATTGTTCATCTCTTACTGTGCCTAACTGATAAATTAAACCTTATGACAGGTATGTATGTATAGGAAAAATACAGCATATACAGGGCATGGTACTATCCATGATTTCAGGCATCCACTGGGGGTCTTGGAACTTATCCCTTAAAGATAAGGTGGGGATTACTGTACCTTTTAAACACCTTTACAACCGTTCCCACACCCACTCCTAACTCCTGCCCGCTGCCTTAGGCAACGCCATCCTGATGTTGGGAGTTCAGGTTTTATACATTCCATTCATGTGAGATCATACAGTATTTTGTCTTTCTCTGTTTTATTTCACTTAGAATAATGCCTTCAAGGTCCATCCACGTCGCCATGAATGGCATATTTCCTTTCTTTTTATGGCTGAATAATACTGTGTGTGTGTGTGTGTGTGTGTGTGTATGACACACCACATCTTGTTTGTTCACTTATATGTTGATGGGCACTTAGCACTTAGGCTCTTTCCATGTCTTGGCTATTGCACATAATGCTGCAATGAACATGGGGGTACAGTTATCTCTTATTTTTAGTTTCTTGAGGAACTTTCCTACTGTTTTCCACTCTGGACGTACCAACTTACATATCCACCAACAATGCACAAAGGTTCACTTTTCTCCATATCCTCACCAACACTTGTTATTTCTTATCATTTTGATAACAGCCATACTTTGATGGTATCAAGTATTACTTTATTGTGGTTCTGATTTGTGTTTCCCTGGTGATTAATAATAATGAGCATCTTTTCATAAACTTGCTGGCCACCTGTTTGTCTTCTTTGGAAAAATGTCTTTTCAGTTCCTCTGCCCATTTTTAATAAGAATTTTTGATTGAATTGTTTGAATTTTTTATATAGTTTAGATATTAACCACTTATCAGTTACCTTTTCATTTTATGGATGGTCCCTTTTCTAAAAGCGTGAAGACGCTTTTTAGTCTAATATAGTCCCACTTGTTTATTTTTGCTTTTGTTGCCTTTGCTTTAGCTGTCAAACTAAAAAAAAATCACTGTCAGGACAAGGTGCTTACTCCTATGTTTTCTTCTAGGAGTTTTGTGGTTTCAGGTCTTACATTCAAGTCTATAATCATTTTGAGTTGATTTTTGTGGTGTAAGACAGAGGTCCAGTTTTCTCATCACCATGTTTTGAAGAAACTATCATTTCTCTATTGTATATTCTTGGCTCCTTTCTTATAAATTAATTGACCATATATGCATGGGCTTATTTCAGGGATTTCTATTTTATTTTACTCCATTGGCCTATGTGTCTGTTTTCATCCCAATACCATACTATAACTGTATTATGGCTTGAAGTCCAGAAGTGTGAAGTTTCTGGTTATGTTCTTTGTCAAGATTTTTTAGACTATTTGGAGTCTTTCATAGTTTCATACAAATTGTTAAGATTGCTTTTTATATTTTTGTGAAAAATGCCATTGGAATTTTGATACAGACTGCATTTAATCTGTAGATCACTTTGGGTAGTATGTACATTTTAACAATACTAATTCTTTCAATCCATGAGAATGGAATATTTTCCCATTTACTTGTGTCATCTTCAATTTCTTTCTTCAAATGTCTCACATTTGAATCAAGTTTCATCCTCCTGATTAAATTTATTACCAGGTATTTTATTCTTTTTCATAGTTATTTATAAATGAGTTTTTAAAAAGTCCCTCTTTTCTTTTAAAGTTTATTTATTTATTTTGAAAGCAAGAGAGAGAGCAGGGGAGGGGCAGAGAGAGAGAATCCCAAGCAGGCTCTGAGCTCAGCTCTGAGTCTGATGCAGGGTTCCATCTCATGAACTATGAGATCATGACCTGAGCTGAAATCAAGAGTCAGATGCTTAACTGACTGTGCCACTCAGGCACCCCTATAAGTTCCTCTTTCTGACAGTTCATTACTGCAGAGAAATGTGGATTTTTGTACATTTATTTTGTATCCTGCAATGTAACTGAATTTGTTGATTACTTTTCAAGTTTTTTCACAGAGACTTTAGGGTTTTCTATATTTAATATCATGTCATCTGCAAACAGAAATTTTATTTCTTCCTTTCCAATTTAGATGCCTTCTGATTTCTTTTCCTTGACTAATTGCTCTGGCTAGGTCTTCCAATACTATGTTGTTTTCTTCTTTGACTCGTTGATTATTTAGTAGCATGTTGTTTAATCTCCACATATTTCTGAATTATCTATCTTTCCTTGTAATTGATATCTAGTTTCATGGCATTGTGGTCAGAAAAGATGCTTGATTTGCTTTCAGTCTTCTTAAATTCATTAAAATTTGTTCTGTGACCTAACATATTATCCTAGAGAATATTCTGTGTGTGGTTGAGAAAAATGTATATCCTGCTGCTATTGAACAGAATGCTGTGTAAATGCTGTTAAGTATATCTGGTCTAGCATATACTTCAAGCCCAATGTTTACTTACTGAATATCTGTCTGGATGATCCATCCATTATTGAAAGTGGGGTACTAAAGTCCTGTACTATTATTGTGTTGCTATTTCTCTGTTCAGGTCTATTAATATTTATATATATTCAAGAGCTTCTATGTTAGGTGCATAAATATTTACAAAAGTTCTATCATCTTGTTGGACTGGCAACATTACCATTACATAAGAACCTCATCTCTTATTACAGTATTTGTCTTAAAGTCTGTTTTGTTGGATGTAAGTATAGCTACCACTGCTTTCTTTTTTTTTTCCATTAGTATGGAATATCTTTTAACATCTCTTCACTTTCCATCTGTGTGTGTTCTTAAACCAGATGTGCCTCCTGGAGGCACCATATAATTGGGTCTTTTTTTTTTTAAATTTCTGACAGAGAGAGAAAGCGTGAGCAGGGGAGGGTCAGAGAGAGAGGGAGACACAGAATCTGAAATAGGCTCCAGGCTCTGAGCTAGCTGTCGGCACAGAGTCCGATGTGGGACTCGAACCCACAAACCATGAGATCATGAGATCATGACCTGAGCTGAAGTCGGGCGCTTAGCCGCGGCCGACTGAGCCACCCAGGCACCCCAATTGGGTCTTATCTTCTTACCTATTAACCCACTATATGTCTTTTGTTTGGGGAGTTTAGTCTGTTTATATTTAAAGTCATTATTGATTTTTATGGACTTCCTATTATTAGTTTGTTAATGGTTGTCTGGCTGTTTTGTAATTCCTTTGCTNCAGTGTGGTTTTGATTTGTATTTCCCTGATGAGGAGGGATGCTGCCTTTGCTCCTTTCTTATTCTTTGTGTCTTCCTTTGTAACTTGATGATTTTCTTTACTGTATGCTTAGATTGCTTTTACTTTCACTTTCATGTATCTATTATAGGTTTCAGCTTTATAGTTGCTGAGGCTTACAGAAAATATTCTATAGAATAGTATATTTTAAGCTGATAATGTAAAATGTAACCACAGTTTTATATTTTTACTCAGTCCCCTTTTATTTTTTTTTTTTAAGGTTTATTTACTTTGAGAGAGAGAGAGCGCGAGTGTGCAGGCAGAAGGGGGAAAAAGAGAATCCCAAAGCAGGCCCATCAGTGCAAAGCCCAATGTAGAGCTTGAATTCACAAACTGTGAGATCGTGACCTGAGCTGAAATCAAGAGTCTGATGCATAACCAACCCAGCCACCCAGGCGCTCCCCTCCCATGTTTTTGATTCTACAATTTATATTTTTTTACCTTGTATATCCATTAAGAAAGTATTGTAGCTTGGAGCTACAATAACATTATTTAAAATAAATAAACATTAAAAGAATTTATTGTAGCTTGTTATTTTTACTACATTTCTTTTTCTTTAAATGTTATTTTTTTAAATGTTCAGTTTTAAAAATTTATTTATTTTGAGAAGGAGAGAGATGGAGATCTTGTGCACAAGTGGGGGAGGGGCAGAGAGCGAGGGAGAAAGAGAATTCCTAGCAGGCTCCACATGGTCAGCACAGAGCCTGATGCAGGGCTCAAACTCACATAACATGAAATCATGACCTGAGATGAAATCAAGAACCAGATGCTTAAACAACTGAGCCACCCAGACACCCCAGCTATTTTTCTCTTTTAACCAACCTTCACACTAGATTTATACATGATTTACCTATACCATTACAACATTACAGTATTCTGAATTTAACTACATATTTACCTTTACCAGTGAGATTTATATATTCATATGGTTTCCTGTTTGTTTGAGAGAGAGAGGTTGGGGCAGAGAGAAATGAAAAGAGAGAACTCTAAGCAGGCACAGAGCCCAATGTGAGGCTGGATTCCATGACCCTGAGCTCATGACGTGAGCTGAACTCATAAGTCAGACACTCAACATATGGGCCACCCAGGTGCCCTGAACTCCTTCAATCAATACTTCAATTTTTGCTTGTCTGGAAACTTTCACTCCTTCAATTCCAAAGGATTTCTGACTCCAATGACCATCTTTATGACCATTATTTTGAAATCCTTATAAGGTAAATCCCTTATCTCTGTTTCTCAAGCTTCATCTTGTTCTTTTGTTCAGAAAATATTCCTGTTTCTTCATCTTCCTTGACTTTGTTGGTTTCTGTGTAATGGATAAAACACCCACCGTTCCCAGTCTTGACAGAGTAGTCTCCTGTAGGAGATGAACCTTATTGCTAAGCCAGGCCCTACCTCTTAGTTTTTTCTCAAATCTTTGTGATTGTCCAAGCCACCTTCTTTGTTCTTAATGGTTCTCAGTAGTTGAGGATGTGCCAAGACCTGTCAGTGTCCCAAAGGAGAGGATCTTAGTCAGCATTTTGATGAAAGCTAACTAGAAGCTCGACTTTCAAGCGAGAGCTTTTACAGGATGAAAGTAGGTCTCTTTCAGGGAGACTGAGAGTTGCGATTTTCAGCACACTTCCTCTGCGCTGATCCCTGGGGGCTATAGTCAGTTAAAAATGGTTTCTTACAGTCTTGTGGGTCTCACAAACACAAGCCCTGCTGGCCACCAGAGCCAGGCAATCAAGGTGTGCCCCCCCCCGGGCAGTAGCCACACAAGCTAGGGCACCAGATGATTGTAGAAACTCATTCTAAGGAGACACTGGTGACATGGAGTGGGCCAGAGGGAAAATGTAGAGATGGCACCTGCCATCCTCCCAGGTCTCCGTGGAGGACTGTGATCTGCCGCTAGATGTGTGTTAAATGAGAAGCATGACTCTCAGGTAGCAGCTTTTCAAGTAAACAAATAGTCCACTTTCAGGTGAAGACCAGGAGGTGGGCATTTCTGTCTTTTGCTTCTGCATTGAGCCATGGTGGAGACAGCCATGGGAGATTCCTCAGAGGGTTCTTAGGAACTTGTTTCTTTGCTATACTCTTCGGGTCCTGTGGACACAAGCTCCACTGTCTTCAGAGCAAGGTGTGTTGGGGGTCTATCTATCAGATATGTCTTAAATTCTGAGGTACTAGATACTGATTGCAAACCCTTTCCTCTTCAGGGAGAAGCTGGGAATTGTGAGTTCCCTCCTAAATAGTATGTTGCTGTGCCAGGGGTGGGGTTGATGGAAAGAATGTGTCTCAGTCTTTCCCATCCATTTTGATGTGGGGTTTTTTCCCTCATTCACTCAATGTATAGGCGTTGTTCAACTAGTCTGGATTCCTTTCAGAGGGAACTCTTCTGTGTGTAGCTGTAGATTTGATGTGCCCATGGGAAGAAGTGAGTTCAGCAGCCTCCTATGTCATCACCTTAGACTGGAATGAAGGGCAAGCCCATCTGACAATTTTCAGTCCTTCAGTCCCTCACATCTCCCTATTTAGAAAAAACTTTTACTACTATTAAAAAAAAAAACCATTTTCTTAGCCAGTTACCTTTTAAGTACTGACAAAATAACTCTAAAGTCTGTATGAAAAGGCAAAAGACTCAGAATAGCCAACACATATTTCAAAGAGAAGAACAAAGATGATCAACACTACTCAATTTCAAGACTCACTACAAAGCTACAGTAATCAAGACAGTGCAGTATAGGCTAAAGAATAGACAAATAGATCAATGGAACAGAACAGAAAGCCCAGAAATAGACCCACACAAATATAACCAAACTGATCTTTGACAAAGGAGCAAAGGCAATTCAGCAGAGGATCGTCTCTCTAAAAATGGTGCTAGAAAAAATGGACACTACATGCAAAAAAGTGAATTTAGACAGAGACATCATACCTATCACAAAATTAACTCTAAATGAATCATAGCTCTAGGTGTAAAACACAAAACTATAAAACTATTACAAGGTATTAAAAATTTAAGTGACCTTGGGTTTGGCAATGATTTCTCATATACACCACCAAAAGTACAAACCATGAAAGAAAAAACTGGTCCAAGTAAAATTAAAAACTTGTGCTCTGCAAAAGTCACCGTTAAAAGAATGAAAGTACAAGCTATAGACTGGAAGAAATATTCACAAAATATCTAAGAAAAGACTATTATCCAAAAGACACAAAAAACTTGAAACTAAACAAGAAAACAAACCTGCTTTAAAAATGGGCAAAGGAGGGGTACTTGGGTGGCCTAGTCAGTTAAGCATCTGATTTTAGCTCAGATCACGATCTCACAGTTCAGGAGTTCAGCCCCACACTGGGCTCTCCACTCTCAGTGCAGAGCTTGCTTACTATCTTCTGTTTCTGACTCTCTCTGCCCCTCCCCATCCTTCCTTTCTCACTCCTCAGTCTCCCTTCCTCCACCACTCCCTCTCTCTCTCTCAAAACTAAACATTTTTTAAACATGGGCACACAATCTGAACAGATACCTCACAAAGATACATAGGTCATAATTAAGCATATGAAAAGATGCTCAGCATCATATGCCATTAGGGAACTGCAAATTCAAATAAGGTAACTACACTACACTATTACAATGATGAAAACCCAAAACACTGACAACGCCAAATGATGGTGAGGAGGTGGAGCAATAGGTACTCTCATTCACTGCTGGTTGGAATGCAAAATGGTACAGCCACTTTGGAAGACAGTTTAGCAGTCTCTTACAAAACTAAACATATTCTAGGGGCGCCTGGTGGCTTAGTCGGTTAAGCATCCGACTTTCGCTTAGGTCATGATCTCGCGGTTCGTGGCTTTGAGCCCTGCGTTGGGCTCTGTGCTGACTGCCAGCTCAGAGCCTGGAGCCTATTTCGGAGTCTGTGTCTCCCTCTCTCTCTGACCCTCCCCTGCTCACGCTGTCTCTCTCTCTCTCTCCTAGAAATAAATAAAAATATTAAAAAAAAAAACAACTAAACATATTCTTACCATATGATCCAGCAATTTTTGGTGCTTATTCAAAAGAACAATTTAACTCTTCCTCTCTTCTCATTTCCTACAATGAGCACCAAACATGTTCAAAACCTTCCCATTAAAAATACAAGACACAACACCCATCCCATGGTCATTACCTCCTGTCTAGCTACATCCCTTCTCCCAAAGGTCCTTCACAACCAAACTGAAGAGTTGTCCTCACTCACTGTTTCTGTCTCCTCATTATTGAAAACTATACAATAGGGTTTTTAATCTCATCTTCCCAAATCACTGTTACCTTTTTCTTCTCCGGGTAAACCACAAACTTAAGGTTAAATCTGAGAAACACTTTTCAGTCCATATCTCTTTGATCTTCTGACACTGGCAGCCTTTTACTCTTTTTAAAAAATACTTAGGGCACCTGGGTGGATCATTCAATTGAGCATCTGACTTTGGTTCAGGTCACGATCTCACAGTTCCTGACTTTGAGCCCCAACTGGGCTCCCTGCTTTCAGTGCAGAGGCAGCTTTGGATCCTCTGGCCCTTCCTGCTCCTGCCTCTCATGTGTGCCTGCGCTCATGCTTTCTTTATAAACAAACAAACAAACAAAGAGTCTAACCAAAAAAAATTATTTCTCCTTTGAATTCATGCTGTTACTCTCTTCTGACTTTCCTCCTATCTCTGTGTCTGTTCCTTCTTACTCAGCCTGTCCTTAATTTGTTTCATTTCTTCTGAATACTGCTCCAAGTCTCTCTTCTCACTCAAGACCACTTCATGGCTTCTAGTCATGCATTCATTCATCATAAATCTGTTAAGCATTTATTATGTAACAGACATCATTCCTGGGCACTGCTACATTGTTCTAAGCACCAATATCATATGGTCATTTACATGTTGATGCACTCTAATTTAAACATCCAGCTATATCACCTTCCTTCTGAGGTTGAGATTTATATAGTCAGGGGTATATAAAAGTTTTCTACCTAAACAACAACAACAACAAATCAGATACTTCAAAGTACACTACCAAAGGAATTCATCTCTTGGCTTTCATTTCTCCCAACACTTCTCTCCTCCTATCTATTAGCTTTCTCCATCTTGATTAATATACCTGAGCAAAGAAGCCATCCTCCCAGAGGGATGGAACAGAATCTCTTAACCGACCCCCTTGCTCCAGGTTTCTCCTCTTAAATCTTACCTCTCCATAGCAATGGTAGCCTGAGGAAACTTTCTAAGATGCAAGTCTGATCATGTTATCCTTCATCTCAAAGGCTTTCAATGGCCTCAGAAAAAAAGGTAAGATCTTTTAAGTGGCTTAAAGTCCTCCCTGATCTGACACTTGTTTACCTCCCAGCTTCATTTTGCTTCAATCCTTCCCTTACATTAACAAACACCAAACTTACTTCATTTCTTCCCAAGGGCCCTCAGCCTGGATCCCTTAAGTTAACTTATGCTCCTCTTTAGCCTTTTCCCTAAATGTCTCTTTCTCTGGAAAACTTTTCCTGACTCCTCAGTTCTGTGTTGCATGTACTTCATATTGATTCTTTTAGCACAGGATTTGTTAAGGCAGTGAAACTATTCTGTATGATAGGATAATGGTGGATATATGTCATTATACATTTGTCCAAACCCACAGAATGTAAAACATAGGCTTTGGGTGATTATGATTTGTCAAGGTAGGTTTATCAATTATAACAAACGTATTACTGTGGTGGGGGATGTTGGTAATGGCATAGCTATGTATGTGTGAGGGAAGAGGTATATTTTACTGTGAACCCAAAACTGCTCTAAAAAATGAAGTCTTAAAAGAAGATATACACACGTCTTTAAAAATATTATATCTACATAAACAAACTTTAAGGAATTTCACCAATTAACGAAAGGAATCTGCATAATTTCCAGCTGTTGAAAAGGACAAGTACGAGCACTTAGATCTATTCAGAGTCCTTAATTCAATCAACAAACATTGAATGAGTGTCTCTATGTGCCTAAAACTAGGATAGTCATCAGGGATATAATGGCGAAGTCAACATATATGTAGTTCCTGTTCTCATAAAGCTTACAGTTTAGAGGTGGCATCACAATCACAGAAATAAAAGAAATACAAGTTTGGGCCATGCTACAAAGAAAATAAAGACATGCTGAAATAAAGATTATGAAGACATCAAAAGAGAGAGTTTTAGACAGAGGAGGATTAAGGCCTTTATTAGAAGCCACATTTCAATAGTGTCCTTAAGGATGAGAAGGAGCCAGCCTTATCAAGAGCTAGGAACACAGCCTCCAGAGAGAGAAACAGCCTATAAAAAAGACTTGGTGGTGCTGAGAACAAACTGAGGGCTGATGCGGGTGGGGGAGAGGGAAAGTGGGGTGTTGGGCATGGGGGAGGGCACTTGTTGGGATGAGCACTGGGTGTTATACGGAAACCAACTTGACAATAAACTATTTAAGAAAAGAAAAAAAAGACTTGGTGGAAGACGACCAACAAGGCTGGGGATTACAGTTCTCAAGGTGCAGATATAGCAGCAGGAGTCCATCATTCAGGATTTTTATAGATCACTTATACTGCAAGAAGCCATTTAAGCATTTAAAGCAGTGGAGTGACATTTATATGTAAAGGGATTTAGGTTTATAAAACACATTTACGTTTTCAAAATGATTAACTCTGAGTGCTATGTGACCTATTCAGTGAAATGAACCTGGCTTTACCTGCTGTGGTAAAAGTCATTTATTCCTTGCCACAGATGTGGAACTTGAAGCTCAGAGAGGTTATATTCACTGATTAGGTCACACAGACAAACTCAGCCAGGAGTCCAAAACCTGAGCTCTCTCCCATCTGCCACACTTACCAAAGGACCCTGCCTGCAGTCACTCACCCATTCAGTCCCACTGAATCCAAAGTGTACTGCTTCACAACTATCCTCCTGAAACTATAAAAACAAACAAATAAAAATGTGTGGTGGTTTTTAAATGGGTCCACATTTTTTTTTTTTAACTAGGAAGCTAGCCTAAGTCTCCCTCTCCCTTAAATGAATTAAAATTTCTTTTATTTCCCACACTGATGTTCATCACTTGAACACTATATTTATGCCTCCTTTTTGTAGTGGAATTTCTCATGGGATCTCATTTGTGTGTTTTTAAAAAATGTGTATTTATTCCTGAGAGTGAGATAGAGACAGAGTGTGAGCAGGGGAGGGGCAGAGTGAGAGAGGGACACAGAATCCAAAGCAGGCTCCAGGTTCTGAGCTGTCAGCACAGAGCCCGACGTGGGGCTTGAACTCAAGACCCATGAGATCATGACCGGAGCCAAAGTTGGATGCTTAACTGAATAAGCCACTGAGGTGCCCCTCATTTCTGTTTTTTAAAAAAGTTTTATTGGGATATAATTTATATACCATACACTTCATCTATCTATAGCTCATTTCTGTTTTTAAAATAATTTTTGAACTTGGGAGATATTTAGCCCACATTAGTACAAGTGGTTTTTCTTGAGTTTGTAAATACTTGGTAAATACCAGTTTCCTTAGTTGGTGCATTCATTTCACCAACATGACAAGGATGGGCAGGGAGCTAGGCCTTAAGGAACTATCACATAGCTAAGAAAAGGATCTTAGGAGACTGCTTCTTCTTCGCCCCTTGTCTCTAAATCTTGCTCATACAAATTTGGTAAGGACTTCTTCATGTAGAAACAAGCCAACTATGATACTAAAATCTTTTATCAGAGAGAAGGGAAAATATATATTTAGATAAATAGTCTTTACAAGTAATATAAATAAATCATATATAGTTTATCACTTTTCAAGACACATGTACCTAACTTTCTTTTTCCTGTGACATCATAGTATGGCTTTTCAAACTTTATATGGTTCTGCAACAGTGCATGGTCCTCCTAGAAAGGATGGTTACAAATGAATTTCTTTCAATCCTGTCCAAATATTGCTCCCAGAAGACATTCCTTGAAACTTGTGATATAAATTAGAGGTTATCTCTGTTTTCATTACCCTGATAAAGTTTTCTTCATTATTCTTGTTTTTGTTTTGTTTTCGCTGATTGATTATACTCTATTCTTTTGAAAGGGAGGGCTAAGGTTGAAGGCTAATGGGTATAAACCTACAGTTATAATAACTTCTTTCCTGGAGAACTATTTACATTGAACAAATGCTCAAATTTCCTGTGAAGACTGTGAAGCTGGATAATATCTAGATTTATCTAGATTCCCACCCATTAGACTTTGAGCTGTTTTGTTACTTCATAAAATTTATCACATTTGATTTTCTTGTCAAATTATATTTATATACTTTTCATGTATTACTAAAATATATCTGCTCTCTAAGGCTAGAAATCTGACATCATGAGAATATTCAAAAGAAATATACCACCTTTGTTTTTTCAAATTTATTTTTTAAGTTTTGATTTTTATTTATTTTGAGAGAGGGAGAGCACGCACGAGCAGGGGGTGTGGAGAGCAGAGAGAGACTCAAGCAGGTTCTGCACTGCCAGCATGGAGCCCAAAGCAGAGCTCTAACCCACAAAGCATGAAATCATGACCTGAGCCAAAATTAAGAGTCAGATGCTTAACTGATTGAGTGACTCAAGTGCCCTTCAAATATGTTTTGAGTAGCAAAAAAACTGGCCACTTTAGGTAATTACTTTAAGAAAGTGGTACTTACTTGGATCTTAAATTATTGTAATATTTTTTCAAAGCTAGCTTAATTTAACATGCTAATCTCCTTTTACTTATGTTACAGACATAAAACGTTACACCTCTCCCTTGAATAAATTAAAATCATAAAAGAAAAATACTGTCTGTCTAAAGGCTTAAAGCAAAATGGAATAAAACTGAGTGATGGCCTAAGCACACCAAGGAGTTTTATGATTCTCCAGATAATTCCACTTAAACAGGCATACACCAAGAAACAAACTCACTGGGTGCCTGGTGGCTCCGCTGGTTAAGTGACCTACTCTTGATTTTGACTCAGGTCATGATCTCAAGGTTCTTGTTCCTGAACACAGGTTCAAATCCTGTGTCACGCTTTAAGCTGGTGGCACAGAGCCTGCTTGGGATTCTTTCCCTCTCTCTCTGCCCCTCCCCTGCTTGTGCTCTGTCTCTCTTTCTCTCTCTTTCAAAATGAAACAAAATTTATTATTTTTTAAATTTCTTAACATTTATTTATTTTTGAGAGACAAAGATAGAGCAAGAGTGGGTCAGGGTCAGAGAGAGAAGGAGACACAGAATCCGAAGCAGGCTCCAGGCTCTAAGTTGTTAGCACAGAGCCTGACACAGGGCTTGAAATCACAAACTGTGACATCATGACCTGAGCTGAAGTTGGATGCTTAAGTGACTGAACCACCTAGGCACCCCTGAAATAAAATTTAAAAACAAAACAAAACAAACTCATTAATGCAGAACTTGCAATGTTCAGAAGGACCAGATATCAATATGATTTGTCACAATCACTTCAAAGGTATGTGGTGGTAAAGTGAATAGTGGACATGCCATCTAAAGCACAGATACCTGTCAGCTCCTGCTGACGTCTACCATGTAAGAATACAAAGCCAATGTTGCCAGCACTGATTTTTCAGGAGTTGTTAGTCACTGAAATTTCAATAAAATCTCTCCATTTTTATATGCTAGCAATTAATTTTTTAAAAAATTATACATAATGTCCAAGACATCTGTTTGCAACCTCTGGTCTAAAGCTGTTCAAGTGAAATACAGGTTTTAAAGTCTTTAGCATAAATAATCCACATTGCCAAAAACAAGGATGGGAACCCACAAAGAGAGTACCATACTTAAACTAAAAAGTACCTGTTTATTCCAGCCCCCACCCAAAGTCTCAGTAATAAAAGTAGAAGTCTGAAATAATGATAATGCTTTCTACCAAGAAGTTCAGAATATCATCACTAGTATTGTTAAGTGTATAAACTTAATTTATTTCTTATTCAAGGAATATTCCCATTTCTCAATTTCAAATCCAAATGAGAACAATTTAAGGTAGAATTCTAAGGAAATGAACAGCATTCAAAACAAAGGTTATTCCACAATAGATAATGCAAGCATTTATATGACAGAGGGGTTTATAAAGGAAAAAGCCTATGTTATATCATATAAAATTACAAGTCCGTGAGTGGCTTCTGATACTGAACTAGGTTATGCCCATAGACACTGCAAATTTCATTTAAAAGCGTTTGGTCTGAGGACTCTGGGTGGCTCAGTCTGCTTAGTGTCCAACTCTTTTATCAGCTCAGGTCATGATCCCAGGGTTATGAAAACTAGCCCCACACTGAGCATGAAACCTGCTTGATTTTCTTTCTTTCCTTCTGCCCCTCTCCCCTGTTCAAGCTCTCTAAAAATTAAAAAAACAATTTTTAAAAAGCATCTGGTCAAAGACTTAACAATTACCCTAATTAGTAACTGTCTTTTACTTTCTGAAATCCTCACTCTATGTTTTTCTCCCCTCATGGATCATAAAGGCTTATAACAGGAATGTTCCCACATTCAGCTTTCCTTCTCAGTTTTATGCATGAACTAGCTACAAATAAATTTGGTTCTTTCTCCCAAAGGTGCCAACAGCTAAGCTGTTTTCATCTCAGGAACATACTATGCTCTCACTTGGTACATGCAAACTAAGCCTTTTTTTTTATTAAAAAAATTTTTAATGTTTATTTATTTTTGAGAGAGAGAGAAACAGAGCTTGAGCAGGGAGAGGGAGACACAGAATCTGAAGCAGGCTCCATGCTCTGAGGTGTCAGCACAGAGCCCAACACAAGGGTAGAACTCACAAACTGTGAGATCATGACCTGAGCTGAAGTTGGACACTTAACTAAGCCACCCAAGTGCCCCACAAACTAACTTTTAAAACTCAGTTACCCTGGGGTGCCCTGGCTCAGTTGTTAAGTGCCAGACTTTGGCTCAAGTCATGATCTCATGGTTGTGGGTTCAAGCCCTGCTTGTGGCTGTGTACTGACAGCTCAGAGCCTGGAGCCTGCTTTGGATTCTGTATCTCCCTCTCTCTCTCTCTCTGCCCCTCCCCCACTCACACTCTGTCTCTCAAAAATAAACAAACATTATTTAAAAAAACCCACCTCAGTTACCCTGAGGTTTAAGAAAGGGCTGCACTTGGATCACAGCAATATGAAAGGCTTTACACTATTATCTTCTGTTTGCTTTTGTCACGAATGAGTCTTCATTTTCCACTGTATTTACTGGTAACTTGAAGACTGCTATTGAAAATCTACTGCACTACTCTGGAAAACAGTGTGGAGGTTCCTCAAAAAATTAACAATAGAACTACCTTATGACCCAGCGATGGCACCACTAGGAATTTACTCAAGGGATACAGGAGTGCTGATGCATAGGGGCACATGTACCCCAATATTTATAGTAGCACTTTCAACAATAGACAAATTATGGAAAGAGGCTAAATGTCCATCAACTGATGAATGGATAAAGAAGATGTGATTTATATATACAATGGAATACTACTTGGCAATGAAAAAGAATGAAATCATGCCATTTGCAGCAATGTGGTAGAACTGGAAGGTATTATGCTTAGTAAAGTCAGTCAGTCAGAGAAGGACAGATACCATATGTTATCACTCATATGTAGATCTTGAGAAAATTAACAGAAGTCCATGAGGGAAAGGAAGGGGAAAAAAATAGTTACAGAGAGGGAGGGAGGCAAACCATAAGAGATGCTTAAATACAGAGAACAAACTGAGGGTGGACGAGGGTTAGGGGAGAGGAGAAAGTATGTGATCGCACTGATGACAGTACTTGTTCGGATGAGCACTGGGTGTTGTATGTAAGCCAATTTGACAATAAATTATTATTTTTTTTTAATGTTTTACTTATTTCTAGGAGAGAGAGAGAGACAGCGTGAGCAGGGGAGGGTCAGAGACAGAGGGAGTCACAGACTCTGATACAGGTTCCAGGCTCTGAGCTGGCAGTCAGCACAGAGCCCGATGCGGGGCTTGAACCCATGAACCGCGAGATCATGACCTAAGCGAAAGTCAGACGCTTAACCGACTAAGCCAACCAGGCGCCCCGACAATAAATTATGTTTAAAAAAATCTGCTGCAGCACTACAAATATAAATACTAATCAACTTTTATTTAACTTTTGTCCAGTGTCAAATAATTATTTGTTAATCATTGGCTAAACATAAAAACAATTTTACCCATCTATTAGAATGTTTAAAGTTTTATTTATTCCCCTCTTTCCTTCAAAAGGCCATTATCTGCTTATTCTCTCATTTTATAGCTTATGTGGTAGTGCAAAAGGAATAGTTTCCTTCTAGTATTAATATAAGGCCACTCTTTCTCAGTAGATTTTATTAATCTCTGCATATACTTTATAGGACATAATGAAAACCAGAGATATTTCACATCTGTCACGCTGTAGAACAGTGACAACTATAACATCTAAAATTTATTGGGCCCTTATGTGCCAGGCACTTTTTAAGTGCCTTAAATATATTAATTCATTAAATCCTTCTACAACCCTAGGAGACAGTAAAATTTTACTATCATCCTCATTTCACACAGGAGGAAACCACGTAAAGTGCCTAAGATTCGGAAAACTGGGAAGCAGTGGAGCCAGCATACTTGGCAGCCTGACTTAAGAGTCCTTTATAAACACTATACTGATAAGCAAAACCTCCAGGACGAGAAGCATGTGGGTGCTCCATGACAGCATACTCCAGTAGCCTGAGATTTAAATGAACCCCATCCAACTTCTTCAATAGTTAAGATTCATCACTGAATGGCACAACAAACACACAGGTTATCACAAGAAAATGTATTCTTTTAGGAAATATGAGTATATCATATTCAAGGTTTTTTTTTTCTTTTTAAAAAAAATTTTTTTAACATTTATTTATTTTTGATAGACAGAGAAAGACAGAGCATGAACAGGGAAGGGGCAGAGAGAAAGGGAGACACAGAATCCAAAGCGGGCTCCGGGCTCTGAGCTGTCAATGCAGAGCTCAATGCAGGGCTCGAACCCACAGACTGCAAGATGATGACCTGAGCCAAAGTCGGACGCTTAACCGACTGAGCCACCCAGGCGCTCCATCATATTCAAGTTTTTGTCAAAAAGATGCTATTGAACATGTAAGGTAAAATTTATTATTATAGAGTCCAATGCTCTACAATGCGTGAGGTAGAGTAAATTCTGAACACATAAAAGTTGATTAATACAAAATTTAACACAGAACTCTCTTTGGTCTTTTCAATTTCTGTGGTATCTGGAAACACGGGCACTTTTCCCTGTAATCATTCTTTTATTTTTTTTTTATTTTTAAAAGTTAGTTTAATTATTTTGAGAGAGACAAAGACAGCATGAGTGGGGGAGGGGCAGAGAGAGAGAGAGAGAGAGAATCCCAAGCAGGTTCTGCAGTGTCAGCAGAGAGCCTGATGTGGGGCTTGAACCCACAAAACTGTGATATCATAACCTGAGCTGAAACCAAGAGTTGGATGCTTAACTAACTGAGCCACTCAGGTGGCCCTCTTAGTAATCATTCTTTAAAGCTAAATTGTAATATAATAGAAGTATTTATTTTAAGGAAAATGGAATATGAATGTTGAATAACATTCAAGTGGTATTCGAATAACATTAAATGATATTTTACCTTCAATGGGATATGGCAATAGTTACATTACACCACTCAGAAGCAGCACTGCAAGGTTCTATTTGAATCCTACAAATGTTTATGATCAACTTTAAACTTCACCTTTCATTATTTTCAGTAAAACAACTGAATCCCATCAATTAGCAAAGGGTGAAGTGAGGAATTCAAGAACAAAAGACAATTTACATATCTTAGGGCACCTGGGTGGCTCAGTAGCTTGGGCAGCTCAAGATTTCGAGGCCACTGGGTTCAAGCCCTATGTCCGATTCTGTGCTGATAGCTCAGAGCTGGAAGCCTGTTATGGATTCTGTGTCTCCCTCTCTCTGTTCCTCCCCCCACTCATATTCTGTATCTCAAAAATAAACAACATTAAGAGGCAATTCACATATCTTGACAGCTGTTAGTACTACATAATACTCATATTATGATGGATTCCCTCATTCCAGGAAAAACTCTATAGTACTAGAATCATGAAGGACTAACCATTTCTATGAAATATTAATTAAAATGAGAAAGAATTAGATTCGGAATGCCTGGGTGGTTCAGTCAGCTGAGTGTCTGACTTTGGCTCAGGTCATGATGTCACAGTCTGTGGGTTCAAGCCCCACATGGGGCTGTTACTGCCAGTGTAGAGCCTGGAGCCTGCTTCAGAATCTCTCTCTGTCTCTCTGCCTCTCCCTGCTCATGCTCTGCCCCTGTCTCTCAAAAATAAGCATTAAAAACAAACAAACAAACAAACAAAAAAACAGGAATGCAAACTGGTGCAGCCAGTCTGGAAAACAGTATGGAGGTTCCTCAAAAAATTAAAAATAGAACTACCTTATGACCTGGCAATTGCAGTACTAGGTATTTATCCAAGGGACAGAGGTATGCTGTTTCAAAGGGGGACATGCACCCCAATGTTTAGAGCAGCACTATCAACAATAGTCAAAGTATGGAAGTAGTCCAAATGTCCATGGATGGATAAATGGATAATAAAGATGTGGTGTGTGTATATATCTATATATATATATATAGATATATACACACAATGGAGTATTACATGGCAATCAAAAAGAATGAAATCTTGCCATTTGCAACTATGTGGATGGAACTGGAGGTTATTATGCTAAGCAAATTAGTCAGAGAAAGACAATTATATGAATTCACTCATATGAGCACTTTAAGATACAAAACATATGAAAATAAGGGAAGAGAAGCAAAAACAATATAAAAACAAGGAGGGGGACAAAACATAAGAGACTCTTAAATACAGAGAACAAACAGGGTTGCCGGAGGGGTTCTGGCAAGGGAGATGGGTTAAATGGATAAGGGGCATTAAAGTAATCTACTCCTGAAATCACTGTTGCACTATATGCTAACTAACTTGGATGTAAATTAAAAGTTAAAAAAATAAACAAAAAAGACTTCCTTTAAAAACAGAATTAGATTCATGACTACTTTAAGGGCTTTTATTTTTATTTTTTAAGGTTTTATTTTTAAGGGGCACCTGGGTGGCTCAGCCAATTAAGCATCTGACTCTTGATTTTGGCTTGGGTCATGATCTCACGGTTTTGAGACAGAGCCTCACATTGAGCTCTGTGCTGACAGTGTGGAGCCTGCTTCGGATTCTCTCTCTCCTCGCTCTCTGCCCTTCTCCCACTCATTTTCATTCTCACTCTCTCTCTCAAAATAAATAAAAGCCAAAAAAAAAAAAATTACAGGACTAGGGAATTCATCTTTATTTTCAGAGATTATACACTCAGCTAAACATGAGCTAAAACTACCTGGGAATAATGGAATAAAAAAATCTTAGCATGTACATCTCAGGAGTAAAACACAAGAGTGTGTACCATTTTCTAAGAGTATCTCATTTAAGGAGCTAGAAAGAGGCACTTTTAATTTAAAACTAAGGCAGTAATACGTACAAAGCTACCTGAATTTAATATATTTTTTTAACAGAAATACTTATGTGGGTGTGCCTGGGTGATTCAGCTGGTTAAGCCTCAGACTCTGGATTTTGGCTCAGGTCATGATCTCATAGTTTGTGAGATCGAGTCCTGTGTTGGGCTCCATACTGACAGCATGGAGCCTGTTGGGACTCTCTTCCTCTGCCGCTCATTCTCTCTTAAAAATTAAAAAAAAAAAGAAACCACTGGGGAGTACCTGAGTAGCTCAGTTGGCTCAGTGTCCAGCTCTTGATTTTGGCTCAGGTCATGATCCCAGGGCCATGGCATCAAGTCACTCATCAGGCTCCATGCCGNCCCCCCGCCTCTTCACCCCACTCATTCTCTCTCTCAAAACAAAAAAACAAAAAACCTGCCTGTAAGCTTCTTCGATGTAGGAGCAAATCTTTCTTGTTTTCATTGTACTTCCAGTGCCAATACTGGGCTTTAGACAAAAGAGCTGCTCAATAAATTTATGATTCATGAGTGGGTAACATTATCCTTAATCATATGTTCATTTATCACTATATTAATTGATTGTAGCTATTTTTTACCTGTCTGCTTACTAAACTGGTCTATGGAACTCTAAGGAACTAGGGGCTACTGTCTTAAGTACCTATAGTGTCAAGCACTGTGCCCAAAACATAGCAGAGTAAATAAATGTTTAACTGACTAATCATTTTTAATTAGCTGGAATTTATTTAACAGATACTCTCAATTAACTAAATCCTATCCCTCTATTTCACTCTTTCTGATTACAAAAAAATTATAAAAAAACAAAATCACAGTATACACAAAACCCATAACCCGCACTATAGACTTTGTATCTTCTCTCCTTTCTTATTTAAGGTCAGGAAGTCTACTGTAATTAGTATAAATTCAACATGCACTTAAAATTTATGTTATTGAATATGCTCAGAATTGTTACAGAGAGTAAAAGATTTATAATATTCACAGATTCTATCATCAGAGGAAGAGCCCATTTTATTTCCTACAATACCAGGGATATCACTAGTATATTTTTAAATGAGAAAAAAAAATCATCACATACAAATCTAGTACACCCAAAATACTATAAGCCTCTTACAGGCAAACCCTTTTTCTTCTTAATCATGCCCATCAGTATCTTAGCATAGAAAATGTTCAAAATAAAACAAGTTTTAGAAAGTTTAAAAGTTCTCTGTAATCTTCATTTAAACAGAAGTTAATCCCGTTGCCTAAACCCAAGAATTCTAAACATTTTGTTTATTCTAATGAATTGAATTTTTAACAATCTGTGTTACAAGAGCTTTAAAAGAAATATGTTAAACGAAATTAGGGCACTAAGAGCTTTATAATTTATATAACCCAGGTATTGAAACACCTAAAACAATAAATCAATCACAGAATAGGTCATCCGGTAAAATAATAAGCAAAATGAAAATTAGTTTGATAATTTCCCAAGGGAAAATGGCTAGTGAAAAGCAAAGTTCTGGGGCTAGTCTGAATTTGTGATCCGTCCTGCATTCAGAAGACTTATGAAAGTCTTTAAAAAAATTTTTTTTTTTTAAAAAAAATCTCTGTCTGAGAGACAGAGAGAGAGAGAGAGAGAGAGAGCAAGAATGAGCAGGGGAGGGCCAGAGAGAGAGGGAGATACAGAACCCGAAACAGGTTCCAGGCTCTGAGACAGCTGTCAGCATGGAGACTGATGCAAGGCTCAAACCCACGAACCATGAGATCATGACCTGAGCCGAAGTCAGATGCTTAACTGACTAAGCCACCCAGGCACCCCTTGAAAGTCTTATTGTTGTTGTTTACTTGTTTTGAGAGAGAGAGAGAGAGAGTGCATGCACCAGCAGGGGAAGGGCAGATTGAGAGGGAGAGAATCCCCAGCAGGCTCCATGCTGTTAGTGTAGAGCCCAATGTGGGGCTTGAAGTTATGAAGTGTGAGATCATAACCCGAATCAAAGTCAAGAGCTGGACACTTGGGGCAGCTGGGTGGCTCACTTGCTTGGGCATCCAACTCTTGGTTTCAGCTCAGGTCATGATTTCACAGCTTTGTGTGTTCAAGCCAGCACAGAGCCTGCTTGGGATTCTCTCTCTCCCTCTCTCGCTGCCCCTCCCCCACTCATGCTGTCTCTTTCTCTCTCTCTCAAATAAATAAACTTAAAAAAAAAAAAAGAGTTGGACACTTAACCAACAGAGCCATCTTTAAAGTCTTCTTAAAATCCTTTTCTGACTGTTAGATGCTTAGTTAAAATAATCATGTCCCTCATAACAGCCACTCTGGAAAACAGTACGGGATTTCATCAAAAAATGAAAAATAGAACTACCCTACGACCCAGCAATTGCACTACTAGGTATTTATCCAAAGGATACAAAAATGCTGCTTTGAAGGGGCACATGCACCCCAATGTTTATAGCAGCACTATCAACAATACTCAACGTATGGAAAGAGCCCAAATGTCCATCAACCGATGAATGGATAAAGACATGGTATCCTTTACAATGGAATATTACTTGGTAATAAAAAGAATGAAATCTTGCCATATGCAACAACGTGGATGGAACTAGAGTGTATTATGTTAAGCGAAATAAGTCAGTCAGAAAAAGACAAAGATCATATGATTTCACTCATGTGTAATTTAAGAAACAAAACAGATGCACAGGAGAAAGGAAGCAAAAATAAGATGAAAACAGAAGAAGGCAAACCGTAAGAGACTCTTGAATACAAAAAACAAACTGAGGGTTGCTGGAAGGAGAAAGGGTGAGGGGGATGGGTTAAATGGGTGATGGGCATTAAGGAGAGCCCTTGTTGGGATGAACACTGGGTGTTACATATTAAGTGATGAATCACTAAATTCTACTTCTGAAATCATTATTACACTATATATGTTAACTAACTTGGACTTAAAAAAAATTTTTTTTAAAGTATGGCCCTCACTCAATTACCTCTATAGTAAATCAAGAAGGGTGCTCATAATGTACACTATAGGGCATACAGTCAATAATATTACAGTAATTTTGCCACTTATATGTCACCATAATTATAACTTAAAACGTCTTGTTATATACATAGCTTAAAATAGGCAAAATGATTAGTAAGCATTATTCATATAAATGCTGCTTCATTTCTATATTTTTTAGGGCAAGAGCTAATCTTCAGTTCTTCCTTTACAAAATCTCTTTCAAAAAATTATATTTTGAGTAGTTTTTATTCAGGTTTTATGAAAGATTGCTCCAGTCCTCCTTATGGCCAGTGTCAAAGAGCATGAAGAAGCTGGCTGAGATATGTGCTGCAGTCTGTACTTAGAACAAAAAGAATAAGATACAGTCTGTACTTGAACAAAACAATTTGTTCAACTGTGATGCAAGTCATGTTATTTTCCTCATTAGTACTATATCTTGAACTACACAGCCATAAACATCTTTAATAGTAGAGAAGACAACAGACAAAAGAAGAGATTAAAATTTTCTTTTCAGGTTTAGATGATGAAAGACTTTCAGAATGGCTAATAATTAGGACAAATACTGCAGAAACTGAAAGACCACGACTATCCTATTCATTCTGTGGGTGTGAAAAAAATGTTCAGAGAAGTTTAAGGCTACAAACTCTTGGGCTTAAAAAGCTATTTCTACACAAAATTCTACTGAATAGCTGACCATAACATATTGTATGTGGTACATATGCATTAATTCATACACTGAATATTTTTTTTCAGGATAAAAATAAAAGATTGGCTTGATTGAGTGTCCGACTCATTTTGGGCTCAGGTCATGATCCTAGGGTCATGAGATTGAGCCCCCTGTTGGCCTCTGTGCTTAGCATGAAGACTGCTTAAGATTCTTTTTCTCTCCCTCTGCTCCTCTCCCCCACTTACTCTCTCTCTTTAAAAAAATTTAAAAAGTTTTATTTACCTGTCATTGAAACTGCTTAACTGACTCCAGTCCTATGGAAAGATCACCTAATCGGGGCACCTGGGTGGCTCAGTTAAGTGTCTGCTTTCAGCTCATGTGATGATCTCACAGCTCATGGGTTCGAGCCCTGTGTTGGGATCTGTGCTAACAGCTCAGAGCCTGGAGCCTACTTCAGATTCTGCATGTGTGTCTCTCTCTGCCCCTTCCCAATTAGTGCTCTGTCTCTCAAAACTAAACAAACATTTAAAAAACTTAAAAAAAAAAAAAAAAAAAAAAGAATCAGAGGCACCTAGGTGGCTTGGTTGAGCATCTGACATTGGTTCAGATCGTGATCTCATGGTTTGTGGGTTTAAGCCCCACGTCAGACTTTGAGCTGATACCATCAAGTCTGCTTTGGATTCTGTCTCCCTTTCTTTTTGCCTCTCCTCTGCTCGCACACATAGTTTCTCTCTGACTCTCTCAAAAATAAACATTAAAAAATTAAGAAAAAATAACCAGGGGGCGCCTGGGTGGCTCAGGTCATGATCTTGCAGTCCGTGGGTTCAAGCCCCACATCGGGCTCTGTGCTGACAGCTCAGAGCCTGGAGCCTGTTTCAGATTCTGTACCTCCCTCTCTCTCTGCCCCTCCCCAACTCGTGCTGTCTCAAAAATAAATGTTAAAAAACTTCTTTAAAAAAGAAAAAATAATCAGAAGTCACAGAAAATTATGATACAAAAAGTGAAAAGTGAAACCTCACCACCAAAGAAACTTCTGGTAAGTTTTTTTCCAATCATATACTAACATTTTTGTTTGGCTGGTTTTTATTGTGGTAAAATGTATATAACATAGTATTCACCATTCTGTAAACATACAATTCACTGGCATCAACTACATTTACAATGTTGTACTGCCATCATTACTATCTATATCCCAAATTTTTTCATCACCCGTAAAACAAATTGAACCCATTAAACAGTAACTTCTCTTTCTCCCACCCCTTAGCCTCTAGTAACCTCTATTTTACCTTCTGTCTCTATGAATTTGCCTGTTTTAGAGACCTCATACAAGTGGAATCATACAATATTTGTCTGACATATTTTGTGTCTGACTTACTTCAGTAAGCACTATGTTTTCAAGGTCCATCTATGCTGAAGCAGGTGTCCGAATTTTTTTCCTTCCAAAGGCTAAATTTTAATATTTCATTTTATGTATATACCATATTTTGTTTATTCATTTATATGTCAACAGATGCTTGGTCTCCTTCCATCTTTGGGCTACAGTGAATAACGCTGCTATGAATATTGATGTACAAATATCTGCTGATTTCAGCTGTTTTGGATATATACCTAGAAGTGGAATTGCTAGGTCATATATATGACACTTAACCTTTCAAGAAACCACCAAACTATTTTCCGCAGCAGCTGTATGACTCTATATTCCCACCAGCAATATAGGTTTCCAGTTCTCCATATCCTCATCAACATGTTATTTTGTGTGTGTGTGTGTGTATGTGTGTGTGTGTGTGTTTAGTAATAGTCATACTAATGGGTAAAAATTGATACTCATTGTAGTTTTGATTTGCATTTCCCTCCAGACTAACAGTGCTGAATATCTTTTCATGTGTTTATTTGTATATCTTCTTTGGAGAAATACCTATGCCCATTTTTGAACTGGACTGTTTTTTGTTTTTGTTGAGTTTTATGTATAATATAACATTCTACATTATTAGTCCCTTAGCAGAATATGACTTCCAAGGTTTTCTCCCCCCATTTTGTAGTACATCTTTTTACATTCTTAATAGTGTCCATTGATGGACAAAGCTCTTAATTTTGATTAAGCCCAATTTATCTATTTTTTTCTTCTATTGCTTGTGCTATTGGTTATTTTATCTGTAAAACTGTTGCCAAATAGAATGTCAAGAAGACTTTCCGAAGTTTCTTCTAAGAGTGTTAATAGTCAGCTGTCAAGTTTAGGTCTATGATCCATTTTCAGTTAATTTTTATGTACAGTGTAATGGAAGGATACAACTTCATTCTTTTACATGTGGATCTCTGGTTTTCCCACCACCATATGTTGAAAAGATGGTCCTTTCCCCATTGAATGGTTTTAGTACACTTGTTAAAAACCAATTAACCACTGAGTCTCTCTCAAATAAACTTACAAAAAAATTAAAGCAGGGTCACTAGGATGTATGTGTATATTGATAACGGATTTGAGTATGCAATTGTGAGAGCTGATTAAACAATCAGTAAGGCTCTGAGTCTGTTGCGAGAGCTTGCAATTCACAGGCAGGTAGTAGATAAGATAAAATGGAAAATTGGAAGCCATGAGCACAGGCTAGCACCAACAAAGACAGACTGGGATGCTATCAGTTGTCACTACTTTCAAGCTTGCTGATGTAAGAGAAGCTGCAGAAGTTGAGCATTTAAAAAAATATATATATTTATTTACTTTGAGAAAGAAAGAGAAAGAAAGGAGAGAATCCCAACTGATTCTGTTATTTGCTGATAGGAAGGAGCCTGACGTGGGGCTCAATCCCACAAACCCTGAGATCATGGCCTGAGCCAAAACCAGGAGTCAGACACTCAACCACCTGAGCCACCCAAATGCCTGGAAGCTGGGCATTCTTTTTTTTGTTTTTTTAATATTTTATTTATTGTTGAGAGAGAGATAGAGACAGCATGAGCAGGGGAGGATCAGAGAGAGAGGGAGGCACAGAATCTGAAACAGGCTCCAGGCTCTGAGCTGTCAGCACAGAGCCCGATGTGGGGCTTGAACCCACGAACCATGAGACCATGACCTGAGCCGAAGTCAGACGCTTAACCGACTGAGCCACTCAGGCACCCCGGAAGCTGGGCATTCTTATTCTTAACTCAAGGAGCTAAACATGCTCTTGGCCTAGGATAACCTGAGGGCCGACTTAAAGGAAGGTGGAGTCATTGAAGGAACAGGCCACTTACACACACCAATAAGGTGAGATATCAGATAAGTGACAACATGTATGAGCTATAATGAAAGTATTTGCCCTGCCCTCCTGAGTGTAAAATCCAAAACATCTGATGCTTCACTTCTACCCTTTAGATCTTGCATGAAAATGTCTTTTGTAGCTCACTCTAAGCAGAAACATACAGGGAAGAGAATTCTGGGAAAAGTAGTTTATTCTAGCTAAACCGATACATTACAAAAGCCATCACACAGGTTTAGAGATATGTATATACACTAAGTAAAATTTTTTAGTATTTTACCATTGTACTGATTTTCTAGCGTAAAACAATCAAGTGGGGAGACTGTTAAAACACAGATTTATGAGCATTACACAAGATTTTAATTAAATGGACCAGGAACTGGGGGCCAGAAAGTTTTTTATTTTTTTAACATTTCTTTTTTTTTTAAGTAATCTTGACACCCAACATGAGGCTTGAACTCAAAACCCCAAGATCAAGAGTCAGATGCCCCACTGAGTGAGCCAGCCAGGAGCCCCCTGAAATACTTGTTTATATGAAGAATAGCAGGGGCGCCCAGGGGCAGTGGCTCAGTTAAGCAACCAACTTCAGCTCAGATTATGATCTCATGATTTCTAGGTTTGAGCCCCGCATTGGGCACTGGGCTCTGTGCTGACCATGTGGAGCCTGCTTTGGATTCTCTCTCTCTCTCTCTCTCTCTCTCTGCCCCTCACCCACACATATTTTCTCTCAAAAATAAGTAAAGTAAAATAAAGTAAAAACTTAAAAACTATTTTAGAAAATATAAAGAATACCAAAATGTACGAAATTTTTTTTTTACTGTGCTTACAGAAACACTGATAACAAACATTAGAATAATGGTTCTCAATCTTAGTTGCGTATTTAAAAAATATCAGTGCCCCACCTATCTTCATCTTATTAAATCAGGATATTAAGAGGTGTGGTTCCTGGTTTTGTGTAGTTTTGTTTCACTAGTGCCTGCTGTGCAGCCGCAACTGAAAATTACTGTTTTATAGCAATAAGGGGTTCAAAAATAAATAGTCAAAATAAAAAAGGATAGGGTCCTAATAAGGGTCGTTAAGATTGGTCCATATTTATTTTGCAAGTGCTATTTCATGTATTAGTAAAGATTGTATTTAATTAAAATATCCTTCTGCATAGCCACATTTGACTCTAAATGTAAACTAGATTCTACGAACTGTAGCAGCTCATGGAGAATAGTGTCTGTAGGCTCACCATATCTGTCATTTAATCCCCTTCAAAAATATCTCTGTGAATTAGTAAAAATTGGTGGTTAGAGCCAGCAGTTTCACTGAATGAAACTTTGTCCCCTTCCATCCTGTTCTTCAAAGCTAAGAAAATATGTGAAAAATTTTCTGACACAAAATGATCATCTGCTATTGATATTTTAGCTTTTCAGTCTTTACTCAAGTTTTATTTTTTAAAAATGTTTACTTATTTATTTTGAAGGAGAGAGAGAGGGACAGAGGATCCCAAGCAGGCCCTGCGCTGTCTACACAGACCCTGATACAGGGCTTGATCCCATGAACCACAAGATTAGAACCCTAGCCAAAATCAAGAGTCAAACACTTACCTGCACCACCCAGGCACCCCTAAAATTTTACTTTTATTTATTTATTTTACCTTGTTTGAAACTAGCCCAAAAGCTATGTACCAGATTATAAGCACTGGGAAGCCAGCTTCAGTGTTTTTTTTTTCCTCCTTCTATGACCAGGAAGATCAGCATTCAGATCTGATGGGAAGTTCCAACTTCAAGTTTGTAGGTTTAATCTTAATTAACAAGTCTGATTTTAATAGCAGTACAAGTTCAAAGCGGAGCATAAGGTTAGTTAGCCTGCTCTGCAATTTATAGGTTCACATCTAAAATTTCAGAAAATAGTTTACAGAATTATATTCAACATAATAAGTTTCTTAGGCATATCCATATAAACTCTACAACTATTAAAAAAAAATTAAATGAAGTATACTGAAACAAGTCTAAGATGTATTAAGTGCCCCTACTCCCAAAAAAAGGTAAACTCCAAAACTTTAGATTCTGTATTATACCGTTTCTGTTTTTTTTTTACTTTAGAAACTATACATTTTAAACAATGTTATATTGTTAATAGGTGTTTTCTTAAACATTCATTTTGAGAGAGAGAAAGAGAGCGCACATGGGCAAGAATGGGAAAGGGGCAGAGAGAGAGAGGGAGAGGGAGAATCCCAAGCAGAGCCTGACAAAAAGCTTGATCTCATGAATTCTGAGATCATGACCTGAACTGAAAGTGAGTTAGTGCTTAACCGACTGAGCCACCCAGGTGGCCCTGATCTTGCTTTTAGATTCAACTCTGATACAATGAATCAAGGAAGAACCACAGGCCTAGTTATTTTAACCTTGTTAAATCCACTTCAAGCAGTTCATTTCTCATTTCACCATCTTTATTTCTGTATCCTTTTGTTCCAGCCAGACATGAAACAGCAAGAAGACAAAAGGAAGCTTTCCAAACTCAGGTGACCTTCCCAAAGTGTATTTTAATCACATATTTCTGAATATACAACAGAGAATTTTAACACTGTGCTAGACATAGTGTTAAATTCCCATATTTGTTTCTTCCTACACAAAACAATCAAAATATGAATGGCAAGAGCCCACTTATTAACAGGTATAAACTGACTGCTTTCTATACAGGTATTAAGATATACACTAGATAAAAACACAAAATACATAGCTTTTAATGGCTTTAAGAAGGGCGCCTGTGTGGCTCAGTCAGTTGAGTGTCCAACTTCAGATCAGGTCATGATCTCACAGCTCAGGAGTTCGAGCCCCATGTGGGGCTCTGTACTAACAAATCAGAGCCTGGAGCCTACTCTTGATTCTGTATCTCCCTCTCTCTCTGCCCCTCCCCCGCTTGTGCGCACGCTCTCTCTCTCTCTCTCAAAAATAAACATTAAAAATTTTAATGGCTTTAAGAAATATGACAAGCAGTCTTACAGATGTGCAACACGTATTTGGCAGTATAAGGAAATATAGACAAGGAACATCTAACAATTTAGTGGGTAAAAGTACTTCTAAGAAGAGTGAGATCTAAATGGAGGGGGGTGATGTAAGGTTTCTGTAAAAAAGTTTAAGAAGAGAGAGAAAAGGCATTGCAGGGAAAAAAAATACGTACAAAGGAATGGAGTCAACAGAATGTAGTCTCTAACAGAGCTGTTCTCAAAGCAGGGTACCTAGGTCAGGAGCATCAACATCACCTAGGAATTTGTTAAAAATGGAAATTTTGGGTTTGGGATAAGCACTGGGTGTTTATAATATAAGTGGATGTATCACTAAATTCTACTCCTGAAATGAATACTACACTAGATGTTAACTAACTTGAACCTAAATTAAAAAAAAGAAAGAAATGGAAATTTGAGGGCCCCACCCCAGATCCATTAAACCATAAACTCTGGAAGTGGAGCCCAGCAATCCGTACTTTAACAAATCCTCTAAGGGCACCTGGGTTGATCAGTCGGTCAAGCATCTGACTGCAGCTGGGACCATGATCTCATGGTTTGTGAGTTTAAGTCTGGGATTGGCCTTCACGCTGACAGTGTGGAGCCTGCTTGGGATTCTCCGTCTTTCCCTTTATGTCCCTTGCACACATGCTCTCTCAAAATAAATAAATAAACTTAAAAAAAAAAACCCACAAATCATCCAGATGACTCTGATATACACTAAACTCTCAGAACTATTGATCTAGTCTGATCAAGGAACTATAATTAGGTTGAGATTACAGCAAAGAAGACAGACAACTGTCAGAGGACAAACTGCACAAGGCAGTGTATGTTAACATTAAGTCCTGAGACGCCTGGGACTCTCTTAATTAACATGGCTGGAAACAACTAGAAAATACTCTTTTCAAGCTCTCATGGGATATTTATGAAAGTTAGCTTTGTGCTATGCCCAGGAACCACTACGAGTTATCCACAAATTTGAATGTTGCATTTTCATTATTATTGAGTTTTAAGGATTCTTTTTAAAAATTTTTTATGTTTATTTATTTTTGAGAGACAGTGAGACAAGTATGAGTGGGGAAAGGGCAGAGAGAGAGAGAGAGGGAGGCACAGAATACGAAGCAGGCTCCAGGCTCTGAGCTATCAGCACAGAGCCTGATGTGGGGCTTAAACTCATGAACCGTGAGTTCATGACCTGAGTTGAAGTTGGATGCTCAACCAACTGAGTCACCCAGGCGCCGTGAGTTTTAAGTATTCTTAAACCTCCACCATAAATTCTTCTGTAACCCCAGCTATTTAGAAGTTAAGGTTACTTTTTAAAAAACGGGGTCCTAATTTAGTTTGCACTGTTATCAGAGAAAGTGATCTGAATGACATATATTCTTTGAAATTTGTTGAGATTTTCAGGGGCACTTCTTAAAGTTATTATCTGTCACACTATCTGAAATTTTGGATTCCACACAATAGCAATTCTAAAGTACTGATGATTTAAAATTTGAAATAAGTGTGGGGCACCTGGGTGGCTCAGTTAGTTGAGTGTCCTGCTCTTGACTTTGGCTTTGGTCATGATCTCATGGTTAGTGAGATCAAGCTTGACGTCAAGCTCCACGTTGGGCTCTATGCTCACAGGGCTGAGCCTACTTGGGATTCTCTCTCCTTCTCTGCTCCTTCCCTGGTTGAACACTCTCTCTCTCAGAATAAAGATTTCAAATAGTTTTTAGGGGCACCTGGGTGGCTTAGCCGGTTAAGTGTCCGACTTTTGCTTAGGTCATGATCTCACGGTTCGTGGGTTCGAGCCCCGCGTTGGGCTCTGTGCTGACTGCCAGCTCAGAGCCTGGAGCCTGTTTCAGTCTGTGACTCCCTCTCTCTCTGACCCTCCCCTGCTCACGCTGTCTCTCTCTCTCTCTCCTAGAAATAAACAAAACATTAAAAAAAATTAAAAAAAGATTTCAAAAAGTTTTTAATACAATATTCTATATTCACTCAGTAGTTCAAACTTGTTTATTGTGTTCAAGTCTTCTATCTCCTTACTAAATTTTTTTTGGTTTTATTAAAATCTATTATGATGGGGGATGCCTGGGTGGCTCCATCAGTTAAGCATCCAACTTTAGCTTAGGTCATGATCTCATGGCTTATGAGTCTGAGTCCCATGTCAGGCTCTGTGCTGACAGCTCAAAGCCTGGAGCGTGCTTTGGATTCTGTGTCTCTGTCTCTTTCTGCCTCTCTCCCTCAAAAATAAACATTAAAAAAAATTTTTTTAATCTATTTTGATGGTAAATCTGTGTTCTTATCCTTGTAATTGTTATTTTTAGTTTATGTACGTTGAACCTGTGTTATATGGTAGAAATAAAGTTGCAATCCTGGTATCTTCTGGTAAACAAAGCCTTTATTATAGAAAGTGGCAGAGACTGCTGGTGACCTGTCCCAATATTCAATCTCTCCACTTTCCTCAGATAGTAAAATCCAATTTTACTCTAGGCAGCAATATGCTTGCCTAAAATACATTTCATAACAGTCTTGCAGTTGAAGATTAAGTGGAACTTCAATGAACCACATTAATAGACGGCCTAATGGCTTGCATAGGCTCCACACCCATCTCTCATCCTTCCTCCTACATGGAGTCTGTGAGAGTTGGTGCCCAAAGCAGCCATCTTACTATAAGGTTAGCCACAGGCTAAAAGATGGCAGTACAGAAAACACTCAGAGAAGTACACTCAGAGACTTTGATGATAAAAATGAAACCTCCATAATCAGACCTAGAATGTCAATTTCCAAACTC
>NW_027527920.1:9527361-9599426 GCF_008692635.1 Crocuta crocuta | reverse complement strand
CCATCTGCCTGCTTTAAGCCACGGTTAATTTCTGTGTCTACCTAGCAGCAAAAACCAGTTCTTATCTGAAACATGGCTTCTGTTTAATAGTGCTCCTTTCCCTTAAGTAATTTTATTACACTACTATAACTACCAATTTCTTTGGGTTACTATTTTGCCAGGTATAACATTTGCATTATTTTTATCTTCAACTTTCCTATGTTGTTATATTTTAATCTCTTAAAAGCCATATGTTGTTGGGGCACCTGGGTGGATCAGTCAGATAAGCATCTGACTCTTGATTTCTCCTCAGGTCATGATCTCATAGTTGGGGAGTTTGAACCCTGAGTCAGGCTCCACGCTGATGGTGCAGAGACTGCTTGGGATTCTCTCTCCCTCTCTCTCTGCCCCTCCCCTGCTCTCTCTTCCTCTCTCAAAATAAATTAAAAAATATATATGTATATATTTTAAAAACACACATTTGTTTTGGCTTATGCTTTGTCTTCTATCTAGAGCACTTGATCCATTTACATTCATTATGATTAGTGATCTATTTGGCTATATTTCTACATATGTTTGTCCCTCCCTTTTGTTTCTTTCTCCTTTTTTCCCCCGTATTATTTGAAATTCCCCTATCCTATTCCATTTGCCTTCTAGTTCAACTTTTACTCTTTCAGGAGCTACTCTAGAAAAATTTTAAATGCACATATAAAGTTCCAAGCTGTATGCCTCTTACCCTTCTCTCATCTGTCTACATGTAAAATTTTGTTTAGATGTTGTCTTCATTTTTTTAGAAAATTTTTTTATAGTTTTTATTTATTTTTGAAACAGAGACAGCATGAGTGGGAGAGGGGCAGAAAAAGAAGACACAGAATCTGAAACAGGCTCCAGGATCTGAGATGCCTGCACAAAACTCAATGCAGGTCTCGAACCCATGAACTGTGAGATCATGACCTGAGCCGAAGTGGGATGCTTAACGACTGAGCCACCCATGCACCCCATTGTATTCCTCTTTTATTGTTGCTATAACAAATTATCACAAACTTAGTGGCCAAAAACAACACAGACTTTTTATCTTACAGTTTTGGAGGTCAAAAGTCTAAATTGGATCTCACTAGGCTAAACTCAAGTTGACAGGGCTGCATTCTTTGTGGAGGCTCTAAGAAAGAATCCATTGTCTTTGTCAACCTCTGGAAACCACCTGTATTCCTTGGCTCATAGCTCCTCCCATTTTCAAAGCAAAGAATGTAGCATCTTCAAATCTCTCTGGCTCTCCCACCTACTGCTTTCCCTTATAAAGACACTTGTGATTACAATGGGCTCACCAGATAATCCAGGATAATCTCCCCACCTCAAAATCCTTAATTTAATAACATTCCTAGAGTCCCCTTGACATTTAAGGTAATGTATTCATAGGTTCTAAGGGTTAGGATGTGAACATCTTTGGGGCACCGTTATTCTGCTTACTAAAGACGTACATAAGACCTTTTCAGTCCTTCTTCTGTGTCTAAACCTTACTGATATTTTCTATCTCTTTTATCTCCCTGCATGAAATTCCTAATTATTTCTTCAAATCTATCTTCTACTTTGCCAATTTTCTTTTCAATCCAATATGCTGTTAAACCTGCCCTAGAATTTATCATTTTAATTATTTTATTTTTGTTTCTGGATTCTAATTATTTTGGATAATCCTTTGTCATAATTTCAATTCTCCATTTGTTTTTTCAGATATATTAGGCACATTTATTTCTATATTGAGTACCTAGTAATGATAATACTTGAAGTCTCTGTGGGTCTGATTTAGGTATTTTGTTTTGATTATGGTAACCTGTTTCCTCATGTGATTTGTTTAAAGGAGCTCATATTCTCTGGAATATTATTTTTAGTAATTTTTTGAAGCCTTTGAAGGGATATTCCTCCAGGAAGAATTTGGATGCATTTCTGTCTTTGCCAGGGCACAATACCAAGCCATAATCACTCAAAATAAGTCTTGAAGTCACAGAGGTAGTGGGGTCCCAAGTCTCTACTACAGCATGTTTCTAATTATAAACATTCAGGGAAAACTTTTTTCTCCCTCTATTTATAGCCAAGGCGAAGAAGGGTAAGTTTTCTGTCTCTCTTTGCTAGGGTGATATTTTTCTGCTTCTCCCTTTCCCAGTGGGCATATAGCTTTTTGTGGATTTTCATTTTAGGAAGGTGGATCTCTGGCCTCACTTCCTGTAATGCATGGCTTCTATTCTTTGTCTCCTGAGTCCCATGTGTACCTTTTAAAAACTGAAAATACAAGTCATCTGGAACTAGTAGATGCCTTCAGGATAGCAGTCATCAGATACTTTTAAACCTCCTTGAATTTGGTGTTCTTTCTGTGTTTTGTTTTTTCACCTTACTTATTTGCTGTTCAACCATGAGTTTTTAAAGTTTTTAAGGGGGTGCTTGGGTGGCTCAGTCAATTAAGTGTCCGAATTTGGCTTAGGTCATGATCTCATGATTCGTGGGTTCGAACCCTGCATCGGGCTCTGTGCTGACAGCTCAGAGCCTGGAGCCTGCTTCAGATTCTGTGTCTCCCTTTCTCTCTGCCCCTCCCCCACTTGTGTTCGGTCTCTGTCTCTCAAAAATAAATAAAAACATTAAAAAAATTTTTTAAAAAAATCCATCATTTTAAGGTGTTTAATAGTAAGAAGATTTTATTTTCTTTTAAAGATAGTATCCTTCAGGGAAAAAAAATCATCTCCCTTATCACTGGAAATGAAGTAAATGTACACCTCTATTCTAAACTGATAACAAATATAAGATTATGTTATACCAATGGTCCTGAAATTATAGCTTCCTTGTATATTTCACTTCCTTATTCTTTTTCACTCCTTCGAAGTTCCTTTCTAAGGGGTGTCCTTTATCAAATAACTATAAGGAAGCATTATTTTACAGTCTTTACCATCCATTTCTAAGACCCCTAAAACTTTCCCAGTATCTCTAAGTTCTAAACCATGGCTTTGTAAGGGCACTCAGCTGGCTCATTCAGAAAAGCCTGCAAGGCTTGATCCTGGGGTTATGAGCCTGAGCCCCATGTTGGATGTAAGATTAAATAAATAAAACCTAAAATATTTTTTTAAAACACGGCTTTACAGATTATACATATTTATTTATGATATCATCAAATAATAAAAATTAAGTACAGTATACTTACACAGTGCAAGTAAGAATGGAAAATATAAATGATTTCTATGCTAGAATTGTAAAATTCTCATTTTCTTTTCACTTTTAATTATTTTTATTACATTACTTATGCAACAAAATAAATACTACCACCATTTTAAACTAACTAGCTCTCCTTTTCTACACTTGGCTGAAAAATTATTCATAGAACTATGCTACTTAACCCCATCAGCCATTTTCTCATGTAATTGTTTTAGAATGTTAGTAAACTTTTTTTTTTAAATATTAGTAAACTTCTATAGGCAGCCAAGCGTTAGCAACAGTTACCATAAGGTTTGCCAATGTGCATTTTTTATTTCAAAGCTACAGAAAGATAACTCACTCTTTGTGGCTGTCAGATCAGCCAGAAGTGTATTTTATGGTCAAAGCCAATGCAGCCCCAATATCACAATCTGCCAATGAGGCTAAAATCACGACCTGGTATTTCAATGTACCTCCTCTGTAAAGAAGGAAGTTAGGATGGCTTCATAACTCAATGGTGGGGAAAAGGCCTCACAAAAGGGTTCAATGGTAAACAATGGACAGAGAATCTAGGGAAATAGTAACCTCTGACAATGCCTCAATTTCTTTATTGCTAAAATGAGAATGATAACCACTGAAAAACAGCAAAACTGATCAGAGATGGGGTAACTGGCTGGCTCAGTCAGCATGCTACTCTTGATCTCAGGGTCTTGACTTCAAGCCCCATTTGCAGTGGAGCCTACTTAAAAAAAAAAAAAAGATCAGCGATGTGGGGCAATCCACAGAGAGAGCTCTTCCCCCCTCATTTTGTTCTTCCTGTCAACAACCTCAAAGCAGGAGGAGGTAAGTAGATAAGGTAAGAAAAATAAGCAGACAACCATAACCTCTCTTCATATCCACAGAGAGGGCCAAGAAGTTTCTCCTGTTCTTGTGCCTCCATACCAAACAACAAAATTCTGAAAAGGACTTGAATTTGTTCTGGCTTATTTGACAGTTTATATTTATTGCTACTGCAGAGAAACCCAGAAATTTCTCCTTTCTTTCCTGTGACTCCATAATGAATTCACAGGAATCCATTACACATTCTGTGAGGTCTATCTGCAGTAATAGTCTCTGACTGGGAGATAAACCTTCAACTGAAAACCCAGTGAAAATACTAAAAGGATAATGTTTGAGAGAAGCAGAGGAGGAAATGCCTCCCAGTCACCTCAAAGGAGAAAAAGTGCTGCTAATTCGGTATTCAGTATCATTACACTAAAGTAAGAGACATTCATATCAGCTTCACTTTGAACAGTAAATGCAATGATCAAGAAGAGTGTTTCTTTAAAGCCAAGAAAGGCAAAACGGGAAAAGAAACAACTGGCAGGCTCAATACGAGGAAGCAAACAAAAACACCTAAAAATCCATATTTTAACATTGCTTCATGAAGCCATTAGTTCAACACTTTTCTAGTAGCTTGCTCAGAAGTCAAACATACACACAACCACAGGATTCCCATGAGTCTGGGCCAAAAACAAAGATCAAGACAGTGTAGTGAAACACAAGATCCTGTACATTTGGCTGCATGAAAGTCCATGTCTAAACCAGTGCTTTATAATTATAGATGAGAATAAAATCCTGTTACTCCAAAGATAACTGAGTTTCATTTGCCCCCTTTTTTAACAACCTGTTAATGATCATAAATAATTTTAATCAGTTACATAAAATCTTTATTCTTAAAAACTAAAGGACAATATCTGACATTTACAAAATTAAATGTAACATTTACACAGAAAATGAAAAACTTCCTTTAATGGGTATTACAAGATTAATATTGATCTTCAGATTGTTTTCTCTTCCCCAACTATCACTTATACACCTATCTAACCTTTCTACTCTTTCCCATAATTAGCAGACTTTATCCCACCTTCTAATCTATTCATGTCTCTACCAACACAAAAAGTACTTGTTTAACCAAGTGCTTCTAATACATATGTAGATAATATACAATACATATCATTTACATATATTATATATATACACATATTTGCAGGTATATATGCCAAACTATGTGCACAGTTATCTTTATCATTATATTCTTCTATGAAAAACTATGTCATCCAGCCCTAAGGAAGTCTATATGGCCAAATGGTGTTACTATACTAAATGGCCCCATGCTACTAAGACTAAATATTTTTCTTTTTGAATCAAAAGTTGCTTCTTCCAGTTGTTGGTGCATTCAGCTTTAGCAGAACCTTTAATTTGCTAAGAACTATAATCAAAACTATTAGTAAAGTTAGTCAAATTAGTGAAGTTAGAGGAATATGCTTCTGTAAGCTTCAAAAGTATACCCTGAAGAAGAGAGCATGAGTTTTAGGACTCGGACTTTTAGAATACAGACTTCCTGGCCTACACTCAAGTTCTCAGCTATGCATATATGATATTCCTAGGGAAATAAAACTACAAGAGTTCATATGGCTATAAAACTGACTGGATAGGAGCACCTGGCTATTTCAGTTGGTGGAGAATCTGACTCTTGATCTCAAGGTTGCGAGTTTGAACCCCACGTTAGATACAGAGATTATTTAAAAAATTTTTTTAAACAAAAAAACTGTGATTGGATAAAGAAGGGCCACCTCCTTTCATATTTAAGCCAAACAGAGCAGACCTAGAAGCAGTGGGTAAAGACATGTGATTTGTGCACTGAAAATCACTGTTCCTTAATTCATAAGAGACTGCCATATGTTTAAAAAGGACAAGCTAATTTGGGAATAAGTTCAACTAATGTCTTTTTCATTTTTAAAATAAGTTTATTTATGAGAGACAGAGAGACAGAATGGGGGAGGGGCAGACAGAGAGAGAGAGAGAGAGAGAGAGAATCCCAAGCAGTCTCTGCACTGTCAGCGCAGAGCCCAATGTGGGGCTTGAACTTACGAACCATGAGATCATGACCTGAGCCAAAACGAAGAGCTGGACACTCTACCAACTGAGCCACCCAGGCACCCCTCAACTAATCTCTTTAAGTTATGAATTGTAATAATTTCCAAACATTCAAGGAAAAAAATGCTATTTTATGTGTTAATAAAATAGTTAATGAAAAATTTCTAATCAGGAATCCTTTAGGTACATTCCTAATACAAATGAATAGGAAGAATCTATAATCAAAATGTCAAATATAAATGCCTCTAAAGCAATTTACTCTCTGTTAGATTAGCCATTGACTCTATAATTCTGATTCCATCAATATTTTTTCTTAGCAAACTAACTTCCAAAGATGTTTTCTAGCCAGAGGGATGATTCGTAGTAGCTATCAGCCAATAACAACCTTCACATAACTGCACCACATTAAAACTCAAGGTGGACTCATCAGCAGGCTCTTCCAAATCTTACACACATGACAATGGTAACTAGAAAAAGCAGGTCCTTTGCAATTTTCATTGCCATCTAACATTTCAGAAATACAATATCGATGTAGCTCAAACTGTACTAATTTATTTTTACATAAATTTTATTTACTTTTACTTTCTACTTTGCAGTTAACTTTCCAAATATACACAGTATCCAAAAGCTACAAAACAATGTGTTGTATTACACATTTGAAGTACACATTAAAGATATTATACAAAAATGACATTTTTCATCCATAAAAATGGTAAAGATAATAAAAAAAAAATCTTGTCCAATGTTATCCAAGTATAGAGAAATACACTCTCATGTCTTGCTGAAAGCGATGTTTCCACCTCTGTGGAAGATCATCTGGTAAAATGTTCACTGGTTGAATCATAATAAATAATAATGTTCACCTATTAAACCCTCAGGAAATAAGTTTCCTAGAGAAATAATCAAAATGTTTATTTCAGGATTTGTACACACACACACACAATCTGATGATATGGAATTATTTCAATGTTAAGTGAAAAAAGAACACTAAACTATATAATTCAAATTTTATTTAAAATATACATTTTGTATATATCTCATTTAATCAGAACAAAATAGAAAGAAAATCTGACTGCCAATAATGATTACTTTCTAGAATGTATTACGTGTGGTTTTATTTTGTTTATAGATTTCCTACATTGTTCAAAATTTTTTTCACAATGCTCACATATGAAATAATCACATAAATAATTTTAAAACAAAAATCAAACCAAACATCTTGCCCATATCCTCAAAATAATGACAAAATACTGAGACAGTGCTATGGAAAAAAGTTTTTAAGTAGGAAAATAATAAATTGTACAGTATATTTTATAACATGGGAATTGAAAATATATATACATGTTAGCATATATAAAGAAAAAGAATGTAAAGGAATATACAGCAAACTGCCTAATATCTAAATGCAGATAAAATTACACTTACAAAAAAACATTTAAACTTTGTTAAAACACTTAACATTATTTTCCAATGATTTGGAAATTTCTATAATGAATGTTTTACCCCTGTAAAACGATTACAATAATAGAAAGTCTTATGAATACCGTTTATTTTTTAAGACTGTTTAAATGAAGAATGACATTAACAAAAACAAAAAAACACTAACCCAAGACTATAATGCAACTGTCACCACAAAAAGTAGTTACTAATTAGAAGTACATGTCAAAGTAAACAATACTTTATCTCTCACACTTTATTATGATATTGCAATTAAATTATATTGGATTCATGGGGCGAATGGGTGGTTCAGTTGATTGAGTGTCAGACATTTGATTTCGGTTCAAGTCATGATCTCACGGTTATGAGATCAAGCCCTGCATTAGGCTAATGTTCCCCTGCTCTCATGCACACTCTTTCCTCTCTCTCAAAACAAATAAATAAACATTTAAAAAAATTACACTGGATCCAGAATGTTATAAAACTAGCAATCATATGTATGCTAAAGTTACATATACTGTAGTCCTTCAAAAATAATACTTTAAGTTTCAGAGCAACCTGCTTCTGGTAAAGGTATTTGATTATTTAAAAGCCAAAAATAAATGCACAGCATGCATTTACTTCTTACTGGATACACCAGAGACTATTTTTAAGTCAGAGGTGTAAACTCTCTGGTCACTCAAAGACAAAATTAAATCCTCTCAACCCTGTAATTGGTCATCCTGGACACAGGGCTGTATAACAACAGGGAGAATCAATATAATTTTAAAATTAAGGATCGACTGGATTCAATGTTTAGCCTTCCCTACAAATAAAAAAAATACTTGATGGTTCTGAATAACCAACTCAACACCTTAATATAGTTTAGTACCAAAAGAAAATTAATTCGAGGAAAGCAAAGGCACACACTCTTGTGAACATGGAAGAATGTCTCATATAGAGGAACTAAATATAAGAATTGAATCAAAGGCTAAAAATTCTGAATTTTAATCACAGAAGTTAATAATTCTTTTTTTTTTTTACCAATAGTTTACTGTCAAATTAGTTTCCACAATAATTTTTTTAATTGATGTTTATTTACTTTGAGAGAGAGAGAGAACATGTGAGCAGGGAATGGGTAAAGTGAGATGGAAAGAAAGAGGCTCCCAAGCAAGCTCTGTACTGTCAGCACAGAGTCCAAAATGTGGCTCAGTGTCATGAACTGTGAGAGAGCATGACCTGAGCGAAAATCAAGAATCCAACATTCAACCAAATGAGCCATGCAGGTGCCCCCCAAGTTAATACTTCATAACTCAACCTCCCAACAATAAATTGAGACTTATTAAAAAATAAGTCATAAAATGTTGAGGGGAAAAAAGAATTAAAACTTAATTTTTTAACTAAAGAAAAAGAATTTACTGTCCTATCCTGGCCCACACAAAGACAAATCTCAATGGCCCTGAAATCAGTACTGATAAGTTTGGCAACTTAGAAAGATTTAAAGTACGTTTAATGAATGGGCAGTGGTATTTTAATATCAAGGATGTAAGCCTTAGTGTAATCATAGCTAAGTGCATGAAGAGGTTTATGCTGTCAATGCTGTCCTGGCAAGGATACAGCACAACCTTACATACCAAATAATTAAAAATGTTCAGTTTCAGAAAAAAAGATTAATACATAACTATACACTAAAAAATATAAAATGTTTTATTTACTATTTATCATACATTAAAATGTTAAGATTTACTTAATTTATATTAAATATATATAGTAAAAATGTAGGTATATTTGATGATATATGATGTTTTTAATCATTCTTAATTTTTTTTAAGTTTATTTATTTATCTGAGAGAGAGCATGTGCATGGATGGTTAAGACAGAGAGAATTCTAAGCAGGCTCTGCACTGACAGGGCAGCCCCAATGTGGGGCTCGAACTCACGAACTGTGAGACCATGAGCTTAGCTGAAATCAAGAATTGGGCGCCTGAGTGGCTCAGTCAGTTAAGCACCTGACTTTAGCTCAGGTCATGATCTCGCAGTTTGTGACTTCAAACCCTGTGTTGGGCTCTGTGCTGACATCTCGCAATCTGGAGCCTGCTTCAGATTCTGTGTCTCCCTCTCTCTCTGCCCCTCCCCTACTCACACTCTGTCGCTCTCAAAAAAATAAATGAACGTTAAAAAAAAAAAAAAAAGTTGGACACTTAACTGATTGAGCCATCCAGGCACCCCTCAGATATTTCTACAGTAAATACTTAGCTCCTACTTTAACCATATTAGTCCTTACTTCCTTCATTCAACAATCATCTTGATTATATGCCCATATTTTAGATCTTGTTATTTTTATCTTTTATGAGCTTAAAAAGGAATATTACGACATTTTTCATTTAGTAAGTTATACTGAAATGCTGAATTTAAAAGCCACAATTTGAGTATTTTTTAGCTTGAAAGGTTTTATTTGGTTCTTTTTTATATTTTATATCCATTTCTCTCCTCATTACTTTCACATTTGCCTTTAAATCCTTCAACTTTTTGGAGCACCTCGAGGGCTCAGTTGGTCAATTGGACTTTGGGTAAGGTCATGATCTCACAGTTCATGAGTTCAAGCCCAAACTGGGCTCTCTGCTGTTAGCAAGAGGCCACTGCTTCTGATACTATGTCCCCCCACTCCACCCTTTCCTCTTCCAGGCTTGTTCTCGCTAGCGCGCGCTCTCTCTCACTCGCTCGCTCTCTCTCACTCGCTCGCTCGCTCTCTCTGTCTCAAAAATCAATAAACATTGGGGCACGTGGGTAGCTCAGTCTGTTGAGCACTGAACTTCAGCTCAGGTCATAATCTTGCAGTTTGTGACAAGCCCCACATGGGGCTTGATGCTGGCAGTCTTTCAAATGCAGAGCCTGCTTCAGATCCTCTGTCCCCCTCTTACTGCCCCTCCCATGCTTGTACTCTCTCAAAAATAAATATTTTTAAAACTTAAAAAAGAATAAACATTTAAAAATCTTTAAAAAATAAATCCTTCAACTTTTTAATAAATGTTTTGAAAGTCCTTGTGTACTAATACTATCATCTCAGTATTTCTAAGTCTGTTTCTATTGCCTGATTTTTGTTCTAGTTGTAGATTACACTCTCCTGCTTCTTTGCATATCTAATTAGCACAAATATCAGGATAGAATTTCCTAGAAGGGGCACCTAAAATCTTCTAAGGTACTGGTAATGTTCTGTTTCTTTACATGAGTGATGGGAATGCAGTCTTAACCTTTAGTCTTTAAACTATACATGACCCTTTATATGAACCGTTGTAATTCTTGAAAATATATTGTAAAAATAAAGTTGGATGCTTTGAAGATATTCAGTACGAAAACTAAAAAAGGAGGAGACAGGGAAGAACATCACCAAAAATCGCAGAGTAAGGAACTCCAGGGCTTCATCCCTCCACAAAAAACAACCAGCAACAGATAATCTGGCAAAAGCTATCAGAATCAATTTTTGTAGAACTTAGGAATCTAATAAAAAGCCTAAAAACAACCAAGGGAAGGCTTAGCAAAGAAAGAAGCTGCTATGTCATAATAAAAGAGTATTGCGGAGTTTTAAATCACCTGCCTCTATCATTCTCTGCTCCCCAGTTCAGCAGGTCAGTATGGATGGCAGCTGCATTCCTGCTGCAGGCTGATAGTCCCAAGGGAGAAATACAAACCTTAGTCTCCCAGAACTGTGATTGAATGTTATGACCTGAATGGCAGCCAGCTTCCTGGAGGACTGGCACAAGGACTCTGCCTTTGCTTTGCCTGACTTGGAGCATTCCCAGAGCAAGCAGCCTGGGGTAAAGGAAATAGGTATGTAAGAGACTGATAAAGGTATGTGGGGAGAAATGAGCTTTGTAAGCTCTCAGATGTAAAAAGAAATCTAGAAGGAAATACATGTCAAAAGCTGAACACATGTACAGAAAAGGCCTAAAAGACCCTAAGCTTTCACCTCTAGCTTACCTTCAGGCTCCACACAAACAGGTAGTAAGGGGTAAGGCAAGGTTATAAACAGTTTGGTTTAGGGTTGAAGGAATATCCAAGCACAGAACCATTTAGTCAAAGTTGAGAGTATTCTTTTCTTTCTTGGTCTATAGGTATTTAAGGAAATTTGATCAAAAGACCAGTTGATTATTGAACTAATGAAACATAGACTTCAAGGACCACACATAACCAAGAATACATACTTTACAAAAATAGTTTAGAAAATACACGAAACAACAATAAAAGAAACAGTTACCAATGCATAGCAAGCCACAACAAAAATCCCCAGAGAGAAAGAAATCTGATGTCTAGAGTTGATCCATAATAACATTCAAAATGTCTAATTTTCGGGGCACCTGGGTGGCTCCGTCGGTTAAGCATCCGACTTTGGCTCAGGTCATGATCTCACAGTTCGTGGGTTCAAGCCCCGCGTCGGAGCCTGGAGCCTGCTTCGGATTCTGTGTCTCCCTCACTCTGACCCTCCCCAGCTCACAATGTATCTCTCTCTCTCTCTCTCTCAGAAATAGATAAAACATTAAAAAAATTTTTTTTAATGTCTAGTTTTCAACAACACATTATGAGGCATACAAACAAAAAATAAAGTCTGGCTCATTTGCAGGAAAAAAAGAAATTAATATAGAAAATGTCTCCAAGAAAGCCCAGGCAAAGGAAACCACAAAGAACTAAAGGAAACCAAGAAAACAGTATCTTACCAACTAGAAAATATCAATAAAGAAACAGAAATTATAAAAAAAAAAAAGAATCAAATTGAAGGGGAGGATCAAAAAGAAAAGAATCAGATTGAAATTCTGGAACTCAACAGTTATAACTGAAAAAATTAACTGAATGGTTCAACAGCAGATCTGAGCAGGAAAGAGGAAAAAAAAAATCAACAAACCTGAAGACAGGTCTATTAAGATTATCTAGTCCAAGGAAGAGCAAAATAATTATGAAAAATGAATAGAACCTAACAAACCTGTGGGACACAGTCCAGTGTAGCACCATAACACATACTAGGAACCCCAGAGCAAGAGGAAAGGGGTAGAGAGACTATTTGAAGAAATAATGGCTATATATTTCTCGAATTTGATGAAAAACCTGAATCTATACATCTAATCAACTAACTCCAAGCACCATGAACTCAAAAGGATCAACACCAAGGCACATTATAGTCAAACTATCAAAACACAAAGAACCCTGAAAACAGGAAGAGGGAAGAAAATCATTACATACAAGGGACCCTCCGTAAGATTAATAGCCAATTTCTCATCAGAAATCATGGAGACCAGAAATCAGTGGGATAACTTATTTGAAGTGTTGAAAGAAACAGTCAAAAATTCTATGTCCAGTAAAACTTCTTCAAAATTGAAAGAAAAATAACATTCCCAGAAAAACAAAAACTAAGAGTATTCATCACTAGTAGATCTGCTTTACATGAAAAAAAATTTTTTTGAGAGAGAGGGTAAAAGTGAGCGGGGAGCAGAGAGAGGAGAAAGAGAGAATCCCACAAGGGGCAGGAAGGGGGGGGGAGAGAGAAGAGAAGCAGAGCTTATGCTCACCCAAAATAGGGCACATGGTCACCCAAAGCGGGACTCGAATTCATGAACTATGAGATCATGACCTGAACCGAAGTCACATGCTTAACTAATTGAGCCACTCAGGTGCCCACCCTCCCTTTTTTTTTTTTTGAAAGAGAGCAAGTCGGTGAGGGGCAGAGTGAGCAGGTGAGAGTGCTCCATAAGAAATTTAAAAGAGGGTTCTTTAAGGTTGAAATTGAAAAGGTACTAGATAGTAACTTAATTATACAAAGAAATAAAGAACAAGTGTAAGGACAGCTACACAAGCACATATACAAACTACTGTTATTGCATCACTGGTTTTTAACTCTGTTTTGGCTTATAGGATTTGAAAGAAAAATGCCTAAAGTAATAATATGTGTTTATAACTAAACATCTATTTAATGGGAACACAGTATATAAAGATGTAATTCTTTTTATTTAAAAAAATTTTTTTAATGTCTTTATTTTATTTTGAGACAGAGACAGAGAGCAAGTAGGGGAGGGGCAAAGAGGGGGAGACAGAATCTGAAGCAGGCTCCAGGCTCTGAACAGTCAGCACAAAGCCCGACATGGGGCTCAAACCCACGGACTGTGAAATCATGACCTGAGCTGACATCGGACACTTAACTGACTGAGCCACCCAGGCACCCCTATAAAGATGTAATTCTACCATTAACAAAATGAGGGGTGGGCAGAGCTAAACAGGAGTTTTAGCACACTGCTAAAACTAAGCTGATATGTAAGTTCAAATTTGACCGTCATAAGATTAAGATGCTAATTGTAATCCCTAGAGTAATATCAAGAAAACAACTTTTAAAAATACAAAAATAAATAAATAAAGCAGTACACTAGACAAAATAACTAATTGCAAATGAAAGCAGTGATAAAGGACCTGAGAAACTAAAAATATATACAACAGAAAATAGCTAAATGGCAGAAGTAAGTTCTAAATAGCAGAAACTCCCTCCTTTAAGTTACTTTAAAAGCAAATGGATTAAATTCTTCATTTAAAAGGTAAAGATTAGTATAATGGATTAAGAACAATGCAACTAAATGCTGTTTACAAGGTACCCAATTTATATCAAAACACAACAGTTTAAAAGTAAAAGGATAAGGGGCGCCTGGGTGGCTCAGTCATTAAGCATTCAACTTTGGCTTAGATCATGATCTCACGGTTCGGTTCGCGGGTTCGAGCCCTGCATCGAGCTCTGTGCTGACTGCCGGCTCAGAGCCTGGAGCCTGTTTCAGATTCTGTATCTCCCTCTCTCTGACCTTCCCCTGCTCACTCTCTCTTTCTCTCTGAGAAATAAATAAAACATTAAAAAACATTTTTAAAAAAAGTAAAAGGATGAAAACAGATAAGACACAGTACCTAGCAATTATAAACATAAACACACCAAACAACAGAGTTACAAAATATATGAAGCAAAAACTGACAGAAGAAACTGACAATATTACCTTAACAATTAAGAGACTTCCACACTCCATTTTCAACAATGAATAGAACAGCCAGACAGAAGGAAATAAGGGTATTTGTACAATACCAAAAACCAGCCCTAACATATACAGAACACTCCATTCAACAAAGCAGGATACATATTTTTCTCAAATGTACATGGAACATTTTCCAGGAGAGATAATATGTTAGGATACAAAACAAGTCTCAATAAATTTCAGAAAAGTGAAATCATACAAAATATCATTTATGATAACAGAATGGAACTAGGTAACAACAAAAGAAAAACAGGAAAATTCACAAATAGTAAAAAATGAACAACATAATCTTAAACAACCAATGGTTCAAAGAAGAAATCACAAGAAAAATTAGAAAATACCGAGACAAAGCAAAAACACAATACACCAAAACTTATGAAATATACTGAAAGAAGTGTTAAGAGACTAATTTATAGATATAAATGCCTACATTAAACAAGATCTCAAATTGATATCCTATGTTTACACCTCAAAGAACTAGAAAAAGAACAAGCTAAATATAAAGCTAACGGTAAAAAAGGTATCATATAGAGGGGAAATAGAAAATGAAACAAGAGAATCAACAAAATCAAAAGTTAATTCTTTGAAAAGATCAGCAAATTTGACAAATTTTTAGTTAAACTGACCAAGAAAAAAGAAGACTCAAATTACTAACTTCAGAGATGAAAATGGGAACAATTCGACAGATCTTAAAAATAGAAAGGGTTTGGGGCGCCTAGGTGGCTTAGTCGGTTAAGCGTCCGACTTTAGCTTAGGTCATGATCTCGCGGGTCGTGGGTTCGAGCCCCGCGTCAGGCTCTGTGCTGACTGCCAGCTCAGAGCCTGGAGCCTATTTCAGAGTCTGTGTCTCCCTCTCTCTCTGGCCCTCCCCTGCTCACACTGTCTCTCTCTCTCTCTCCTAGAAATAAATAAAAATATATAAAAAAAATAGAAAGGGTTATAAAAGAAAACTATGAAGAATTATAAACCAACAAGTCAGATTACCTAGATGAAATGGACATGGTCCTATAAACATACACAGTACAAAACTTACTCCAGAATAAATAGAAACTGAACGACCTGCAACAAGTAGACTAAATCACCAATCAAAACTTCCCACCCATGGGGCGCCTGGGTGGCTTAGTCGGTTAAGTGTCCGACTTTCGCTTAGGTCATGATCTCGCGGTTCGTGGGTTCGAGCCCCGCGTCGGGCTCTGTGCTGACTGCCAGCTCAGAGCCTGGAGCCTGTTTCAGTCTGTGACTCCCTCTCTCTCTGACCCTCCCCGGCTCACGTTGTCTCTCTCTCTCTCTCCCCTAGAAATAAATAAAACATTAAAAAAAAAAAAAAACTTCCCACCCAGAAAAGCCCAGGACTAGAAGACTTCACTGGTAAATTCTACCAAACATTAAAAAAATAATTAACAATCCTTTAGTTTAGATCTCCCAAAATCCAGAATAGAATTATTTCCTAACTCATTCTGTGAAGCCAGGATTACCTTGATATCAAAACCAGGTAAAAACATTCCAAGAAAATTGTAGACAAATATAGATGTAAAAATCCTCAACAAAATACTAGCAAACATAATCCAACAGCATATTAAGAGGATTACACATATGACAAACAGCTTTATCCCAGGTGGATCAACTAGGAAAATCAATCAATATAATACACTCATAAAGGAGAAAAACCATATGATCATCTTTGCTGATGCAGGAAAAAAAAAATGCATTTCACAAAATCCTACCATGATAAAAACACTCAAACTAGGAATAGAAAAAAACTTCTTCAACATAATTAAAAAAAAATGTTCTGAAAACCAGAGTTAGCATACTCAATGGTGAAAAACTGAAAGCTTTCCCCGAGATAAGCAACAAGAGTGGAACGCTCTCATTTGCCACTCCTATTCAACACTGGACTGGAAGTTCTAGCGAGAGCAGTTAGGCAAAAAAATAATAATGTAATTTAAAAAAAATTTTTAAGGAAGGAAAAAGCCATCTGTTTTGGAAAGAAGAGTAAAACTATCTCTCTACTCATAGATGACAAGATCTTATAGAAGAAAACCTAAAGAATATATACACAAAAATTAGTAGAGGTAATAAATTCAGCACAAAAGTCAGTTCTAATTCTGTATACTAGCAATGAAATAAAAAATGAAAACCCTGAAAATGAAACAAAGAAAACAATTCTGGGGCATCGGGGTGGCTCAGTCAATTAAGCATCCAGCTCTTGATTTCAGCTCCAGTCATGATCTCCTGGTTTGGGAGACTGAGCCTCACACTGGGCTCCACACTGAGCATGGAGCCTGCTTAGGAATCTCTCCCTCTGTCTCCCTACTCTACTCGCACTCTCTCTCTCAAAATAAATAAGTAAATAAATATCTATTTTTAAAAAATTCTATTAAGGCATCCAAAAAATAATATACCTAGGAATAATAAAATAAAATACCTTTTTGTCTTAAAAAGATATAAGCATTGTATACTGAAAACTGAAAAAACAAATGCCGAAGGAAATGAAAGAAGACCAACATAAATGTAAAGGATTCTGTTGTCTATAAATTGGAAGACTTACTATTGTTATGGCAGTACAACTCAAAACAATGTACAGATTCAATGTAATCCATGCAAAAATCCCAATGGCCTTTTTTTCAGAAATGGAAGAGCTGTTCCTAAAATTCATATAGAGATTTCCAGTTTCTGCTCTGACATGTAAAGATCATGGAGTTGTGGTTCTTGCCCTTAACAACAAGAAAACTGAAAAACAAGACTTCTTCTTAGATCCACCAGAGAAGTGAGGTCACAGGATAAATTACTGTCCTGAAAACTGGAGAGAAGGAGTATAGGAAGGACCAAAGCTTACTAGAGAAACAAAAGTCTAGGAGCAGAAGCCCATTGCTGGAGACATTATTTCTTTTCACAAACCATACATACAAGGACAGAACAGGATGAATATTTAAAGTGGTGAAAGCAAAAAACCACTAACCTAGAATTCTCTATCAGCGAAATTATCCTTCAACAGTAGAGGAGAAATAAAAGCTTTCTCAAACAACACCATTGGGAATTTGTCTCCAGCAGACCTGCCTTATAAGAAATATATATATAAAAAAAAGTTCCTCAGAAAGAAAATGACATAGATTAAAAAACCTGGACCTAGGGCACGTGGGTGGCTTAGGTGATTAAATGTCTGACTCCTTTTTTTTTTTTTAATTTTTTAAATGTTGTTTTATTTTTATGAGAGGGAGAGTGCAAGCTGGGGAGGGGCAGACAGAGAGGGAGACACAAGATCTGAAGCAGGCTCTAGGCTCTGAGCTGTCAGCAGAGAGTCTGATGTGGGGCTTGAACTCCTGAACCGTGAGACCATGACCTGAGCTGAAGCTGGACGGTTAACCGACTGAGCCACCCAGGCGCCCCTAAAATGTCTGACTCTTGATTTCAGCTCTGGTCATGATCCCAGGGTTATGGATCAAGCCCTCCATCAGGCTCTGCACTGCACGTGGAGCCTTAAGATTCTCTCCCTACCCCATGCCTCTTCCCCACTATCACTTCCTCTTTCAAAAACAAAAACAAACAACAAAAACTTGGATCTACTAAAAGAAAAGCATTAGAGAAGGAATAAATGAAAGTACGTTTTTTTTTCTTTTTCTTAACAGATCTAATAACTATTGGTTTATAATACGAATAGCAACAATTTATTAGGTGACTACAGCTTTGATAAGCAGTCACAAAAATGACTATGAGAGACAAGAAGGAGGAATTAGGACAACTGTTACCAGCACAAACCATGAAGCAATAGTGTTATTTGGAGGTAGACTTAGATTAGTTGTAAATGTATAATGCAAACTATAGGGCAACCACTAAAAACATTTAAAAATTCATATGCAATAGAAAGAGACAACAAATAGCTAAAATACAATCTTGGAAAATCTTGAAAAGAAACAATTGGAGGACTTATACGTTCTGAAATGATTTTAAAATTACCACAAAGCTACAATAATCAAACCAGTGTGGTAGTGGCACAAATATAGATCAACAAAATAAAAGGAGTCCAGAAATAAGCCTATTCATCTATAACCAACAGATTTTCAACAAGAATGCCAAGGGCATTCACTTGGGAAAGAACAAACAGTACTAGGACAACTAGATGTCCACATGCAAAAGAATAAAGCTAAACCTTAACCTCACACTGTAAAACTTGAAATAGATCAAAGACCTAATTATAGGAGCTAAAACTATCACACTCTTAAAAGATAGACAAATGGGAGTGGCTGAGTGGCTCAGTCAGTTAAGCATCTCACTTCGGCTCAGGTCATGATCTTACTGTTTGTGAGACTGAGCCCTGCATTGGGCTCTCTGCTGTCAGCACAGAACCTGCTTTGCATCTTCTATCCCCCTTTCTCTCTGCCTCTCTTCTGACTTGCTCCCTCCTGCCTCTAAAATAAAGAAAATGAAAAGGAAAGAAGAAAAGAAAATTTATTTAAAAAAAAAATGGGGCACCTGGGTGGTTCAGTCAGTTGAGCAACTGACTCTTGTTGCAGCTCACGTCATGATCCCAGGGTTGTGGGGATAGAGACACATGACAGGCTTTGCAATGAGTGTGGAGCCTGCTTAAAATTCTCTCTCCCTCTGCCCCTCTCCCCCACTTATACTCTCTCTCTAAAATTAAAAAAAAAAAAAAAAGGTACAAAATAACAGATTCAGTGAGATGCAGAAAAATCAAAACCCTATGGGAATCTGGATGGCTCAGTCAGTTAAGCGTCTGGTTTCGGCTCAGATCAGATCATGATGTCAGAGTTGTGAGACTGAGTCCCCAGTCGGGCTCCATGTAGGGCTCTGCACTATCATGATATCACAGTCTGTGGGTTCGAGCCCTGCGTCAGGCTCTGTGCTGACAGCTCAGAGCCTGGAGCCTGCTTCAGATTCTGTGTCTCCCTCTCTCTCTGCCCTTCGCCTGCTCACTGTCTCTCAAAAATAAAATAAAGACATTAAATAAAAAAAAAAAAAGAAACCCTTGTAGGGCTCTGCACTGGGCTCCATGCTTAAGGTTCTCTCTCTCCCTCTCCATCTGCCCCTCCTCCTGTCCAAATTAAAATCCTTGAACACTGCTGGTGAGAATCTAAAATGGTGCAGCCACTGTGAACAACAGTTGGCAGTTCTTCAAAAGTAAAATGTAGGGGCAGGTGGCTGGCTCAGTCAGTAAAGCATCTTAATCTCGGGGTAGTGAGTTCAAGCTTCACAAGGAGTAGAGAGATTGTAAAAATAAATAAATAAACTTTTTAAAAAAGATTTTAAAAAAAGGTTAAACATAAAATTACCACATGAGACAGCAATTCCATTCCTAGTTACATAACCAAAAGAAATGAAAACCAGTAATCTAACAAAAACTTATACGAATGCTTATAGGAGCACTGCTGACAATAATCAAAAGATGGAAACTGAAAACATCTACGAACTAATGAATGGACAAACAAATGCGGTATATCCATACAGAATATTTTTCAGCCCTAAGAAGAAATGAAGTATGGATACATACCACAACATGATGAACTTAGAAAACATTACACTAAGTGAAAGAAGCAGACACATGTTATATGATTTCATTTTATGAAATAACCTCAACAGATAAATCCAGAAGATTAGTATTTTCCAGGGGCTGTGGAGAAAGAGGAACAGGGAGGAACTACTTAACAGGTTTGGGGTCTTCCTTTGGGAATGATTAAAATGTTTTGGAACTAGATAAAGGTTATAGTTGCAAAACACCATGAATGTACCAAATGCCACCACACTATACACTTCAAAACGGTTACTTTTACGTCATGTGAATTTTACCTCAATAAGTAAAGCAAGAGAATACTGGAACTAATAACATCTTACAAAAACAATTACCCAAATATGTCAAGTTTTTGTACTACTTCTTACTTCTCAAACAAAGTAACAGTGAAATACTTCTTTTTATTTTAAGGGTTTTTTTTTCATAATCTCTACACTGGGGCTCAAACTCACCACCCTAAGATCAAGAGTTGCACGCTCTTCCAACTGATCCTGCCAGTCACCCCAACGCTAAAATATTTTTGTTTTTTTTTTAAAGTAGGCTTCATACCCAGCATGGAGCCCAACATGGGGCTTGAACTCATGACCCTGAGATCAAAAACTGATCATGATCTCAAGGTTCATGCCTGCCTGGGATTTTCTCTCTTTCTCTTTCTCTCTCTCTCTCCCTCCCCCACTTGCTCTGTCTCTCTCAAAACAATAAACTTAAAAAAAAAAAAAAGATGCTCCTGAACTTTTTCTAAATCACAATATTTCTCTAGAGAGATAAGAGTATTATTATAGAAAACTTCTCAAGCACAATTTAAACTCATTTAACTTAATATCTACAGGATTAAAAAAAATAATGTTTATTTTCAAGAAAGAGAGAGAGAAAAAGACAGAGATTGGGCAAGGGGAGGGGCAGAGAGAGGGAGACACAGAGTCCAAAGTAGGCTCCAGGGTCAGAACTGGCAGCACTGAGCCCTAGGCAGGGCTCAAACCCACGAACCATGAGATCATGACCTGAGCCGAAGTCAGACACTTAACCAAGCAGGTGCCCCTAAAAGATAATTCTTAAAAGCTGGGTGAGGTGGCTAATTTAGTCACCATGAGCAAAAAGTTCAAACAAAATCTGAAAACTCAGCTATCCCAAATTACTTCTAATTTTATACCTATAAAGCACAACACAAAAATTTCCTTTGGTTATATTTCACAATCACTTTTACAAAAGAGTTTCAAGTGGTCTGACTTGCCCTGGTACCCAGTATAAGCATTATTTCCCTTCTTTTTTTTTTTTTAATGCCTATTTACTTTTGAGAAAGAGAGAGACAGTGAGCAGGGGAGGGGCAGAGAGAAAGGGAGACAACAGAAACCCAAGCAGGCTCCAGGCTCCGAGCTGTCAGCACAGAGCCTGATGTGGGGCTCGAACCCACGAACCAGAAGATCATGACCTGGGCCGAAGTCAGACACTTTTTTCTTTTAATTTGCATCAAAGTTCGTTAGCATATAGTGCAACAATGATTTTAGGAGTAGATTCCTTAATGCCCCTTATCCATTTAGCCCATCCCCACTCCTACATCCCCTCCAGCAACCCTCTGTTTGTTCTCTGTATTTAAGAGTCTCTTATGTTTTGTCCCCCTCCGTTTTTTTAAATTATTTTTGCTTCCCTTCTCTTATGTTCATCTGTTTTATATCTTAAAGCCCTCATATAAGTCATATATTTGTCTTTCTCTGACAAATTTCAGTTAACACAAGACACTCTACTTCCATCCACAATGTTGCAAATGGCAAGATTTCATTCTTTTTTATTGCTGAGTAAAACTCCATTGTATATATACACCACATCTTTTTTATCCATTCTTCTGTTGATGGACATTTGGGCTCTTTCCATACTTTGGCTATTATTGATAGCGCTGCTATAGACACTGCGGTGCATGTGCCTCTTCAAAACAGCATACCTGTATCCCTTGGATAAATACCTAGTAGTGCAATTGCTGGGTCATAGGGTAGTACTATTTTTAATTTTTTGAGGAACCTCCATACTGTTTTCCAGAGTGGCTGCACCAGTTTGCATTCCCACCAGCAGTGCAAAAGAGAGCCTCTTTCTCTGCATCCTTGGTAACATGTTGCTGCCGGGGTTGTTAATGTTAGCCATTCTGACAGGTGTGAGATGGTATCTCGCTGTGGTTTTGATTTGTATTTCCCTGATGATGAGTGATGTTGAGCATGTTTTCAAGTGTCTGTTCGCCATCTGGATGTCGTCTTTGGAGAAGTGTCTATTCATGTCTTTTGCCCATTTCGTCACTGGATTATTTGTTTTTTGGGTGTTGAGTTTGATAAGTTCTCTATAGATTTTGGATACTAACCCTTTAAGTAATACCTTATCCGTTTCCATAGGTTGCCTTTTAGTTTTGCTGACTGTTACCTTGGCTATGCAGAAGCTTTTTTATTTTGATGAGGTCCCAATAGTTCATTTTTGCTTTTGTTTCCCTTGCCTCTGGAGACATGTTAAGAAGTTGCTGCAGCCAAGGTAAAAAGGTTTTTGTCTGTTTTCTCCTTGTCTGCTGTCCAGTCTTCCCAGCACCACTTGCTGAAGAGACTGTCTTTATTCCCCTGGATATTCTTTCCTGCTTTGTCAAAGATGAGTTGGGCATACGTTTGTGGGTCCATTTCTGGGTTCTCTATTCTGTTCCATTGATCTGAGTGTCTGTTTTTGTGCCATGAAGTTGGACGCTTAACCCACTAAGCCACCCAGGTGGCCCAATTTCCCTTCTGACAATGACTTCCCCTTGCTATCTGACACTTAAGATTAAAACTTTTCTGAGTCAGCATTCTCCTTTCTTTCTTGGTCTCCAGATATTACCAGTTGTTTCTTCAAAGGAGGCTTTAGAGGTTAGAGATACTTGAACTTGGCATCCTGTGTCTACCACTTACCAGCAATGTGAACTTTGGAGCTAGCTTCCTTTCTTTGCCTCATTGTGCAAATCTGTAAAATTGTAATAATAGCCACACTGCAGTGGTTTGTTGTGAGAAAACGGAGACAATGTGTCCAAAGCATTTCACATACTGCTCATTACATAAACAAACTGTCATCACTATTATTAATAATCTGTGTTGTCACCAATAATTCTGTAAAACAGACCCTCACAGTTGCCTGATTATATCATTAGATTATGTCTGTACCTCGTCAGCTGGCTTTCTTCATTCATATCTTTTAGTATTCGAAAGGATTCTGCACATCACCATCAGATTTACCTTCAGACATACAAATGCATGCTGTTACTCCTCCAGCTTAAAAAACCTTCACTGGGTCCCTACTTATTGCAAACATCAAATCTAACTTCCTCTGCCCACCTTTCTTTATTAACAACTATTCTCAAACTTTAGTGTACATCTGGAGTGTTTGTTCAAATAGATTGGTAGACCCCACCCCTACAGTTTCCAATTCAGTGAAGTCTAGAGCAGGCCTCAAAATTTGCATTTATAATCAATTTCCAGGTAACACTAATGCTGCTGGTTGAGGAACCACAATTTGAGAAGTCCTCCTCTTACATATGACCCCATTCTGCCTCCTTAATCTTATTTCCCCCTACTCCCTAACTGGCCCACACAGCTTTGGATTAGTCTTTTCACAGGCTGCACCCAATTCTCCCTCCCTGCTTAGCTCTGCTGCCTGAAAACACTTTTTTGCTTACCCAAATCATATCTATCTTTTAAGCCTGTAGTTCCCAGCACTGCCTGCACGTGATAATCACCTGGGAAAGCTTTTTCACAAACTATGGACTCACCACCCCTGAGATTCTGATTCAACTGATTCTGGTAAAAGTCTCCCCAAATGATTCTAAACAGCTGCCAGAGTTAAGATCCACTACTTTACCTTCAATCTCCTTTACCATTAGAATTATGAACTGAATATTCTTCCCTCCCAATTCCTATAGTATTCCCAGATTATACCAAGTTTGCACTTAATTACTTATCACATATAACTCTGAATCTTCCATTTTAAGTCTTGTTCCTCCAAATAAACATTATTATCTTCAATTTCTGTATTCCTAAAGCACTAGTATGGTGAATACACAGTAGGAACTCTGTGGTTATTTCTTCATTGATTGTGAATTCAAATTAGAAATCCTAGCTTTAAAGTATTTCTAATTTATCCAAATCAGGAAACTATGTGCTGGCTCACTCATGCTCCCTCCCTCCCTCCCTCCTTCCCTCTCTCTAAGAGGAGGGAGAAGGAAGAGTATTTTTAAGTTATTTTTTTTAAGTTTATTTTGAGAGAGACAGAGACAGTGTGCATGGGGGAGGTGCAAAGAAAAAGAGAGATGACCCCAAGCAGGCTCTGTGCTGCCAGCACTGAGCTTGACACAGGTCTTGAACTCACAGAACTGTGAGATCATGACCCAAGCCTAAACCAAGAGTTGGACTCTGAACTGACTGACCCATCCAGGAAACACCCCCCCCTTTTTTTGTTTTTTAAATACAGTTCTGCAATAAGCTTATTTTGTTATGGTGATCATTTAACTCTTTCTTTCCCAAATAACTAGATTGGAAAGAAAAATACTAATGTATCAAAATGCTGTGCAGAATAAAATGATTAATAGAATCATAAATGGCTTCACAGTTGCTTCTTTATAGCAAATAGCTTTTTCTGAATCCATTAAAGACTGTTTCAAAACAGTTAAAGAGAATCAAAGCACACATATTTAAAGATGCTGAAACTCTGAATAGTTCTATGATTTGTTTTCTCAACAGATGTGCATCCTTCAAGCCCTGAATTTACCAGATGCATATTAAATTAATCCGTACTTTTAGTTTTACATAACACTCTACTCTAGCTTTATAAATACACTACCACATAAAGAATTCCACTGTTGCTTTATGACATTAAATATTAACAAATTATCTCCACTGTGCAAAAAAAATGCATTAAGATTCATTTTAATGCAGCTGTGTACTTACTAAATATAAGCTATAACATCTTCATTATTTTTTAATTGGCCAATTTCTAACTAAAATGTGAAAAATGACAAATTTGATCTTAAATTTAGATCCAGTGACACTAGGTACTTTAAGAAATATACACTCACTCATTCATAGCAGCACTCTCAACAATAGCTAAAACATGGAAAGAGCCTAAGTGTCCATCCACGGACAAATGGATCAAGATGTGGTTTATCTATACCATGGAATACTACATGGCAATGAGAAACAACGAAATCTGGCCATGTGTGGCAACATGGATGGACCTTGAGGGTGTTATGCTGAGCGAAATAAGTCAGGCAGAGAAGGACAAATATCATATGTTTGCACGTATAGGAGGATTAGGAGGCACTTAACTGAGGAACGAGGGGGAGAAGTGAGGAAATGGTGGGGGAAAGGGAGAGAGGCAAACCATGAGAGACTCTTGAATGCTGACAAAAACTGAGGACTGATGGATGGGGGGGAGGGGGGATGAGCATGGAGGAGGGCACTTGTGGGGATGAGCACTGGGTGTTATGCGGAAACCAATTTGACAATAAACCATTTGTAAAAAAAAGAAATATACACTCACTCAACATTTCAGAAATTAACTAGGAATTCAACCAAAATCTTGAATTCAATACTATAGTATAAAATTTCTGGAAAATGTACTTCTTACAAAATCATAATTTCTTCATTTACTAAAATGAATGAATTCACTTATTATAAAAAAGATGGTTGGACTAGTAGTCCAGAGATCTGTGTTCCAGTCTGACTCATTATAGCTATATCATCTTGAGTGTGTCACTTAGCCTCCCTGTACTTCAGTAATCACCACCATAAAATGAAAGGGTCTAACTAGACCATCTCTAAGTTTTCTTTTAGCTTTATGATTCCATAATCTATTAAACTCAAGAAACGCAGCATTAACCAGATGGATCCCTTTAAAGACAAGTGAGCTTTTACCCTGATTGATTTGGAGAGCATCTATCTTTAGAAAGTGTAAGTGCTTTCACACAAACAGATCGTTCCTTGGTCTATTATTAATTAACTAGGTGAAAAAGCAAATTAAAACCTACCAAACATGGAGTTTTAATGTTTTTGGATCATACCTTAGATAACCAGAATATCTGGAGGTCAAAATACCAATTAAGATTAAGATGCCTTGGAAAATATAAGGCGTCCACGAAGTCCAGGAAAGGATAGTTAGTAAAACGAACTGAAAGCAGATTCTAGTTAACAAATACAACTTAGTGGGCACCTGGGTGGCTGAGCCGGTTAAGCATCTGACTCTTTATTTTGGCTTAGGTCATGATCTCAGGATTTATGAGACTGAGCCCCATGTCAGGCTCTGGGCTGACAGGGAGGGGTAGCTGGGATTCTCCCTGCCAATCTCTTGCTCACACACATGGTCACCTGGATGGGTGCGCAGACACATTCTCTCTCTCTCTCTCAAAATCAACAAACATTAAAATAAAAAAAAAAACAAAAAACAAAAACAACAGGCGCCTGAGTGGGTCAGTTGGTTAAGCGTCCAACTTCAGCTTGGGTCATAATTTCACAGTTCATGAGATCAAGCCCTGCACTGGACTCTGCACAGACACAGTGGAGCCTGCTTGGGATTCTCTCTCTCTTAGCTCTCTGCCCTGACCTCCCCCACCACACCATGCGTGTGTGTACATGCTCTCTCTAAATAAATAAACATTAAGAAAAAACAAAAAACCAGGGGTGCCTGGGTGGCTCAGTTGGTTAAACATCCGACTTCAGCTCAGGTCATGATCTAACGGACTGCATGTATAAGTCTCGCATTGGACTCTGGGCTGACAGCTCAGAGCCTGTAGCCTGCTTCAGATTCTGTGTCTTCCTGTCTCTCTGACAGGAATAAATAAATAAACATTAAAAACAATTAAAAACGAACAGATTTTTAGGGTGATAAAAACTATCCGATAAAAGACTGTAATGGTAGATACATGTTAACATAAGGTTGTTAAAACCCACAGAACTGTATGACACAAAGAGTAAACCTTATTGAAACTACAGTTAATAATGTATCCACACTGGTATATTAATTGTAACTAATGTACCACACTAACAAGAGATGTTAATAATAGGTGAAATAGAGGGAGTGCAGTTTTGTGGATACGGAGACATATGGAACTCTATCTGCTCAATTATTCTGTAAATCTAAAACTGTTAAGTATTGGTCATATCCCTGCTCACTATCACCTATAGGATAGAGTGACCTCTAGGAAATGGGAGAAAAATGCAGCTAGGAAGTTGCTTGACCACAGGTATGGTTAGCAATTTAGCATGAAGAATTAAAATGAGATCCAATGATTATTATGGGTGCGTGCGCATGCATGCACGCACGCACGCACACACACACACACACATTTTCACATGACTCATTAATGCCAGAAGACAAAATGTATTTATAAACCTATCAAGAGGAATGTAAATGCATGGTACTTTCATTCAGAGGCCAGTTAGTCCTCAACACCCCTTTTACTAGGTCACAAATTGTAAGCTAAAGGGGCACCTGGGTGGCAGTAGGTTAAGCATCTGATTCTTGATAATGACTCAGGTCATGATCTCATGAGTCACGAGATTAAGCCCCACATCTGGCTGCATGCTGAGCGTGGAGCCTGCTTGGGATTTTCTCTCTACCTCTCTCTGTCCCTCCCTTGCTCCTGCTCTCTTTCTCTCAAAATAACTTAGAAAAAAAAAAAGTAAGCTATAGGGATCAATATGGGTCTAATGCTACTGTTCCCTGGAAAATTTATCCATTACTTTAATGAAGCCATCAAACGACACTATTTCGACAGGCTTACCCAGCACCTAGAGGTATTGCACCAAGTCCTCTTTGATGGCAAAGGCAATGGCTACCTGTTCATTCAGCTTCTCTGGCCAAGGCAAAAATCCAAGAGAATATCCCTTTCCTCAGTATGTCTATGCATCCATTGTGATGGGTTACCAATTATTGAAGAACAATTCCCATCCTTGACACCCCAGTCCTTGCCATAACTACCTGTACACCTGGAACTTCTGGTGAGGAACAGACTACAGTAATACAGAGGCAGTCCACTGGTCTTCCTACAAGACCAGAACATTCCTACTGCAGACAAAGTATGTCTCTCCTCTATCCAGACTGGTCTCTCTTCAGGCCATTTCTGAGATACCACACTGGTACCACTTTATAGTTTCTCAAAGATGCTTGGGTATTTCTGGTCCATGCCAGGTGCCAAGTACTGTAACCTGAACAAGTTATGGTCTTTGCCAGCTCAGTAAACCCAAAAACCTGTCCTCAGGATTTAAGATCCAAACTGAAAAATGGCAAGTATGTGCCCTATGAAGTGTATGGTGCCATTTAGATGAAAACAATAGCAGCTGGCATATGGTAAGGCCAAACTCCCTACTGAAAGTTTAAGTAGACTTACCACTAAAATGAAAAATCTCAGCAGAAGCTCCTCTTCTGTAAGTGGCAACATCAAGGAGTAAAAAAAAACTATTTATTCTGTATCTACATAACCCATTTTTTTTTGAGCAACCTCCACCAACCAGTATTTCTGACAAAAATGATTTATTAAGTGAATGACAACCAAGATGCATGAAGCTACCTAATGGTCAGGTAGTTTAAATTAATTTTAACCACTGTCTGTGATCTTGTTGTGTAACTCAATATAAAAATGCAAGTTCCTTCAATTATATGTTCATTGATATAGCTGAAATTATATAAGCTAAATCTACTGAGGATTTTTATTTTTGAAAAATAATCTGATGAATTCAAAGCCATAAAACATGAAGGGGTGAGCGAATAAGGAATCTGAAACAGATGGCATCTGATTTTTTTTTTCCCTGAGTCCATCTTGAATGCAATCCCAATAATGTCAAAATCCAATTTAGCTCTTCAAATAAGTAATCCACAAAACTGAAAACGGTAATTCTGAAGTAAATTCATTTTTCCCCTCCCAGCGTCTCAAAGTTTCTATATTAGGCAGAAATGAGTAGAGATAAGATAGACGTTAAAAAGAGAAAAACTATCATTCCACAAATTCTAAAGTTCTTTCATGAAAACCTACTTCTTCTTTTCTAAGGCCATTGAAGCAGTTGCTACCAAGATTGATGATATTAAAATCTGTCTATGATATCAGCCGTTATTTTCTTTATATAGTGATTATTTATCCTTATTAGAGACCAAATCTTATCTTCAGAAAGTAATACACTTTAAAATATGAACAAGCTCTGGAAGAATATTCATTTGGTTTGAGTAAAGCACTGCTTGGCATTTTTAAAACATTTCCACGGTAACTGTTTCACTACTAATTTGGCAGCATTGATAAAATGAACTGTACTTTGTTCCTTATATGATTCTCCTATATCTTCCCAATCTTTCCTGAAACTTTCTGAGAATATCCAAGAGATGTATATTAAAGAAAGGTTTAGTCATTTTTAGGTTTCCTGAGAAGTAAATTTCCTAACAGACAACTGTAAAGATCCTCGGAATGGCCACATACTTTGAGTAGAAAAGGTCACTGAGAAAAGCATCCTAATGGTTTGTAATGTTGCCTACAACTTAGATCTTTTAACTCTAATAGCTAGTATCCTATCACATATCTCAAAGTAAATCTAATTTAGTAATAAGTTAAAGTTCTATCAAAATACAAGGGAAAAAAAATGGGAGCTTCTGATGGCTTTACCAAAGCAAGAAAATATAGCCTCGGGGCACTGGGTGGCTCAGTTGGTTAAGTGTCTGACTTTGGCTCAGGTCATGATCTCCGGGTTTGTGGGTTCGAGCCCTGTGTCGGGCTCTGTGCTGTGTTGACAGCTAGTTCAGAGCCTGGAGCCTGTTTCAGATTCTGTGCCTCCCTCTCTCTTTGACTCTCCCCTGTTCATGCTGTCTCTCTCTCTCAGAAATAAATAAAACATTAAAAAAAAAAAAAAGAAAAGAACATACAGCCTCAATTTTAAGATTCAAAAGACAATGCAAAAATGATGACCCAGGAAGACACAGCTTATATACATACTAAAGGCTTTATACTCTCAGAAAATCCATTTAGAAAGTTGAATAATCTTACAAAAAATCTACAACTGTAGCAAAAACATAATCTCAATTATTTTTAAAAAATAGTATACTTTAGGGGCTNCTCTCTCTCTGACCCTCCCCTGCTCAAGTTGTGTGTGTCTCTCTCTCAGAAATAAATAAAACATTTTAAAAAATTACAAAAAAATAAAAATAGTATACTTTATTAATAATTTAAAATATATCCATCCATTTATCAATTTGACCAACATTTATTTGGTGTCTGTTATGTTGTTGCAGTGGCAGATGAAATTTCAGATAATATTTCTACCTCAAAGAGCATGTAATATAGTTGGAGGGTTCTTTTTTTTTGTAATGTTTGTTTATTTTTGAGATCATGACCTGAGCCAAAATCAAGAGATGGGCATTTAACCAACTAAGCCACCCAAGTGCTCCATAGTTGAGAGTTTTATTTATTAAAAAAAAAAAAAAGTTCAACTCTGTTCACAGAGACATAGGAAAGAAATTTATTTGAAAATTTCTCTTAAAATATGCAAAATCTATAAGCCACTCTAAAAATTGATACTGAATTACAAACTTTATACCCACTTTTCAGGCATAAAAAAATCTTATTATTTGACTTACACTCGGAGGATAAAGTACGTTTAAAAATTAAAAATTATTAACTACAATTTACATTACAAAGCAAATTATTTGATAATCTGACATAATAGGTTACATATACTATATCATTTTAAATCTATAAAATGAATCAACATAAAGACTCACTGTTTCTGAGATTTAGTTCTATATTCTCATCATGAATGATTTAAAGACAAAAAATTCAGGGGCGCCTGGGTAGCTCAGTCAGTTAAGCGTCCGACTTCGGCTCAGGTCATGATCTCACTGTTCGTGGGTTCGAGCCCCTCATTGGGCTCTGTGCTGACAGCCAGCTCAGAGCCTGGAGCCTGTTTCGGATTCTGTGTCTCCCTCTCTCTCTGACCCACCCCTGCTCATGCTGTGTCTCTCTCTCTCCCTCAGAAATAAAGAAAACATTAAAAAAAATAAAGATAGAAATTCATTCCATTTTCATTTGTTTTACAGAATATTATACATAAGAATTCTATAAGTACTGCTAATAGTTTAAGTCTAATTAATATGAGTCATGCTACTGTTGTTGATGTTAATCTTAAAATTACAACTACTTTATAGTTTATGCCCCAATTCTCTCCAAAGGCATGTGAAGTAAATTAAAATGTATATATGTTATACATATGTAAGTGATGAATTACTATATTGTACACCTGAAACTAATATAACACTGTATGTTAACTGGAGTTAAAATAAAAACTCTAAAAAGATTTATATACACTACCTTTATTTTTATTTGTGAGGGAGAGAGAGAAAGAAAGCATGTGTGAGTAGGGGGAGGGCAGAGAGAGAGGGAGAGACAGAATCTGAAGCAGGATCCAGGCTCTGAGCTGTCAGCACAGAGCCCATCTCAGAGCTCAAACTCACGAACTGTGAGATCGTGACCTGAGCCAAAGTTGGCGGCTTAACGGACTGAGCCACTCAGGCACCACTGTACACTACTCTTTAAATGTCTTTCTATCAATCTACACTAGACACACTACAAATCTGAGAAAAACCTGAGAGAAACAATGTTGCTCACTTCAATAGTGCATATGGTTTATTTTTTAGAGTTTAAAGAAAACAACTGATCATTGAATTTCCTGCTACTTATGATCAATTTCTACAAGTCATTGAAAGTCCTGTTGTATACATATGCTTTTCCAGTATTATCCATTCCTTTCCTGTCTTAAACCTCATTCCACAAAACTGGGCTACCTTGACTCTGAGAGATTAATGATAATAACCTATCTTTCAATTAGAAGGTGCTTCCATTTTAAGTAGATTTTTCTTTAACTACAACACACACATACTCTTACAATACTAGTAAAAATATTTTACTCATTTTACTTATGAAGAAACTAAATCTCTGGTAGGTCCCATGACTTGCCCAAGGTCAAAAACTAGCCAGTGGCACACACAGTCTGGGTTCAATCCCAGATTTACCTACCTCAAAGCCAATACTTCCACTTGACCACAATTATCTCCTTAAAAGATTAAGAGACAGGCTCAAAAGCAGAGGATCTTCTCTGAACGTTTACATAACTTTTCTGAGAGATCTATCACCACACAGTACCTACAATTCAGTCGCTAACTGAAATATAAATGAAGAGGGTCTTTCTGCTTCATTTAAACTAGGACAGGCTTACTGGCAGGTAAGAAACAGAATAGAAAAAGAGGCTTGCCTCAACATGTCTCGCCTAGACCTCTGTATCTATATGGTTCCCCCAATCCATTTTTTACAAATATGCATATCTACCAAACAAGGCTATGCCCGACTAGGCTGTAGTCGGGTGCTTTTCCGTACTGCACTTTTCTAAGACAATTTATAACATTTAATGTCGAGCTGGGAGACCTGGTTCAATATGCCATTCTGGCACTTTCCAAACATCTGAAGTACCATTTAGGGGCAACGAATCCAGTTCCACCCTTTCATATAGGTTGTGATGCTTTCCCACTTGGGGGTACCTATCCGGCAAGGACTCTCGGGCGAGAAAGCAGTAAAGGCAGAAGTGGAGAAGCACACGGAAGTTGGGTGGAGGGAGATCTCCTTACCCACTCTTCTGCCCTAGCTCCGCCAAGGGCGGCTCCCCGCGGTGCCCAGCCGACTCACAAACCCCCACAACCCTGGAAGCCGTGCTCCGTTTCAGGTGGGTAGGCAAGGGAAGCAAGGAATTGCCCCAACCACTCTGACGAGGTCCATGCTCCCCTTTTGGACCCGAGGATGCTCCCCGTTTCAGAGGGAATCCTCCAGGGGGCAAACTCCCGGTCCACTCCGGCCGAAGTCTTCTGCATCCGAGGGAGCGCCTCCTCCGCAACCTCGAGCTGGCCACCCGAAACTCTCCGCCAGCGGTGTCCCCCAAGCCCCCCCTTCCCCCCCCGCAAGCCGCCAAAGACACACACGCCGGCCTGCGCCCCACCCAGGATCTCCGCCGTCCCCCTCCCCAACCCGGAGAAGGGGCCCCCACCAGCCCCTACAGACGCGCACACCCTCAGGCTTTTGCCTCTAGGACCCCATCGAAGCCGGAGTGAGTACCTGGTCTGGCCGTACTCAGAGGCTCAGAAGGGGCGGGCGCGGTCCCCTCCCGGAGGCGCCGAGTGCTTCTCTACCCACCCGCAGTGGTGGCTTCTCTCTTTCCCAGGAGCGGGAGGGAGGAGAGGTGCGGGAGGGGAGGGGGGGAAAGCGAGGAGCCGGGGGGCTATAGCAGCCGAGCCGGAACCACTAATGCTGGCCCCACCCTCGGCCCGGCGCAGAGCACCCTGGCGCTCCCGATAGGACAAACTTAAAGCAGGCAGTGAGAAATGGACACCACCACTTCCGGGTCATCCCCGCTACTGCCCCTCCCTAGCAACCGCGTGGGGTTGCTAAGCGGAAGTGCCTTCAAAGGCAACCACCCCCATTTCTTTTGGAACTACCAAAAGGTAGTGCGAGTGGGTGCTCATCTTCGGCAACACCCTTTTACCTTTTGCTCCTGGCCTTAGACGGGACACACTTCGCTACCAGAGACACGGAGCCCAACTTGCTTTTCCCTTCGTCTGTAGTCCCCCCGCAAACCCTCAGTCACTATATACACCTGCTCCCTCCCGCCCTCAGTCGCAGGCCGACCTATTGGCTCTTCCTAAGGCTCGCTTCGGTCCCTCGTAGGAGTTATTTTCTGGCGACTTAGCAAGCATCTCCCTCTTGTGGATTTTCAGTTATGTTTCAACTGGGTTTAAAAAAAAATCTTCAATGCTATGAAAGCTTTTTCAGGCACTTCCTCCTGTGACAGCCTCTGAAACCGACTGCTGAGAAAAGTTTTCTCTTCACCTGTCTTCTCTGAGAATTACACGTTTGTGTACGATCTGGAAATAACCTCGCTTAAGTGGAAGGGAAAAACAACGATTGGCTGTCAATCTTGTAGAATGATCTTGATTCTTAAAAAATGAGAAAAGGTCAAAAAAGGCCAGTAATCAAGCTGGGGAAGGAGGAAGATGTTTAATCCTCCACTCAAAACAAACTTTCATACTTACACTGTGGACAAGGAAAATGTTATGAGACCTCATTTATTCTTCTGTCAGGGTAATCTGGATTTTGAAAGTATTCAGGGGAAACTGTGGACTATGATAAGACCCAATATAATGAATCCTAGCTTTAGAAACATGACCCGTAACATGGGTGTCTAGGTGGCTCAGTGGGTTAATAAGAACCTGACTGGCTCAGGTCATGACCTCAGTTTGAGTTCTAGCCCCATGTAGGGCTCTATGCTGACAGCTCAGAGCCTGGAGCCTGCTTCAGCTTCTGTATCTCCCTCTCCCTCTGCAACTCCAGCGCCTGCACTCTCTCTCTCTCAAAAATAAAAATTTTTTAAAAGAAAAAAGAAAAATGACCCATGTATCTATTGCACTTAAATATTCAGAGGAATGTAGTTGGGTATTCAGAAAAAAAATTAGTACAAATCTTGGATGGACTTTCTTATCTTGGATATGTCTGCTTAAAGCAGCAAAGCTTGGGGGCACCTGGGTGGCTCAATTGATTAGGCATCCGACTCTTGATATCTGCTCAGGTCATGATCTCAGGGTTGGTGAATTCAAGCCCTGCATTGGGCTCCTCACTTAACAGCGTGGAGCCTGCTTAGGATTCTCTCTCCCTCTCTCTGCCCCTCCCCTGCTCTCTTTCTCAAAATAAATAACTTAAAAAAAAAAAAAGGCAGTAAAGCTTGAGTAATTACTGAATCTGTTCTATATTCCATGGCTGTGAGTGTACTTACAACTGCTGGCCCCAATTTTATTGGTTTGATAGCCTCTTAGTCACCAGTATTGAACTGTTGTCCACTTCATCTGGGGCAGAGGAAATAAGCTTTGGTAACTTAAAAGAGAGCAGGTCTGTTGGTTTCCCGTACACATGAGACAGCATTAAATTGATTTACCCTAGACAGTTCAGCAAAACCTTTAGGAAATCACTTGAGAATCAAGTTAATGGTAGGTGGCTTACGAGGCTTACGAAGTCTAAAACATTTCGACCTTTGCTATGGACATGCATATACATGGGAGTATACACATAAAAAATTTCAAATGGAATCTGAAAACATCCAGTAATTAATAGTTCTTTTAAAGAGGTACCTGACTGGCTCAGTGAGTAGAGCATGCAAGTTCGAGTCCCATGTTGAATATAGAGAGTACTTAAAAAAAAAACAACAAAAAAAACCCTGGCTGTAGGTGACAAGTTTTAAACCTATTACCATGACAAAATAGAGGATAGTATTTCAATTGCCAATAGAATAAAAAAAATTTTAATTAGGAAAACAAATAAAACTATTGAGCCCAATGAGCAATGACTTAACTAAAACTATGGTGGACTTAGATGTATCTATACCTTAAAACAAGATTATGGTAAATGTGTTCTATAGAAAGAAATACTTTATTGGGCAGTTAAGATTATATGTGGTAGTGGCCAATATAGAAATGCAGGTTCCTGTGCATCATTCATTTTTCCCATTGCCTGAGGAAATGAGTTATAAAAACATTCATTTAAATCCTCTCTTCCTACAGTTCTCTTTTATTATTCAGCCGCTTTTGCATAGGTGTATCAATAACTGATTTAGCTACTAAATGATCATACAACTTCTATAATTCTATCATTTTCAGCTTAGTCATTGCTTCGAGACCTCTAAAGTTGTACAGCAAAATCCACACCTAAAACTATGTGGGTTAACTACATTTTCCGGATTTTGTGAGCAGTACTGGAGGGATATTCTTAATACAAACCATAACTAAGACAGTGCTCTCAGATCTGGTCTAGATGTCAAATAGCTTTCAAAGTCACAACAGTTCTTTCATCCTGTAGATCATCATGGGACCTCCAGTCTTTTCTCCCCAATCTCTTGAAAGTTTTTTTCATTTTTTTTAATTGTCCCTTATAATCATTTAAGAAAATTAGGGTATCGTGGGCTCCTGGGTGGTGCAGTTGATTAAGCATCGGGCTTTTGGTTTTGGCTCAGGTCATGATCTCACCATTTGAATTTGAGCCCCATATTGGGCTCCATGCTGACAGTGTGGAACCTGCTTGGGGTTCTCTCTCTTCCTGTCTGTTCCTCCCCCGATCATTTTCTCTCTCTCTCTCAAATATAAATAAACTTTAAAATTATTTTTTTAAAACCTAGGGAGACTAATGTTTATTTTTTTTTTAATTTTTTTTTTAATGTTTTTTATTTATTTCGAGGTGAGAGAGAGAGAGGCAGCGTGAGCAGGGGAGGGTCAGAGAGAGAGGGAGTCACAGATTGAAACAGGCTCCAGGCTCTGAGCCGGCAGTCAGCACAGAGCCCGACGCGGGGCCCGAACCCACGAACCGCAAGATCATGACCTAAGCGAAAGTCGGACGCTTAACCGACTAAGCCACCCAGGCGCCCCGACTAATGTTTATTTTTTAAAAACCTAGGGAGACTGCCTGGCTCAGTCAGAAGAGCATGAGACTCTTAATCTCCGGGCCATGCGTTTGAGCTCCACATTGGTATAAAGATTATTTTAAAAGTAAGTAAACAAATAACATTTTTAAATAGTTTAAAAAAACTAACACTCAGGGGCTCCTGGGTGGCTCATTTGGTTAAGTGGCTGACTTCAGCTCAGGTCATGACCTCATGGTTGGTGAGTTCAAGCCCCACATTGGGCTCTGTGCTGACAGCTCAGAGCCTGGAGCCTGCTTCAGATTCTGTCTCCACCTATCTTTGCCCCTCCCCAGCTCACTCGCTGTCTCTCTCTCTCTCAAAAATAAATAAACATTAAAAAAATTTTTAAGCTAACACTCTGTTACTCAATAATTAATATTTAAGTATTCTTAAATTAATATTTAAATACTCTAGAATTCATTGCCATCTCCAAATATAAACAATACCCAAACTAGAGTCTTAACAGTTAGTGAATACTTGGGATTGGTTAGAAGAAATGTAGCCCCAATTTACCACTTAAATGTCTAAGCAATATATAACACAAAAGACACACTTAACAAAAGGACTCACTTAAGACACATATGACATAAACAATAGAACGGTTAGCCTTAGGAAGAGAAGACTAAAGGCTAAAGATGTGACAGCTATCTTGAAATACCTAAAGGTTATAATGTGGAAGGAAGAACTTATGAGTTATTCCAAGGACAGACACAAGTATAAAAGGAGGGGAGTTAGAGAAATTATAATTTTTAACTCATAACATTTTTCATAATTAGAATCGCCAACTAATAAAACAGTTCACCTAATGAACAGCTGTAACTGGCTTTGGTTGAACAAGATGAGTTCTTGGTCAGTGAAGTTTTGATTCACTGACGATCTCTCCCACCTCCGTTTGCTATCCTCAAAGGTAAAAAGAACCATTAGGACAATGTTGGTTGGACCAAGGCCCAGCTGAACATTCAATTTTTCTAAAAGTGAATTAGCATGACACATTCTAAGTCAGTGAAATCTGTAAACAGTGTATATATACATTTGGAAAGGTTCAGAAAATTTAGGCTTTATTTTCTTTTTAAAAAAATGATAAGCATTTGTCATAAATCTTTGAGCACACACACAACTCTGACTATAGTACTGCTCTCCCTTGAAATTAAGTAAATGCAAAATACGTATGATCCTCACAATGGTCAAAAATTCCAGGAAAGTAGTTTTTTGTTGTTTTTTTTAAATTTATTTCTAGGAGAGAGAGAGAGAGCGTGAGCAGGGGAAGGTCAGAGAGAGAGGGAGTCACAGACTGAAACAGGCTCCAGGCTCTGAGCTGGCAGTCAGCACAGAGCCCGACGCGGGGCTCGAACCCACGAACCATGAGATCATGACCTAAGTGAAAGTCAGACGCTTAACCGACTAAGCCACCCAGGCGCCCCTCCAGGAAAGTAGTTTTAATCGTTGTTTGGCAAAGATATTAACACTAGTATTAAGTTTTAATAATCTATTCAAGGAGGAAAACCAGATTAACTTTGTGAAGCGTACAAAATTACAAACTTAAGTTTAATTATCTTTTTAATGTATACATTTTATTTTTTGATTCAATTTTCTTTTCTTTTTTTAAATATTTTTATTTATTTCTAGGACAGAGAGAGACAGCTTGAGCAGGGGAGGGTCAGAGAGAGAGGGAGGTACAGACTCTGAAACAGGCTCCAGGCTCTGAGCTGGCAGTCAGCACAGAGCCCGACGCAGGGCTCGAACCCACAAACCGCGAGATCATGACCTAAGCGAAAGTCGGATGCTTAACCGACTAAGCCACCCAGGCGCCCCCTTTTGATTCAATTTTCAATGGAAACAGGGAGTCTGTACTTCCCTTATATTGAGAAGAGGCTAAATTGCCAATATTTTACAAAAGTTTTGACAAGGAAGCAGATTACCTGGAATCTCTGACTGACTAAAGTGAGACATCATCATATGTTGTATATTTGGAAAGACTAGGTACTTTAGGTCAAATTTTTTAGAAACAGTTGCATATCACTATTAGACTTCATTGGACACAGCACCATAAGGTTTCTCTCTCCATCAGTGAAAAATAGCAAATCAGGGGTGCCTGGGTGGCTTAGTCGGTTAAGCGTCCGACTTTTGCTTAGGTCATGATCTCGCGGTTCATGGGTTCGAGCCCCGCGTCGGGCTCTGTGCTGACTGCCAGCTCAGAGCCTGGAGCCTGTTTCAGTCTGTGACTCCCTCTCTCTCTGACCCTCCCCGGCTCACGCTGTCTCTCTCTCTCTCTCCTAGAAATAAAACATTTAAAAAAAATAGCAAATGAGGTTTCAGATCCATCAAAAGTTGACTTTAATTGAGTTGGTTTGAGCTACTCCTTAATAAGAAAACTAATTATCAAGGAAGTACTGTAGTTAGGATAAAAACTTGGCTCTCAATTCGGTAATATTCTGTTTAATATCCATCTCTAAAAGACAAAACAAAGAAATATAATCTACAATCATCAGAACTTAGTTTGGAAGTGGATAAAATCAGGTCAATGCACTGATTTGTATTTGGAAGGGAAAAAAAATAGAAATATCTAGTATATAATCTTAGGAAGCACACAAATGGATAATCTATTGTGAAAATAAGTATTCATTTATTAACAATGAAGAACATACTTGTTAAAACATGGTAAACTTTGACAATAGAATTATCAGGAAGCAAAAAGTGTGATGAGGAAGCAAGAATTATCAGTTACTTAGTTATATTATACCCACCTCTTCAATTATACCCCTGGTTATCTTAAAATATATAATGGTGGCTCTAAGTACTCTAGTCATATCCCTGGATTTATGGCATGATTTGCCTTTTATGTTTTATTGATTTCCAATTTGAAAAGTATAGGCCCAAAAGGTTGTATTTTATGATACTGAATCAAATTCATTTACAGGAAGATTTCTTTTAGTGTAGTCTATGAAATCTTCCTGTCTAATTCAAAAATTCTTATTTTATCTGTTTTGTTGTTGTTAGTAGCTTTAACAGCTGTTTAAATCCTGAGGCCAAATTGCCCTTAAGGAGAAGATACATAGCCATCTAAATTTCTTCCACATTGCATCTTTGGCCCTCTTTCTTAAAAAGGGTATAGGTTCAGTTTACTTAATACTGAGTTTTTTTAACGTGCAAAAATCTAACTCTGCTTCTTAAAGCAAATAAAAGGAACAAAAATATGGCACCATTCCAATAATCAAATGCCAATAAAAACGGCAGCAGTACAAAGCTCTAAGAAAATCTCAAATACAGCAGATTTGTAATTAGAACACCAGCAATGATTAATTTTTAGCAAGAACAAGAAGTTTAATAACAGGTAAAAGAAACCAAATACTGCATTATATTGAATACTAAGGTAAGTAACCATAATGAATCTTACAAATTCTCCAATATCATAATCACTTGCTTTTGAGTAACTCTATATAAGCCTCATTTTTTAAATTAAATGCCTATTCAACAAAGCTAATTGGAACAAATACATTTATGCAAATTTACATCCTAGAATAATAAACAGACGACAATTAGTCAAGGATGAATTAAAACATTTCTATTCTTTTTCGTCATCTGTGTCATCAGGTGGCAAAGGACATGCTCTGTGAAAAGAAAAGAGAACATCAGTAGTTGCCTGAGTATCAACTGGTTAAAAAAAACAGTTATCAACCTATATAAATGATGAAGCTTAATTGTGTAATGGGTCTCGTCAAGTGAATAGAAATGAGAGAAAATTAAACTCATTAGTTGACAAACACCTACAAATTCCAAGTACTAGAGCAACAAAATTTTTATTTTGCCTGTTAATTTGTCAAATCAGTGTTTCTCCTTTAGGATATATTGCCACTTTTATTAAAAAGAGAATCTCTAATTCTATAGCATCTTCTTTCAACAGGTTAAGTGGATTAATAAACAGTATAATCCTTCATACAGCAAGGACTGTGTGATAATAAAAAGCAAAAAAATTAACCAATCCATTTGAGCAGAGAAAACATACCAAGTTGTCATATTTGACTATATATCCTTTTGAACCATATAAACATAGTACCTAATTGGAAAAACCTCAAAATTGGTTCAGTTTGCATAGGGTAGTTACAGCTTTTGCAAATGGTAAAAACAATTTACATTATCCCAAAGCCATGTTGTACTCATTACACTTTTTATAGAGAAGTCCATGAAAAATTTAACCATAAAGCAGAATTTTTTTTAGAGCTGATGAAGATCTATGAGACCTTTCCTGAAATAAGCAGTTTTCAAATTAGATCCCATAAGCCTAAATGGTAATAGAGCTAAGTAGTGAAAGAAGGAAGCTAAAACAAAGGTATTCTAACTTGGTATGAGACTATCATTGACTTACCTACTATTAGATTACCAAGAGGTCTTCATTGTATTTTCCTAGAAGTTAAATCAGGTTAACAAATGAACACTACCATGAGCCAGGCATAGTTTTTGCAAGGACCTGCTGTACTTTATGTATCATAGATCTTTCTATTCAAGGTTTTAAGTAGATAGTCTTTCTTCATCTGACTTCCCCTCCATGCAACTGAAGTGAGTTTTACCTGCCTTTGTGAGAAAAAGAAAGCTGTAGGAGTAGCCATGTTTCAGATTATTAATTAGGGAGTTTATAGCAGAACTTCTTCTGATAAACTGGTAATTTATTATCTACTATCAAAAATAAATCTATTGAGGGCGCCTGGGTGGCTTAGTCGGTTAAGCGTCCGACTTTTGCTTAGGTCATGATCTCGCGGGTCGTGGGTTCGAGCCCCAAGTCGGGCTCTGTGCTGACTGCCAGCTCAGAGCCTGGAGCCTGTTTCAGTCTGTGACTTCCTCTCTCTCTGACCCTCCCCTGCTCACACTGTCTCTCTCTCTCTCTCCTAGAAATAAAGGGGCCTAAAGGAATAATATAAACCTCTATTACTTAGTTTTATGTCATAAATTTTATACCATGGATCAAAGTTCTTCATGAGAATAGATGTGTAATCTTTCTCCATATAACTGAAAGCCTGTAATATAGGTTTTATTATGATGATCAATGTTATAGTCATATTTGGCTACATTGCCAAATATTTTGTTTCCTTTAGTAGAAGTCACAAATAATTCAAGAGGGTCGTAATATATTCTAGAGCTAATATTGACTATTAACCTGTTATATCAGAATGAGAAAGAACAAGGTGCCAGACAGTGACAGGGAACTAGAATAAACTTACAGAATCATGAAAGCAAGTCTATTAAAATCCAATATTTAGTTACTGATCCAGAGTTTGACATTCCTTTTAAATATCTCATAACAGGGATGCCTGGCTGGCTCAGTCAGATGAGCATACAACTTGTGACTTCAGTGTTGTAAGTTTGAGCCCCATGTTGGGTGTAAAGATTGCCAAAAAGAGGTGCCTGGCTGGTTCAGTCAGTGGAGCATGCAACTCTTGATCTTGGATTGTAGGTCTGAGCCCCATGTCAGGTGTAGAGATTACTTAAAAAAAAATCTAGCGTGCCTGGGGAGTTAGTCAGTTAGGCATCCAACTCTTGATTTCAGGTCAGGATCTCATGGTTTGTGATAACAAGCCCCACATCGAGCCCCATGGAGCCTGCTTGGGATTTTCTCTCTCCCTCTCTCTTTGCCCCTTCTCCACTCATACTCTCTAAATAAATGAATGAATGAATGAATGAATAAAAAAAAAAAAGAAATGGTTTAACTTAACACTTCTAGTGGCTATTATAGCCATACTGGATACTATAACATCTAAGCATCAGTGTGTGAATATGTGAACCAAAAATTTCACGGAGTGTCTATTTCTTTAAAAAAATTTTTTTTAATGTTCATTTTTGAGAGAGAGACAGAGCTTGAGCAGAGGAGGAGCAGAGAGAGGGAAAGACACAGAATCCAAAGCAGGTTCCAGCCTCTGAGCTGTCAGCACAGAGACACATGGAGTTCGAACTCACAGATGGTAAGATTATGACCTGAGCTGAAGTCATGACCTGTGCCCCTAGTCACATCATTAATTTTGTGTCTTTCTCTCTCCTCAGTCTTGTATGTGAAACTCCCAGCAGATTTAATATTGGCATTTGTTTTCTAGTCCAATCTTTCAGATGTTCTGTAAGTCAGTCCACCTGGGGACTCATATTTTCTGTGTTAATAAAGAGTGGAATGAGTAGATCTGATCAAGACCTGTGTTTTCCTTGTCACATTGGACTTCTAGTCGCATATGGATTGGGCTTTAGAATATGCACTGATGAACAATAGATGTTCCTTGGCCTGGGTCTGTTTAACAGGAGAGATATAGAAAAGCAAGCAAGACTACAAGGAGAATGCCTGCTAACTACAGGGTGCAGGTGGACATCGTAGGCTCAGAGGACCTGGTGTGCTGGTTAAAGGAACACGTGAATAAATCTGTGTTGATAGGACAGCGCCAGAAGCAGCAGCCCCAGACTGAGCCTGGCCACCATTCCCTTGCTCATGTGGGTGCCCTGTGTCCTGGGTCAGACTTGCTGCTTGGTTTGTTGGAGGATCACAGGCTCCTGGCTGGTAACAGGAGAGATAGCTAGCAGGGTCTTAAATCAGGGGGCATCATAATGACCATGATATGGCACCATCTGGCCACTCATGCTCACCATTCCCCTTATCTCCAGTCAAATAATCTGTTTATGAACCACAATTTTTCAAAATTGTTTAAAAAGCCTAGATCCTATTACTTATAACTCTATTTTTTTAAAAGTGGCTTTTCTTTGCCTTTTTTTTCAAGTGGCATGCATTATTTTTGTCCTGATTCTTAAAAGTATGTTTGTTGTTGAATGAATATTACCTAGAAATAATTGCTACTGATACTTGGTATGTTTTCAGTGCAGAATTTTTGCTTAACATCTATCTTGAGTATATTCCTGACATTAAAAGCTTAAAAAGCATGATTCAATAATCTTCTTTAAAAAGTATGTACATTCAACTCTGTATGCATGCAGTTTTATTCCCACCTTGTTTTGTTTTTGAAGTATTTTTACGTATTCTTAGAGAAGTTGGAAAGAAAATACACCATGGTGTTAGTTGTGATTTTCTACGTGATAGGGATTTCTAGATTTTCCCACTCTCCTACATTGGTTATTTATTTCTTGTGGAAGCTGAACTAGTAGTTTTTTGAGGTGTGGACATAACAGAATTGATGCTACATAAACCCACATAGAAATTGCTTTTTTGAAAAAAGATTATAAAAAATAGTAAAAAATTAAAGAATAAAGACAGAAAGTTCATGGTTAATAACATAGCACAGATTGGGAACTGATCCTCTGAGTGACTGAAACAAGTAAAAATAATACCTTTCAATGATGTTTGAAATTTAGGAGTGACTTAGAAGAAGAGAGTAGTACAAGTTTGAAAAAACCTCTGGTTTGTGTCTTCTTATCTGCTCAAGGAGAAACTGTAAAGTTACTCAATTCCCACTTGTCTTTTATTTTCAAGAATACAAGTATTTTGGGGCACCTGGGTGCCTCAGTCAGTTAAGCATCCAACGCTTTGTAGGTTTGAGCCTCATGTTAGGCTCTGTGCTGATAGCTCAGGGCTTGGAGCCGGCTTCAGTTTCTCCCTCTCTCCCTGCCCCTCCCCTTCTGGTGCACTGTCTCTCTCTCTCAAAAATAAATAAAACATTAAAAACAATTTTTTAAAAGAATTTAAGTATTTTCTTTATATTCCAGAATGAAAAACTTACTTTCTTTTTGCTTTTCCTAAGCCACTGCTTCCTGCCTCTTCAGGAATCCGATTCTCTTTGTCAGAATCTTTAGGGGACAGCCTGAAGAATTCTCCGATTCCTTTTTGCCACTTGGGAGTTGGGCGCACACAAACTGGATTCCCTCCTGCATACTTATTTTCAACTATAAAATATAAACAGATGGAAGTCAGAACTAGGGATACAATTGCCATTCCTTAAAGGGAAACAATTCTTTAACATCAAATCTAAAGAGTATATGGTATTATGTTCATCTTAAAATAATTAGAAAATGTGAGATGATAAAGCTGCATTTAGTCAATAGTGTATTATACATTGGTCTAATATAATGTATAATATTTTATTAATCTTTTATCCTAGGAGAATAAAATTAACACAATTTTTACAACTGGCAAATATTTTTCATAATTTATCCACAAGCAGAGCTTGTGGCTCAGGTCATGATCTCATTGTTTGTGAGTTCAAGCTCCACGTCAGGCTCAGTGTTGAGTCAGGTTCTGTGCTGACAGCTCAGACCCTGGAGCCTGCTTCAGATTCTGTGTCTCCCTCTCTCTCTGGCCGTCCCCCACTCGTGCTCTGTCTCTCACTCTCTCTCAAAAATTAAAAAGAATTTTAACAATTAAGCATGATACATTTTTTCCTAATATGACGTAGGACTGTGTAGTGTAAACCACCAAAATATTACTTAACAAAGTCATTTAGTTAAAGCACCTGTGAAAGGCAAAACAAATATACAGCAATGTTAATGAAAGGTGCCACAAAATTAGGTTTCACTTTTCAAGGTTCTTGGCTCCTTTTCAGTTCATAAGGTAAATCCAAGTCCTGATTTCTTAAGTAAGTTCTACATCCAATGTAGGGCTTGAACTCATGACGCTGAGGTAAAGAGTCGCATGCTCTACCAACTGAGGCAACCAGGTGCCCCAATTCCCGATTATTTTAAAACAGTAATAGAGGAAAAATTTTTGCCTCTTAATGGAATAATGGTTAGAAGAGCAAGATGTGCAAATTACTGAGTCACTACATAGACCTTTTACTTTAAACACATTTGTCACAAACTCTCCCTGTTAAAGAAAACTTAAAAAGGGTGCCTAGGTGGCTCAGTTGATTAAGAGTCTGACTCTTGATTTCAGCTCAGATCATTATCTCCAGGTTTGTGAGTCTGATCCCTCTGTCTGGCTTTGTGTTGACAGCTTGGAGCATGCTTGAGATTCTCTCCCTCCCTCTCTCTCTGCCCTTCCTCTGCACTCTCTCTCTGTCTCTCAAAAATAAGTAAACTAAAAAAAAAAAAAAAAAAGAGAGATCTTTAAAATGCATTAAGGGGTACGTGTGGCTAACGTATATTCATTTAGGGCCCATTCAGTTGACTCCGGCAATGCTCAGGGGACCAGACAATGGGATGTAGCCCCAAGTGGAATTTAATGGTACAGGTATGGAATATTCTCAATAAATTCATCACTTTTAAACTTTTGACACTTTATAAACTTTTCTTTATATCTAAAGAGAGCAAATTAGTACATATATATATTTCCTTAGTAAATTGTTTCTAATAAAATATTTGGAACAGGCGGAAGTTTAAGTTAACTTAAGAACCCATGAAGTTCTTCACAGTGCTTTCCTGTATGTTCTTAACTAGGCCTTGTGGAATTAATCTTCCTAACTGCTCAACTTCCTAGGAAAGGAATGAGGCACCAGATGGCATGGTATTTTCTCAACCTCTCCTTGCACAGAAGGAGCAGTGTGAAGCTATTTCAACGGGCCAAGTTTTCCCTCCTAATGTCCCAAAGGCAGTATCAGGAGCTGCAATTAGAAAACACACAAACACACACACACAACAGACCACGCTAAAAAACAAAGAAACAAAAATGCATGCAAAAATGAAAACAAACGTTTACGCTAAGCAGACAACTTGATTAGCACATTCAACTACGGTCCTAATTCCTAATCTAGTAAAAGGGAGCTTAAATAGCCTCTTACAAGAAAAGGCCATCTGTCAGTATTAAAAATAAAAACACTAAACTAGAAAAGAAAAATAGGTTTGAAGATAAATGGAGTCCGTCCTTAAGCCCGAGGCCTGAGATTCTTTTCGTGACCCCCAACTTTACCCCAACCCATCAAGCGGCCAAGGACCCCTCAGTATATCAGAGGGCAAGGAAGAAACTCGAGTGTGAGAATCTCAGAAAATAAATTCCAAGGTGGGTCAAGGGGCTTGCAGGTCAGAACTGCGGTGCCCGGCCTGATTCCCTTTAGAAAAGGTTCCTCCAAGAGTTGCAGGGGAGCTTTTTACCTTTCCTTGACGAAAGTGACGCGGAATTAGTGGCAGAAGTGGAGGAACCAAGCACCTTCCTGGGGGCTCGAGAAGCCACCACTGCGGAGAGAGGAAAGGAGACATTGAAAACAAGGCTGTACGGGTTCGACACGGAGTCTCAGTGCCACGTTCTCACCATGGTCCCCGACCCCGCCGCCTGGAGAGCCCCACGATACAGAACAGCAGGCCAACCATCCTGTGCCAGCGCCCCTCCTCCCTTCTGGTAAAGAGGCCTGGCCGCTGCTTCCTGAAAGGCTGTACAATTTTGGCTCACAGGGCGGTGGGGAGCCCTGGCCTCTCCCGCCCTCAGCGGGGCTGCCGGGAGAACCCTCTGCCCCCCACTGCCTTGCTCAACCTCCTCACCTTTTCTGTAGGTGCCTGGGACACTGTCCGCTTTAGTCCGCACCATGTTCAAACGCGAGTCAATGAGAGCAATCAACCGACTTTCCAACCGAGGGTGTTTAACTGGACAAGGACCCAAAAACGAATCTCCCGCCACAGTTTATATTGGTCTCTTTCCCGCGCACTCCACGGACTCTCCGGGGAAGCGGCTCCCATTGGTTTAGCGCCGTCCCCCCACAACCAATCGCCAGTGTCCAGCGATGACAGCAGCGAGGCTTGGCTCAGTACCATTCTGTCCATCAAATTTGCAGAAGCTGGTGATTCGTATCCGCCCCAAGTGGGAGGTGCCAAGGCGCTATTTCGGGGTGCCCCAAGAGTAAATGCTAAGATTTTGAGTTAGGGAAATAGGTCTGCTTAGAAAAAAAGACTCTGGAAAAGAAAAAGAAAAAGGAAAAGAAAAAAAGACCCAGGAATTACATTTCTTCAAAAGTTACTACAGGGTGAAATCCATGGTAATTGACTCCAGGAAGAGAAATCTGAAATGAAGCGGATTTTTAAATGCAAATCAAAATAAAGACCTTCAAACAAACAAACAAACCACCTTCAGACGAACTTTTTCTACAGGGCCCATAACAAAACAATTCTATGGAATGTTAGAAAAAGAAGTTATTTACAGGGCTTTTCTACGTTTTTAGTTAGTATGGTGTGTAACTAAAGAAAAAAAAACGGAGTAAATTCTATACACACACACACAAAGGAGCAAAGTAATAAAACATCTTCCAGAGACCTATGTGGTCCAGAGTTCCTTAAAAATATGCCAAATGTGGGGCGCCTAGGGTGGCTCAGTTGGTTAAGCGTCTGACTTCGGCTCAGGTCATGATCTGTGGTTCGTGGGTTTGAGCCCCGCATTGGGCTCTGTGCTGACAGCTCAGATCCTGGAGCCTGTTTCAGATTCTATGTCTCCCTCTCTCTGTCTCAAAAATAAATAAACCATATAAAAAAAATTTTTTTAAATATGCCAAATGTGCTAAGGGTACATCCCTGGCACACAGTGATTATAAATCTATATAATCTATTTTCTGTCCCTATGCCTATCTTCTAATTACTCACAATACCCCTGGAGAGTGATTTTCACTCTCTGAAAACCATGCATAAAACATGATCAGATGAGTTTGCATTGGGATGTATTTTGTTAAATGCTCACTTGAAAGGCAATCCTGAAAATGTACGCACTGCATTAATTCTCTCCAATAAATTATGCTTGAACTCTCAGAAAATAGGCTACTCCATACTTCAACAGAATCAACAACCACTTTTTGTTTTAGAATTAAAGAATCTTAAAAAGATCTAGACAATAGGTGAAATTACATATTACAATTATATTAATCGTATTATAATTCAATTAATTAATTATAATAGAAGGAAATGTATTGGAAATAACCTGTAGATTTGTCTATACCTTGGAGTCTAAGACTACATTAGAATTCCTACCAAAAAATTAACACGCCCCAGGGTATTCCTTTCTTCTCTGTCATCACATCCTTCTCAATACATACTTCTTCAATGCACATCATTTCCTTTTCAGTTAAAGTGGCTTCTTCTACAAAGGCCTGAATTACTTAATTCAAACTCATACCCCAGGTCCCTGCAGAGATTAGAACAGCATAGAAAATCTGCTGATCTTCCTCCTGGTTCACATGCCAAGTAAGTGGCCAGAAATAATTGCAAATATAACTTGGCACACATGAGCAGTTTATCCCCATAGCTATGTTTGTATGTCTTTTAAAAGTAGGGAAAAAACATATTAAGGTAAAAAAAATCAAGAAACAAGCAATGATATCTAGCAAAAATTCTTAAAAAAATTTTTTTTAACGTTTATTTATTTTTGAGAGAAACACACACAGACTGTGAGCAGGGGAGGGGCAGAGAGAGACACAGAATCCAAAGCAGGCCCCAGGCTCCCAGCTGTCAGCACAGATCCCGAAGCAGGGTTGGAACTCACCAACTGTGAGATCACGACCTGAGCTGAAGTTGGAAGTTTAACCGACTAAGCCACCCAGGCACCCTGCAAAAGTTCTTAATTTAAATGTTTACTTTAAGGAAGTGCCTCTCCTTTATTTAAATAAAATACAGAGAATTGTGTGAACTTGAAAATTTCAAAGGCCTAGGGCATTGAGAAAAGGTGTAGTGTATTTGCATGAAATAGCTGCCTATATTTATACGAAAAAATATCTTTAAGTCATGTTAAATAGGTGTGCTTGCTTTGCTCAGGCAGAAGGGGGGCAACTGGGTGGCTCAGTTGGTTAAACGTCGGACTTCACTTCCGCTCAGGTCATGATCTCAGTGTTTGTGAGCTGCAGCCCCTCCTTGGGCTCTATGCTGACAGTGCCTGGAGCCTGCTTAGTCTCCCTCTTTCTCTCTACCCCTCCCCCACTTGTGCTCGGTCTCTCAAAAATAAACATTTTTTAAAAATTAAAAAATAAATGATAATGACTGTAAATGCATTGCATTATATCATATATATTACAAACTAGAGATTACAATCATCAACATATGCTTTATATAAAAAGAATACCTTTGGGGCACCTGGATGGCTCAGTTGGTAGAGCATCCGACTTCGTCTCAGGTCATGATCTCAAGGTTTGTGGGTTCGAGCCCCGCGTCGGGCTCTGTGCTGACAGCTAGCTCAGAGCCTGGAGCCTGTCTTCGGATTCTGTATCTCCCTCTCTCTCTGACCTTCCCCTGCTCATGCTGTCTCTCTCTTTCTCTCTCTCAGAAATAAATAAAACATTAAAAATAAAGAGAATACCTTTATTCTTAAAAAAATTTTTTTTAATGTTTATTTATTTTTGAGAGAGAGGGACAAACCATGTGTGGGGTTGGAGCAGAGAAAGAGACAGAATCCAAAGCAGGCTCCAGGCTCTGAGCTGTCAGCAGAGCCCCATACAGGGCCAGAACACACCAACTCGTGACCTGAGTGAATGATGGACGCTTCACCAATTGACTCCCATAGTCTTTAAAAAATTTTTGATGTTTTACTTATTTTTGGAGAGAGAGCATGTGCAGGGGAGGGACACACAGAGAGAGAGGGCAGAGGATCGGAAGTGGGCTCTGTGCTGACATGCTGACAGCAGCAACCCCAGTGCAGAGCTTCAACTCACAAACTGTGGGATCATGACCTGAGCTGAAGTTGGATACTCAACCAATTGAGCCACCCAGGCGCCCCCAGAATACCTTTATTTTTGAGGACCTAATAATTCCATCATAATTTATATGATGTACTAAGTCCTATTGTAAAAAAAAAAGTCATAGTCTCTGTCCTCAAGAAGTTAACATTTAAAATGTTTATTTATTTACTTATTTAGAGCATGCATAAACGTGCAAGCCAGGGAAGGGGCAGAGAGGGGGGCAAAAGAATTTCAAGTAGGCTTTTCGCTGTCAGCGCAAACCCTGATGCAGGGCTTGACCTTAGGGACTTGGAGATCATGACCTGAGCAGAAATCAAGAGTCAGACATTTAACTGACTGAGCCACTAGGCGCCCCAAGAGGTTAACATTTAAATTATGGGAACTGAACAGATAAAATGTAGAAGATTTTTATGAAGAAACAAAATTTGTATCCACTATTAATAAACATTCACGGAGTATCTGGGATTTCTTTAAGCTATAGAATATATTTTTTGTTAATAACAAAGACAATCTACACCCAATGTACATCAATACACTTACATGATTTCCATTACTTATATCAACGAAAACATTAGCATAAAAACGGTGAAGCAGGATCCATTTAATGTAATTGTTTACTCTAGATGGCCTAATGGAAATGAAGAACCTATAAATGTAAAACAAAGTCAGTCAATTAAATTTATTAATGGGGGTGCCTGATGGGCTCAGCCGGTGGAACACGACTCTTGATATGAGGGTTGTGAGTTAGAGCGCCACACTGGGTGTAGTGTTACTTAAAAATATTAAAAAATTTAAAAAAATATATTGATGAAATATATCAGAGGACATTAAGCTCTCCAGAACAGTCTGGCTAAATTTTCCTCAGTCCACTGTCCCAAAGGAGTGGAGTAGTGAAACATTCTAGTCTGGTCTTCTTGGGTTGAAATAACTTTGAGTTTTAAAAAATCACTGCAGTATGGGCAAATAGGTTAAACAAGTGATGGGGATTAAGGAATGCCCTTGTGATGAGCACCAAGTGTTATATGCAAGTGTTAAATCACTATATTGTACATCAGAAACTAATATTACTGTATGATAACTAACTGGAATTTAAATACAAAACTTAAAAAAAGAAGCCATTGTTGGCAAAAAAAAAAACAAAAAGAGTATTACCTGAGTTAAAAAAAAAATCACTACAGAGAATTTATGTCAACGTTCTTGAGAGCCAAATCCTAGCACCTGTTTTCTAACAAGTTTTCCCCCCTGGAGTTTCCAGAGTTGTTTTGGCCCTCCGGGAAATGACCTAGGGACCTAGCTCAAAAAAAAAAAATTAAATAGAAAAGGGTTCTAGTAATGTGAATCTAGTATTGGACCATACAATTAATAAAACCACGACCACCAAAGCAAATCCTTACAGCACTTATTCTAGCTTGCAAGTGCTATTTTAAATGTTTTACATAAACTGGAACAATTTTTTTAAAGTTTATTTTGAGAGAGAGACAGGGCATGAGCGAGCAAGAGCGCGTGCAAGCAGGGAAGTGTCAGACACACACAGAGAGAGAGAGAGAGAGAGAGAGAGAGAGGCGCCAAAACAGGCCCCGAGCTGCCAGCGCAGGGCCTTAAGGGGAGCTGGATCGCAGAAATTCGGAGATCGTGATCTGTGAGGGAGTCAACAGTCCCATGCTTAACCCACTAAACCTTACCCAGGTGCCTCAAACCAGAACAAGTTAAAAGCTGGGCTCTCAATTACAGAGTTTTGTTTTATCTTTTCCTCAACTATAGTTTTTATAGGTAATCACACTGTCTTCTCAGCCGAATTCCCGATTCTCGAGTCCTACATCTTACCATGCGGAAAAATCAGGCGCAGATGAGCTCTGGCACCAGCGTAAACACACCGGGAAGCTGCAAGGAGAAGGCGGCACGGGTGGGAGGGATCTGTGCTGGGGGCGGTGCCACTGCGAGGGGCGGTGCAGGCTGGCGGAACCCGCGCGAGCGAGGTCGGTGTTGCGAAGGGGACTAGTCCAGCGCAGGACGTGGGGCTGTTGGAGCCCAGCTGGTTCCGGCTGGGAAAAATGGCGGTGGCTGGGGCGGCGTCCCGAGAGCAGCTGGTGGGCTGGTGTACCCAGCAGTTACGGAAAACTTTCGGCCTGGATGTCAGCGAGGAGATCATGCAGTGAGACCGTTTGGGGTCCGAGGCGGGAAGGAGCTCTGGGATGTGCACTGGCTGAGTGAAAAGGGAAGCGGGACGGACTTTTAAAAGTTGATGAGAGTGAAGAAATAATAAAAGAGCTGCTGTAGGTCTCTAGGCGCCGAATTTAACCTCCGGCTTTACAGTTTAGCTTCTGAAATAGGTTATTAAGCTCCACAATCCGCCGGTGGGGCCTTTTTTTCTTAGGAAAACGCTAGATCTCTGATTATTAGACCTGTAAGACTGTCCCTGGAGCCAGTTTCCTGATAGATTCTGGAGAAAAGGGCCAAGGCAAATTGTCTTCCCCAAAATCCCTTACTCTGAGCATTTGAGTTTGCCGGATCTGGGTGGTGTTAAATAGGACCAGAACTTTAAATGGATGCGGCGGTTGTAAGGTGCAAATAGCTCCTGACTGAGGAGTCCCATGTTCTATTTTCTGTTGTCATTTACCAGTTTTGGAATCTTGGGCAACTTTTTTTTTTTTTTTTTTGAATCCTGGGTTACGTGATTTCCCTCTCTGTACCTTTGTTTCCTCATCTATAAACTAAATAATTAGTAAGGTTTGTCTTTAATTCTTTGATTCTTATAAAGTGGAGATGGTGACATAACTTAGTATTTTTCCTTCAGTTGTTTAACATGTTTGTTGCACTACTACATAACTGGTGCTGATGGCCACAAAGGCTGTTGAGACCGTTGGGTTCTGCCTGGTTGATGAGTGCTGAGTGGGGGTAATTTAGGGTGTTGTGAGAACATGGAGTAAAGGATTCCCACTAAGATTTGAGAAACTTGGAAGGTTTACTTCAAGGATTCACTTTCACCTGAAAACTAAAGGGTGGGTAGGTGGAAGTGCAGTGCTCAGGCAGAGGGGAAAACTTTTGTAATAGTTGGGCTTGATCAAGGAACCTGAAAGTGTTTTTTCTTTTTTTAAGTTTATTTATTTATGGTGGGGGGAGCAGAAAGAGAGGGAGAGAGAGAATTACAAACAGGCTTGGTGCTGTCAGCACTGCCAGACACGGAGCTAATTCCCACCAACCAGGAGATCAAGACCTGAGCGGAAATCAGGAGTCAGACCCTTAATGACTGAGCCACCTGGGAGCCCTGAAAGTGTTTCTTGATTTGATTACTTCTTCATTGATGCTGAGATCTAAGTTGCAGTTTCTAGGACTTGTGTAGGAAGTGAGTTTTCAGGGACATTCGGTGGCTCGGTCAGTTAAGCATCCCACTTCGTCTCAAGTCATGATCTCGTGTAGGAAGTAATTTTTTAAATTTGGGAGAAAACAGACTTGTTAGCAAGGAGAGAGTTAAGAAAGCCTGTTTTAAATGTTTTTATTTTAGGGGCACCTGGGTGGCTCGGTCAGTTAAGTGCCTGACTTCGGCTCAGGTCATAATCTCACAATTTGTGGGTTCGAGTCCCACGTCGGGCTCTGTGCTGACAGCCAGCTCAGAGCCTGGAGCCTGCTTCAGATTCTGTGTCTCCCTCTCACAGAAATAAATAAAAAACATTAAAAAATTTTTTTAAATTAATGTTTTTGTTTTAAACATTGGAATAGACTATTAAAAACACCTCACCAAATCATATGGCTTATATTTGCCCTTGTTTGAAGGCACCATCAGGTTAAATAGTTTTCAAACATTTTTTTAAAAGCAGTGGAATGCTGTCATGAGATAATGAGACTTGACCATATATTAAACAAAAAAGTCACTCAGTTAAAAAAAAAAGAAAGAAACACAAAAATTGAGGCTATTTTTGATAACCCAACAGTGCAGCATGGATAGATGCAACCATCTTAGTATCCAGTTTTATCTTGTCTGCTTACAAAGTTATCAGGAAAATTCTAATTTTCATAGATTGTGGTTTGACACCTCATTTTGAAGCCTTAGATTTTCCTCGGTTAAACTTATACTCTTGAAAAAGCAGTGATCAGAAATTTCTGTTTTACAGTTGAAGCGCTAAGTATGGCTAAACATCTGCTTGCATTTTTTCACTCATAAATATAAGTTCTACAAGAATTGTTCAAAACTTAAAACAAGCACTGAAGCAACAATAATATAATACTATTTGAATTCATTTGACTTACTAGGTTTTTATAGTTATTGCACAACAGGCTATGATGCCATGATGAAAGTATTTTTGTGTAAATTTGCTGTGCCTTGCCTGGTATTTTATTGAGAATTACCCAGATGTACTATGGTAGTGTGCTAACTTGAATGATTTGGCATGAGTGGCCTGAATTTTTACAGATGGCACAGAACTATTACCTTTCTAGTCAATGATTCATTTAGGGAACATTAAGATTTGTACATAGGGTTAGCAAAATAAACTTTGTTCTACAGTCTGCATTAAATGCTCGTGTTTTGGATGATTCTGTTTTGATAAGATCTGGTATATATTTTTCCTTACTATACTTTGTTAAATCGTTAAAATGACATTTATTCAAATGTTTCTGGAACTCCTTAAATCCTTCTCTAATGACTTGAATACCAGAGATAAATGATCCCCTGAGGTTTCTTGCAGTTCCTTTTGTTTTTTTTGTTTTGTTTTTTTTAATGTTTTTATTTATTTCTGAGAGAGAGGGAGAGACACAGTGTGAGCAAGGGAAGGTCAGAGAGAGAGGGAGGGAGACACAGAATCTGAAACAGGCTCCAGGCTCTGAGCTAGCTGTCAGCACAGAGCCCGACCTGGGGCTCAGACCCACAAACCATGAGATCATGACCTAAGCAGAAGTCAGACACTCAACCGACTGAGCCACTCAGGCACCCCTCTTGCAGTTCCTTTTGTAAGAACTCAATAGCACTTATTCTTTCGATGGGATGCTAACTTTGGGGATCAAGTTGATTAAACTGTTTAAGTCCTGAAAAAGAATTGTGTCTCTTTTTTAAATCTGTGATAGATTATAAGATCCTCTTATTGAGGCCCCAAGGAACAGGTTTATTCACCTATAGATTGTAACTCTGCAAATATACCACCATATTAAGAAAATAATCTCGCACATATGCTACTGGTGATGGCAAAATCTCATGTTTTCTTAAATAATATAGCAGTATTATGATTTTTCTTGTATCCCATACCAGTGTGTCTGAATTACAATTTATTCAAATCTTATAATACTTTCATGATTTGATATCTTAATTTACAAGTTATTTTTTTTAATTCTTTTCTGATGGTGTAACATTCACTATAGAAACCTTAAAAAAAAATCAGAAAAAGCTTAAGAAGGAAACCAAAATTAGCCATAATACCACAACCCAGAGATAATCATTGTTTCACTCTTAGTGGTTTTTTTCCTATGCATATTCTAATTTTCAAAGTATATTCGTCTTAGGGGAAAAAAGAAAATAAAAAGTAAACTCTCATTAATTGTACCACTCAGTGGTAATTATTTGGGGGTATAACCTCTGGCCTTTTTTCTACACGTGAGTGTATGTGTATACACATTCCTTTTATAGCAATTGGAATCATATGCTCTATGCTCTATCCTATTATTCACTTACAATTATAGAAGAGCATCTTCTCAGAATAATAATTATTCAAAAATTTCACATTAGTGGTGGCTTATTGCATTTTGTAAAGTCCAAACTTGAATTCATTAGTCCCTTTTCCATCAATAGATGTTTTAAATAGCTTCTAGTTTTTCATTTTTCAAACAGTGAGGCAGTTAACTTTTTGCATAAAATTTCCTGTGTCTCTTATTTCATATAGAGCCCTATAAATGGAATTATTGGATTGTTTTTAAGGCACTTCAAATATATTGGCTTGTCAATTTTTAGACAAGTTGTACTGACCTGAATTGTCACCTTGTTTCACTTTTAGGAACCCTTTATAACATTTCCTTAAAATAGATTGCTTATTCCAACGTGATACTAATCCTGATTTATAATTTTTGAGAATATGAAATCAACAACTGCTTATATTGTCCTATGTACTCCTAGTTTTAGCAAAAAAAACTTTTAGGTTTTGTAATACAGAGATTAAGTGATTTCTATTCCTAGGAAAATGTAATGACTACAGATATGTAGTTATAAGAAGTATTCCTATGTTAAGGACAGCTCCACAAGCCTATCTTCAAAACACTAATTTAATTCTTCCAACAAGAAGGTTATATGAAGATTATATTATGAACGACTTGAGGTGTGGTCAGAATCTTTGTCCTAATCAGACTAATATCTCTAGCACCTAGCATAGAATTTGGCTCTAAGTAAATACTCTAGGAGCGTCTGGGTGGCTCAGTCGGTTGAGCATCTGACTTTGGCTCAGGTTGTGATCTCACAATTCATAGGTTCTAGCTCTGTGTCGGTCTCTGTGGTGACAGTTTGGAGCCTAGGACCTGCTTTGGGAATTCTGTGTCTCCCTCTCTCTGCCCCTCCCCCATTCACCCTCTGTGTCTGTCTCTGTCTCTCTCTCAAAAATAAATAAAACATTTAACAAAAAAGTAAACACTTTAATGGAGTAATGAATGGTTTGTACTATCTTGATTTCTCTTGTGGTTATTGAAAGACATAGTATAAGCAGACCTTGTTTCTACAACTTTTTTTTTTTTTTTGCTTCCTGAGGTATATTTTGTCAATTGAGAGTGCTGGAGAGATACGAGAATATGTCACTGACCTCCTTCAGGGAAATGAGGACAAAAAAGGTCAATTCATAGAGGAGCTTATAACCAAATGGCAAAAGAATAATCAGGAGTTGAGTTCTGATGCTCTGCAGCAGTCCTTCAAAAAAGATGGTAAGTTAATATAGTTAAGTAATGGACTGGTTTATAGAACCTGCTGTTTTCTGTCACTGCTGCCTCTTCACAGCAAACTTAAACAGAATCATATGTATACATATTTTTAGTTCAGTTCTACTCAAACTGTAATGAATACTGTTTTGTTGAGACTTTTTCAACTTAGAAAATATCACAAAAAATACCTGTTTGCAGATACAAATATGGTTTCAGAATCATTTGAAAAATTAATCCATGGATTAAAAAAACACTTTTCTGGGGTGCCTGAGTGGCTCAGTCAGTTAAGTGTCTGATTTCGGTTCAGGTCATGATCTCACAACTGGTGAGTCCCAGCCCTCTGTCATGACGGCAGGCTCTGTGCTGACAGCTGAGAGCCTAGAACCTGCTTCAGATTCTGTATCTTCTCTCTCTGCCCCTCCATTCACTCTCTGTGTCTGTCTCTCTCAGAATAAATAAACATTGGAAAAAAATAAAAAAAAATTTTTTTTAGTTATCTGTATACCTGTATAAAAGTAAATGTCAACCAATTTTAGTACGGATAGCATTTAGAAGTAACTAGTTAAAAGATAATGAAGGATAAACACCAAACTAAATAACCTAAGTCATTATTATCATATAATCTAAACTCTTATCAGATATTAGGGGCGCCGGGGTGGCTCAGCCAGTTAAACATCTGACTCTTGGTTTTGGCTCAGGTCTGTCTCACACCTTGTGAGTTAAAGCCCAGCATCAGGCTCTGCACCAAGAACACAAACCCTGCTTGGATTTCTCTCTCTGTCTCTCTGCCCCTCCCTCTCTCTCTTCTCTCTCAAAATAAATAAACTTTAAAGAAAATATCAGATTTTCATTTACTTTCTTAATCCTAGCCAGTATTCTTTATCACTGACTATCTTGAAAGTAATGGTTTAAATTTAATTCTAGTTTGAGAGGAAAAGCTAAAGTAAAAACCTGCCTGATTGCATATGTTCACTCTAAATATTAAGCATCACCTTCTGTTTATTAGGTATCAGTTCACCAGTGAATCCCATTATTATCAATCTATCTATGTACATGTATGTATAATTTTTTTTCTTTAAAGAAATGTTGGATGGGCAGAGATCAGGAGACCAGCTAAAGAGGAGTAGGCGGAAAGGCAGAAATAGACAGGAAGTTCCTGCATTTGCTGAACCTGACACAACCACGGAGGTCAAAACACCTTTTGATTTGGCCAAGGTGAGTGCATATAGAATGAATCATATTCTAGCTGTATGAAAAAGAGGAGGTGACTGATACATTTCAGAAAGCAGAGTGTACAAATTGGTCTAGAATGGCAGTTATTCAACAAATGCATGAATTTATGGAGAGAAAGTAATAATGATGATGTATTACTTTCTATATGGTAGATTTTTTTTTGTCAGCCTGATTAATTAATTATTATAAGGACATCTTGGTTAGAAATGAGATTGAGAAAGATATATATATATAAGATGGAAACTCTTTAATGAAGTGCACCAGCGCTTCAATTTCAGCCTTTTTTGTGTGTGGATTTTTACTAAAAGAATGCACAATTATAGCTGTTATTAAAAGGGTTCCTAACTTGGGCCATCTTCCACTGTACCATCGTCATAATCATTTAGTGTTTAGAGTTTTTTTGTATTCTCTCATGGCTCTCAAAATAGCCCTGTGAGGTAAGCAGAAGTATTTATAATCAGGGAAATTTGAGAAACTAAATTTCCCGACATAAGGGAATAGTTAATTATGCTAAGATGGCAGATAGGTAATCAAAAAATTCTGAGTGTGCAATAAAACATGGAAAAGTGTTTGCAAAATATTAAGTTCAAGGGAAAAAAATAGAGATTTAAGCCTTTTACCAAGTGGAATAAAATGAGCAAAGAAGCATCATAAGCAAAAGAAGAAACACAAATGACCAATAGACATTAAAAGATGTTTAACTTTACCAGTTTGTCACCCTAATTGCCTGAGAGTTTCTCAATTTAAGCACTGTAAGTCTAGTATTCTGGGATTTTCCTATGTCCTAGGCAAACCAGGATGTGTTTGTGTATTCATGTGTATTAATGTGTACTGATCACTAGTGATCAATAAGTATACATTAAATCTCTGAAATATAGCCTATNGCAGAGTGAGAGGGAGACACAGAATCTGAAGCAGGCTCCAGGCTCTGAGCTGTTAGCTTAGAGCCCAGTGTAGGACTCGAACTCACAAACCATGAAATCATGACCCCCAGCCCAAGTTGGATGCTTAACCAAATGAGCCACCCGGGTCCCCCTGCCTATAATTTTAAATTGTTAAAGATTTTAAAAATAGGGACACCTGGGTGGCTCAGTTGGTTAAGTGTCCGACTTTGGCTCAGGTCATGATCTCACAGTTTGTGGGTTTGAGCCCCGCATCGGGTTCTGTGCTGGTAGCTCAGAGCCTGGATCCTGCTTCAGATTCTGTGCCTCCCTCTCTCTGCCCCTCACCCGCTCATGTTCTGTCTCTCTCTGTCTGAAAAATAAATAAAAACTATTAAAAAAATTTTAATATTTTAAAAATAGAATACTCAGTGATGGTGAAGTTGTATTAAAACAAGAGCCCCTGTAAACTAATGGTGGCAGGGTAAATTGGTTTAAGCTCTCTTAAGCAGTTTGGCAGCATACATCAAGAACCACAGAAATGTTCATATTTTTTGACTTATTAATATGATTCAAAAATCTAATAATAAGAAAATAATCAGAAATGCACACAGAAGAACTATTGAAAATTTGAATTGATCTGTTTAGCAGTAAGAGAAGGATAAAATAAATTATACGTCTCTCACTTGATGAAATACCATGCAACTAATAAAATTATTCTCCAAAATACATCATTTGGGAAAACATTTATCATAAAATATTGGGTAAAAATGTGTGAATGAAATATGTATGTTTGAATTTTGCATTTAAATTTTTTTTAAGGTTTATTTTTGAGTGGGGGGGAGAGAGAGAGAGATTATGAGGGGCAGAGAGACACAGAATCGGAAGCAGGCTCCAGGCTCCTAGCTGTCAGCACAGAGGCTGACACAGGTCTCAAACCCACAAACCGTGAGATCATGACGTGAGCTGAACAGAGCCTGGAGCCTTCTTCTGATTCTTTGTCTCCCTCTCTCTCTTCCCCTCCCTTGCTCATGCTCATGCTCTCTCTCTCTCTCTCTCTCTCTCTCAAAAATAAAGCATTTAAAAATTTTGTTTTTTTAGTTTTTTTTTAAATTGACTTTTTGCATTTAAAAAATACTTGGAACACCTGGGTGACTTAGTTGGTTGAGCAGCCATCTCTTGATTTCACTTTGGGTCATGATCTCACAGTTGGTGGAATCAAGGTCTACATCCAACTCAAGCTGAGGGTGGAGCCTACTTGGGATTCCCTCTCTCTGTCGCCTTCACCTCTCCTACTCGTGTGTGCATTCTCTCTCTCTCTCTGTCTCTCAAATTAAAAAAAAAAACTTATTCTATAGACACAAACATTTTCACACACACACGCACACACAAAAATAGACTGGAAGGAAAATGTTAAAAATGGTGTTTCTTTTTTTTAATATGACAGTAAGTGTTTTAATTTTTCCTCCTTATTTTTCTCTTTATACTGTATTTTCCATTTTTTATGTTTGTTTTTACAGTGAACAAGAATAGCCTTCCTAAAAACCAGCTTTGTTGAAGTGTAATTAAATACATATGTTATTGTATATATTTAAGGTACACAATTTGATAAGTTTTTTTAACCATCTTAACCAGTTTTTTAGAAGTGTACTTTAGTAGTGCTAACAGTATTTTCATATTGTTGTGCAGTAGATCTCCAGAACTTTTTCATCTTGTAAAGCTGAAACTCTGTACCTGTTAAATAACTCCCCATTTTCTCTTGCTCCCAGTCCTTGTCAAGCACCATTCTACTTTTCTCTTTCTGTGAGTTTGACTGCTTTAAATCTAAGTGGAACCAAACAGTATTTTTCCTTTTGTGCCTGGCTTAATTCATATAGCATAATGTTCTCAAGGTTCATTTACATTGTAGCGTATGACAGAATTTCTTTTTTTAAAAAATAAAAACCTTTTTTTTTAATGTATATTTAGTTTTGAGAGAGAATGTGTGTAGGGGAGGGACAGAGAGAGGGAAACAAACCACAAGATCATGACCTGAGCTGAAGTCAGCCACTCAGTCGACTGAGCCACACAGATCCCCTTCCTCCTTTTTAAGGCTAAATAATATTCCATCATATGTATGTATATATATATATACACACCACATTTTGTTTATCCACTCCTCTCTCAATGTAATTTTGGGTTGCTTTCACTTTTTGGCTGTTGTGAATAGTACTGCTTTGAACTTGGGTGTGCGGTTATCTCTTAAGGATCCTACTTTTTTTAAATGTTTTTATTTATTTCTGAGAGAGAGAGCGAGCGAGAGAGCGAGTGCGTGCGCGTATGAGCAGGGGAGGGTCAGAGAGAGAGGGAGACACAGAATCTGAAACCGGTTCCAGGCTCTGAGCTGTCAGCGCAGAGCCCGACATGGGGCCACGAATGCGAGATCATGATCTGAGCCAAAGTCAGACACTTAACCGACTGAGCCACCCAAATGCCCCTTAAGGATCCTACTTTCAATTCTTGTGGATATATATATACTCAGAAGTGACATTGCTGGCTCATATGGTAATTCCAAATAGGTGTTTTTAGATGGGAAAAAAAATGGAAAGAGAAGCACCTGGGTAGCTCAGTTGGTTGAATGTCCAACTCTTGATTTCGGCTTATATTGCGATCCCAGGGTCATGAGATCGAGCCCTGCATTGGGCTCCTTACTGAGCATGGAGCCTGCTTAAGATTCCCTCTCCCCCACTCACACACACACACACACTCTTTCTCTCTCTCGCTAAATAAAACAACCAGAAAGAAGGATGACTAATATAACAAAGACCCATGTACTCATCACCCAGAATTGCCAATTGATAAGATTTTTTATATTTGCTTCAGGTCTTCTCTTTTTTCTTTTTGTAAAAGTTTATTTATTTATTTTGAGAGAGAGTGAGGGCAGGGAGGGGCAGATAGTAAAGGAGAGAAAGAGACTCCCAAGCAGACTCTGTGCTGTCAGTGCAGAGCCTGATGAGGAGCTTGAACTCAAAATCTGTGAGATCATGACTGAGCTGAAATCAGGAGTCGGATGCTCAACCAACTAAGCCACCCAGGTGCCCCAGGTCTTGTCTTTTTTTTTATAAAATAAATGAGGAGCTCCTAGTTTGCTCAGTCAGTAAAGTATGCAACTCTTGATCTCAGGGTTGTGAGTTTGAGTCCCATATTGGACAAAGAGATTGCATAAAATAAAATAAATGGACTCTTAAAAAGAAATTTGAAATTCTCTTCTCTCTACCCAGTGGGTCTTGATTTTGCCCCCCAGGGAATATGTCTGGAAGCCTTTTGGCTGTCACAGTATGGGGCAAAGGGGTGCTATTACCATCTAGTGAGTAGAGGCCGAAGATGCTATTAAACATCCTATGTCTCACAGGGCATCCTCCACAACAAAGAATCAGTAGTGCTTAGGTTGAGAAACTAATGTACAGTTCTGTTTGCTCCCGCTGTATAGATGATTAATAAAATGATTTAGTGTGAACCTTAAAATCAGTAGTCTATATTTTCATATATAGGAGTATGTCAACAACATATAGTATAATTTTGTGTGATTTTTTAAAAAAATGTAAATAGATAGGGCGCCTGTGTGGCTCAGTTTGTTAAGACTCCAACTTGATTTCAGCTCAGGTCACAATCTCAGGTTCATGAAATCAAGCCCCACTTTGGGCTCTGCGCTAAAAGCACAAAGCTTACTTGGGATTCTCTCTCTCCCTGTCTCTCTGCCCCTCCCCTGCTTGTGCTCTCTTCCTCTCTCAAAAATAAATAAACATTAAAAAAAAACCCTTTTTTAATACTTAATTTTTAAAATTTTAATTAAAAAAATTTTTAATGTTTATTTATTTTTGAGAGAAGGTGACAGATAGAGCTCAAGTTGCAGGGAGTGGGGGATCAGAGAGAGAGGGAGACATAGTATTCAAAGAATTCAAAGCAGTCTCCTGGCTCTGGGCTGTCAGCGCAGAGCCCGACATGGGGTTCAAACTCACAACTGTGAGATCNTAGGTTAATAGCATAATGTCAGTTTGCAGACTTTTTTTAAAGAACTTTTTGAGAGCTATCTGTGATATACATAGACTTGGTTTGTTTCTTTTTTTTTAATAAAATTTTTTATGTAGTTTATTTATATTTGAGACAGAGAGAGACAGAGCATGAGGGAGGGGCAGAGAGAGAGGGAAACACAGAAACTGAAACAGGCTCCAGGCTCTGAGCTGTCAGCACAGAGCCCGATGCGGGGCTTGAACTTATGAACTGTGAGATCATGATCTGAACCGGAGTCAGATGCTTAACTGACTGAGCCACTCAGGAGCCCCTGGTTTGTTTGTCTTAACTCCTATATAAGATTCCACTGATTCAGTTTCTCTGTTAAGTCACAAATGCACTTTTATCTTGTTTATAATAGTTTGCTGTTATGAATACTGCAATGACATTCTTATATATATTTCCTTCAGGTACACTTGAGAGTGTTTAGTATTTACCTGTTACTAGAATTGCTGGGTTATATAGGCTTTGTTAATTTTTCTTTTATTGAAACTACCAAATTAATTTCTAAAGTAGTTGTACCAGTTTTATCCTCCTACTATCAAAGTAAGCAATTTCTCTTTTTCTTTGCCAATATGTAATATTGTGAGGCCTTTAAAGTTTTGTCCTTTTCTTTCTTTTTTTTTTAATATTTTTATTTATTTCTAGGAGAGACAGAAAGAGACAGTGTGAGCAGGGGAGGGTCAGAGAGAGAGGGAGACACAGACTCTGAAATAGGCTCCAGGCTCTGAGCTGGCAGTCAGCACAGAGCCCGATGCGGGGCTTGAACCCACGAACCGCAAGATCATGACCTAAGCGAAAGTCGGACGCTTAACCAACTAAGCCATCCAGGCGCCCAGTTTTGTCCTTTTCTTAATTCTTATTTTTATTTATTTGTTTTTTAAGTAATCTCTATACCCAAAGTGGGGCTTGAGCTTAAAACTTTGACATCTTGAGTTGCATACTCTATTGACTGAGGTGTTGACCATCCAGGTGCCCATTTTAAGTATAAGAAATGGTATTTAATTTTGGTTTGCATACACATGAATTCTAAATAGAGACTGTCATTTGGAGAGTTTATTGATTTGTTTTTGGTTTCCGCTTTTTTGGCCTTTTGGATTATCATGAACTACTCATATTCTTGATCTGCTTTTCTGCTGAGTTGATGGTCTTTTTAAAATTGTTTTATGAGAGTTCTTTATGTATTACTTAAAAAAAGTTTTGTTAGGTATATTTATTTATTTTGAGAGAGAGAGAGAATATCCTCAGCAGGCTCCTCACTGTCAGCACTGAGAGAGAGAGAGAATATCTCAAGCAGGCTTCTCACTGTCAGCACTGAACCCGACTTGGGGCTTGATCTCACCAACTGTGAGAACATGACCTGAGCTAAGATCAAGAGTTGGGCACTTAACCAACTGAGTCACCAAGGTGCCCCCTGTTTATTACTTTTTTATTATGTATGTTGTAGATATCTGCTGGTCTGTTGTTTTTTCCTTTGTGGTATCTTTTGACTCACAGGAATTTTTAATTTTAATGTAGTCAAATATATTGATCTCTTTCTTTGTTTTATGCTTTTTATAGCTTATTTAAGCTTTAAGGCATTTTCCCACTCTGAAGTGAAACATATATTCTCCTAAATTTGCCTCTAATAGTATAAAAGTTAACAGTTCTCACATTGCAGTTTGTAATTCATCTGAACATGGTTTTGAGTAATATCTTGTATATTCTTATCAGTAAAATTACTTGTTTTTAAAATTTTTAAAAATGTTTTATTTATTTTTGAGAGAGAGAGAGAGAGAGAGAGGCAGTGTGAGCAGGAAAGGGTCAGAGAGAGAGAGACACACAGAATTGGAAACAGGCTCCAGGCTCTGAGCTAGCTGTCAGTACAGAGCCTGATGCGGGGCTCGAACCCACGAACAGTGAGATCCTGACCTGAGCCGAAGTCAGATGCTTAGCCAACTGAGCCACCCAGGCGCCCCCAAACTTACTTGTTTTTATAGTAGAAGATGTATTACATAGATGTGTGTGAGTATATATTTTATAACTGGTGACTGCAAGTATATAGAATCTTAATGTAAAAGTAGAAGTCAGACCCTAAAGAGAATATTTTCTGGTCAGAGTGATCAAATAATGGATATTTTTTTTCTTCTAAGTAAGCTCTGTGCCCACTGTGCTGCTTGAACTCACAACGTCAAGGCCAAAAGTCACATGTTGAGCCAAATAGGTACTCCATATAATGGATAAAAATTTTAAAACCTTATTTCTTTCTTTATAAATAGTTATGAAATAATAGCATACAATACAATAATGAATTTTTAATTTTTAACATCCAGGAGAGAAAGTTGTTGAAAACAACATGAAAACTATTATCTGTGTTTTCTCTTTCTTTTTTTTTTAAATATTTTTTTAAATTTCTTAATGTTTTATTTATTCCTGAGAGAGAGAGAGAGAGACAGCATGAGCAGAGGAGGATCAGAGAGAGAGGGAGACACAGAATCTGAAACAGGCTCCAGGCTCTGAGCTGGCTGTCAGCACAGAGCCCGATGCGGGGCTCGAACCCAAGAACTGTGAGATCATGACCTGAGCTGAAGTCGTACGCTTAACCGACTGAGCCATCCAGGCGCCCTGTGTTTTCTCTTTTGAATCAATTTCTTTGGGATGATTTTTCAAAAATTCCAGTTCAGTTTTTAAGAGTTTTGAGGTTGTTGATAAATATTAAAAAAAAAATTTTTTTAATGTTTATTTTTGAAAGAGAGGTACAGAGTGCCAGCAGGAGAGGAGCAGAGAGAGGGAGACACGGAATCTGAAGCAGGCTCCAGGCTGTGAGCTGTCGGTGCAGAACCAGATGTAGGGCTCAAACTCATGAACTGCGAGATCATGACCTAAGTCAGACACTTAACCAACTGAGCCACCCAGGCACCCCAATAAATATTTTAACATTTTATATTCCAATCTTTTTAAGTATTTTTAAAATAATCATTTAATCTTTTAATCTATTCAGTCCTATGTTGCTTTAGTTTGTTTGGTCAACTTATTCATTTACCATTCCACATTAAAGAAGCCTACTTTGAGTATGCAATATGTCTACAGCTACAACCTAGCTTTTTAGTGATGTAGATGCCAATCTTAGTTTACAAAGTATTTCAGTTTTTATTAATGGATCTTAATGAATAAGGTTCCTTGATGTTTGTTGTTAAATAGGTTTCATAAGATAAAATAAAAACCATGCTTCACTCTTAAGTTCCCAGGTTTGGGTAGGGAAAGATCTTTGAATTAATGATGACTTAACATTTAATTTCATATTTCTTAATTCTTTAAGAGTGGTGTATCTCTCAACAACTTGTTTCTGAGTCTGTATTTAGTTCTTATGTATTTTCTACTCCTGCAGACTTGGAAAATGATTTTGAAAAAAATGGTTTATCCCCTATACAATAGTTTCTTGTTAAAGCTGCAGTGTATACTGAGTGAGTTCTCAACTATTATGTGTAGGAGAAATACATGGTTAGGTTTCTGTGAGTATCTGGTCAAAACATTTCTATCAAACATTCAATACATAAACTTATTTTATGTGTGTTTCTTTTTAAATATACTCTACCCTGTTGTTGCGGACGAAACGACACAAAGGACAAGACACACACAAAAGACAGACACAGACACAACTCCGGCCGGAGGAACAATTCTACGCAAGTCTTGCGGTTTATTTTATACCCCGGTAACTGGACACAAAGTGAAATCTACAAGATGCATTCCTTTACCAATTAAGGGCAAGTAGCCAAACACATTTCAAGGACAGGGGGGAGCAAAGGGAGGAAGCGACCACAACATGTTTACTAAGAGGCCTGCCCACAATTTCAGCCTTCTCCTTACTTCTAAGGAGGGCATGTTCCCTCGTTTGCCAGCGGACCATTAAACTTGGATATTGTGTGCAGGCCTCCTGGCAGAGCATCCTGTTTGCAGGCATGCTTTGCCCAGGCAGGGAGCCCCGTGTGCAGGCACATCCCCGCGTCCCTAACCACGCTTTCTTGTGGTCACTGTCGGGCTCCCACACTCTGTCTTGTTGATGTATTAACACTGAATTCAGAGCTCACATTCTTATGCCTGAAGAAAGCTTAACTAACACACCTATATAAAGTACAGCCTTTTTGTGCTCATGAATACTAGACAACATGTAAGCACTATGCATGGGACCATTTTCAATATTAGGATCACCAAGAAAAAGCATAGAAATGCAGAAAAGTGACAGTTAATAGACTAAAAATAAGACACTTGTTTACAGTGTAATAGCTGAAAGAAGAAGGCAGATTATTCCTTTGCTCAACCTTAACGGGAAATCTATACATTTGGAGGCTTAGATTTTTTGCCACTCTGTTCATGTCCACAAATGGTTGTAAAAGCACCTGGAGTATTGATTTGGGGGTTACAAATAAATTCTGGTTAGTAGGCACATTCATAGATCTGGAATCATGAGTACTGATAAAGCTGTGTACTTATAGTTCCACTTTTGGACCGTAGGTAAATCTGTCTTCCAGTTCTATACACAGTTCTTTTGGTTATTTAGAAAATTCAGAAGTTTGTATTGCATGTCTACTGTATGTCAAGAACTGATTTAGACATTATACATTGTAGCAGTAAACAAAACACTTAAGGTTTCTATGCTCTCCTAGAGGTTACATCTTAGTGGTTCAAAAAAATGTAGAAAAGCTGGTTGAAAAAAATTTTTAAGTAATTATAGGTTATAAAAACTTACAGGAAAGAAATAAAAAGGGCAATGTGATAGGCAGTAGTTGGTAGGAAGGGAGCTAATTTAGGTAGGGTATTCAGGGAAAGCCTTTCTGAGGGAGTGAAATTATAGCTCAGAACTGAGCAATGAAAAGGAACTGGCATGTAAAGATGGGTTAGCAAATCATGGAAATAGCCTAAATGTCCATCAACTGATGTATGGATCAAGAAGATGTGGTTTATAGGGGCACCTGGGTGGCTCAGTCAGTTAAGTGACCGACTTTGGCTCAGGACATCATCTCACGGTTCATAGGTTCGAGCTCTGTGTAAGGCTCTATGTTGACAGCTCAGAGCCTGGAGCCTGCTTCGAATTCTGTGTCTCCCTCTCTCTCTGACCCTCCCCTGCTCATGCTGTCTGTCTGTCTGTCTCTCTTTCTCTCTCTCTCTCTCAGAAATAAATAAAACATTAGGAAAAAAAAAATGAAGATGTGGTTTATATATACAATGGAATACTACATGGCAGTGAGAAAGAATGAAATCTGGCCATTTGTAGCAACGTGGATGGAACTCGAGGGTGTTATGCTGAGCGAAATAAGTCAGGCAGGAAAGACAGATACCATATGTTTTCACTTATAAGTGGATCAGGAGAAATTTAACAGAGGACCATGGGGGAGGAGAAGGGGAAAAAATAGTTGGGGAGAGGGAGGGAGGCAACGCATGAAGAGACTCTTGAATACTGAGAACAAACTGAGGGCTGATGGGGGTGGAGGAAAGGGGAAGGGAGGTGATGGGCATGGAGGAGGACACTTGTTGGGATGAGCACTGGGTGTTATATGGAAACCAACTTGACAATAAACTATGAAAGGATAAAAAGAGAGATGGGCTAGGAACAGTTCAGACTGAAGGAATGACAAGTGTAAAGTAGAGATGGAGACAGGTATTTAGGAATTATCAGAGAAGCCTGTGTGGCTGAAGCATAGTGAACAGGGGAAGAGTGATATGTAGAAGAGATTGGAGAGCATCTGGAGGCCACATGTAAAGCTTTATAGGGCATTATAAGTAGCTTGGATTTTATTCTAAGCACAATGGGAAGTTAGTGAATAGTTTGTTTGTTTATTTGTTTTTAACGTTTATTTATTTTTGAGACGGAGAGCAGGAGCTGGGGAGGGCCAGAGAGAGAGGGAGACACAGAATCCAAAACAGGCTCCAGGCTCTGAGCTAACTGTCAGCACAGAGCCCAATGCAGGGCGTGAACCCACCGACCGTGAGATCATGACCTGAGCTGAAGCCGGTTGCTCAACCGACTGAGCCACCCAGGTGCCCCAAGGCAGTGAATGGTTTTAAGCAGTGCAGTGACATCCTATGAATTTTCTTGCTTGTCCTGTTCTTCCTTTTTCTCCTGTATTTCTCAATATGTACTCATTGCCCATTATGTATATGAGAACNTGTCTCTCTCTCTCCTGGAAATAAATAAAAATATATATATAAAAAAAAAAGAACTCATCAAAGCACAGCCCTCAAATACCTTATGTTAATATTACTGGTTAATTTACTGGGAGTCAAATACAAGTTTCTGCTTGTAACAAGATTTTAATCTTCTCACCACCATCACTGACAGTCAAAGGTATAATTGACTAGTTTGAAAAATGGCAGCCTGCTAGATTAGATAAAATTTTCAGCACTCAGATTTTAATTTTTACCTAAGTTGACTTCTATGATATTATCCCTATATCTCAACTTTTAGCATGTCACAGCAAAGAATTGTCCTTTTCCTTGTAGTAACTTTCCCCTCCATTAAAACTCTTAAGATTTTTCTTCCTTGAAAAGGGAAAAGGGAAAGCAAGAGGCATATATACAAATAAGTGTTTGAATGTTTATATCCCCCCACCCAAATTTACATGCCGAAATGCTAGGGTGATTATACTAGGAAGTATACACATTTGTGTTGAGTATGCATCCAAGAACTGAATTGCTGTGTCACGAGATATGCACATGTTGAGCTTCAGTAGATACCAGATTATACTCCCACTGACAGTGTATGAAAACTTTAATTGTTCTTCTTGTATCCTTGCCAGCACTCCGTATTTTCTTTTTCAGTTTAGCGCTTCTGGTTGGTATTGAATTTTGGCTTTATTTTGCATTACCGTGATGAGTAATGGAGTTAACTTAAGTACCTTTTCCTGTGTGTGATGGCCAATTGGATATCTTCTTTTATGAAGTTCCTGTCTAGATATTTTGCCCATTTTTATGTTGTATCATCTGTCTTCTTTTTATTGAGTCATTTTTAAATTTTTTTCTTATTTTAAACCTGTGAGTATCATTGCTTTTAGAGACATTTTTGTTTTTATGATCTCTACTTTCACCATGTTTAAATATGCCCCATAAACAGCTTTTACTGCTAGATATACCTTCTACCAGCTATAATAGAGGGCTGAAAGCTACTAGCAGAAAAGGCAAGGTATATCAGCTAGTTTTTCTAGAATATAACCTTTCTTCAGACCCTTGATTATAATCCTTAATTTGTATTTCTCTCCCTCCCTTTCTTCTGTCCCGGTTCCTAGGTAGTATATAAGTTGTCATTGAACAGAACTGAGGTTTTTCTTTTCTTGACTATTTTCATTGTCATTAATTTTTTTATGTTATTTCTGATATCTTTGTACATTTAGGCACAAGAGAACAGCAGCTCCTTAAAGAAGAAGACAAAGTTTGTCAGTTTATACACAAAAGAGGGACAAGACAGGCTTGCAGTCCTAATTCCTGGTCGCCATCCTTGTGACTGCCTGGGCCAGAAGCACAAGCTGATCAATAATTGTTTGATCTGTGGGCGTATTGTCTGTGAACAAGAGGGTTCTGGCCCCTGCTTCTTCTGTGGTACTCTGGTAAATTGTTTCTTTATGTTTTATTTTGTTATCCTTTGGTTGACTACATAGGGACATTCACGTCCTTAGTAATTTCTTTTTCTTTTTTTTTTGGATAGTTCTTCCCTCAAGTGTCCAGTAAACTCTGGTAGCAGGAATTCAATTAGTCAAAAACCCAAGGTTATATCTTAGTATTGAGGACTTAGTGAGAAGAGTTTTGACTGTATACATTGTGAGGGCTCCAAATCTTGTACTGTAACATAATCCTCAGGTTATTATAGCTTCTATTTCCAGGACAACTCCTTTTCATCTTCATTGTCTGAGAGAATGACCTCAAGAGTGTAGCAGTAATGACGGTCTTACAGACACCCTAATGAGTTGTCTGGAAAGCTTATTCTGCCAGTTGAGCTAGTTGGCAGAAGCAACGACGTTTGATGTTGGTGAAGACATCCATTTTATATATTGCTTTGTTTTCCCTTCTTTGATGGGACCTTTAATTATTCAGTACACTCAAATAAGCTGATAAAAAAAATAAGCTAGTAGTGGATGACAGTAGTGGATGACATGAAAAGTGTAGTGTCTACCATAAAAAATATTCATAAAATGGAAAAAAATATTCATAAAAAAATATCCTCTGATATTATAGAGAAACACCCTATACCTGCTAGTGAGAACTTTGTGCCACTGAGGCAACCTCTAGGCAATTCCATGTTTTCTGATAGATTTTTTTGAATCCTTCAGTTCAAGAAAGAGTAATGTAAAGCAGATTGGCCTTGAAGTCTTGCACTTTTTTTTTTAAACATACCCACTTATACTATTCTAGTTTTTATTTTAATTTATTTATTTATTTTTTTAATGTTTTATTTATTTCTGAGAGAGAGAAAGAGACAGCATGAGCAGGGGAGGGTCAGAGAGAGAGGGAGACACAGAATTGGAAACAGGCTCCAGGCTCTGAGCTAGCTGTCAGCACAGAGCCCGACGCGGGGCTCGAACCCACGAACCGTGAGATCATGACCTGAGCCGAAGTCAGACGCTTAACCAACTGAGCCACCCAGGCGCCCCAAAGTCTTGCACTTTTATAAATTCACTATGAAATTGGTTTTGAAGTAACTCCTTTTTTGCCTCCCTTCTTCCAATTGCAGTGATTTTTGTAATAAACAGAAAATTTTCTTTGCTTAATATATTCATTATTTTAAAGTAGGTAGTATTCAAAGACAAAGAAATGAAATATGTATAGTATAAAAGACTAATTTTCACTGATGGCGCTGTAATTTGCTTTTTCTGGTTCTTTCAAAAAGACAACTGCATATAAATTCTTTTGTAAGACTTGGT